>NC_088390.1:87447142-87775357 GCF_037993035.2 Macaca fascicularis
TTGCATCAGTCCATGCGCTGATGACGATCAATGACTCGATGCTGCTACGTTATTATTAACTAAAACCCATACTTCACTCATATTTCCTCAGTTTCCCTCCAGCGTTTTCTTTTTCTCCCAGGACCCCATCTAGGATCCCACATGACATTTAGGGATCAGCTATCTTCAGGTTCCTCTAGGCTGTGACAGTTTCTCAGACTTTGCTTGGTTGTATTTTTTTTGTTTTGTTTTGAGACGGAGTCTCACTCTGTCACCCAGGCTGGAGTGCTGTGGCGCCATCTCGGCTCACTGCAACCCCTGCCTCCTAGGTTCAAGCGATTCTCCTGCCTCAGCCTCCTGAGTAGCTGGGACTACAGGTGCCTGCCACCATGCCCAGCTAATTTTGGTATTTTCAGAGGTGGTATTTCACCATGTTGGCTAGGCTGATCTCAAACTCCTGACCTCGTGATCTGCCCGCCTTGGCCTCCCAGAGTGCTGGGATTACAGGCGTGAGCCACTGCGCCCGGCCCACTTTCCTCAGTTTTGATGACTTGGGCAGTTTTGAGGAGAGCTGGTTTTTTGTAGAGTGTCCCCCTGTTGGAATTTGCCTGATGTTTTTCTTTTTTTGAGACAGGGTCTTGCTTTGTCACCAAGGCTGGAGTGCAGTGGTGTGATTATGGCTTACTGCAGCCTTGACCTCCTGGGCTCAAGTGATCCTCCCACCTCAGCCTCCAGAGTAGCTAGGACCACATGCATGTGCCATCACGCCCAGCTAATTAAAAAAATTTTTTTTTGTAGAGATGGGGTCTTACTACTTTGCCCAGACTGGTCTTGAACAATCCCCCCCCCCCCGGCCTCCCAAAGTGCTGCGATCACAGGTGTGAGCCACCGTGCCCGGTCTACTGGTGTTTTTCTGATGCTAAGACAAGGGTTATGGGTCTGGGAGGAAGAGCCCAGTGGGGAGGCACCCCCGTCGCATCTGCCCGCGTGACCTCTCAGTGGTGGTGCCAGCCTTGACCTCTGGGCTGAGACAGTGGGTCGGGCTCTGCACTGTGGAGATGCCTTGCCTACTTCCCACACTGTGGTCTCTGGAAGGAAGTCACCATGTGCAACCCACACAGAAGGGGCACGAGCTGGGGCCCCTCCCTGCACCTCTTACTTTATTTAGAGATGAAATTTTGCTCTTGTCGCCCAGGCTGGCGTGCAGTGGCACAATCTCGGCTCACTGCAACCTCCACTTCCCGGGTTCAAGTGATCCTCCTACCTCAGCCTCCCAAGTAGCTGGGATTACAGCTGCCCACCACCACGCCTTTTTGTATTTTTAGCAGAGATGCGGTTTCACCATGTTGGCCAGGCTGGTTTCGAACTCCTGACCCCAGTTGATCCACCTGCCTCAGCCTCCCAAAGTGCTGGGATTACAGGCGTGAGCCACTGCTCCTGGCCGGGCCCCTTCCTTTTAAATGTCAGCCTCTGGAGTGACCATCTGTGTCGCGTTGGGAGCTCTTCAGAATGTCCCATCCAGTTGTTGATGATTCTCTGCACTATTTATGTTGCTTTATGCCTGAACTCCTCCCAACAACGCTCTGCCCTCCACTAAGCAGGGGCTCAGAGAGGCTGTGACACCTGTCCCCAGCAACCAGTCATCTAGCACAGTGGCACCCGGGCCCGCCTATGCCAGATGATGTCCCCTCGGCACTGCCCACCCCCTACTGCCATTGGTGAAGAACCCGGGAGCCCGTCCAGCCCATCCAGGAAGCAAAGAAATGGTGCTCCGGACACCATGCCGACAGCTTCACCCGCCGACCCTAGCCAGGCCCAGCCACTCCCACAGCACCTGGCACGGAGTGGGAAGCAAGCAAGGGCAGGCGGGGAGAGAACAGCCTCCTGGCTCTGCCCCAGACGCCTGTCCAACAGCACTCCAGTGCCTTCCGGTCTCTCCCGCTCTGGAACTTTCTGGTTACTGATTACAAGTGCTTTAATCCAGGAATGAAATGAAGGAAGAGGAGTTCTGATTGGGTGGACCCTTCTCTTGGAGAGAAGGCAAAGCTGCCAGGCAGAGGGTGGGAGGGAGAGGAAGAGGAGAGAGGAAGCTCCCTTGACAGGCATAAAATGTCCCCATGATTGCGCACAAGTGGCTACTCTCAGGCCACATTCAGCCGAGGCCGGCTGAGGCTGGTCAGGAAGAGGGAGACGGAAGTGAAAGCGGGTTCAAGTTTTGCTAGGTGGTCACCTCGGAAAGGGCTCCTTCTGCTTAGCAAAACTCCTCAATCCTTCGCCTGGCTTGCCAGGAGAACAGCTTGCTTGAAAAGCAAAGGCTGTCATCCTGTAATTAAATCTGAGACCCCCCCCATGTGACGTTGAGATGAAGCCACTTACATAACTCAACTAAAAATAAGCTGATGAAGGCTGCACACTTCCACTCTCTGCCTCCAGCCCTCCTCTCCCCAGCGGTCCATGGTGCTGGCTGACCCACGGTCCGCGTCGCCCGCTGTGGCATCAGGTTCTTGTCTGAAGTCACTCCTGCCTCCGGCCCCACTCGGCACCCTGTGTGCATGAGGGCCCATCGCTGGTGCCCTGGCTGCAGACCCCTGGCTCAGAGCTGGGGTGCCGAGGATCCCCTGGCCCGCCCAGGCGAGGGCTGACGCTCACGAGAGGAGACCTGCTGGGTACTGGCTCCGTCTGCCTCCTTCTCAGTGACTCTGGATGAGCTGCTCATTTACAGAAACCTGCTCCCACCCCCACCCCCCAGTCTGGATTTGCGAAACCTACCCCACCCCACCCCCAGTGCGGGAAGAAGGTGACCCTGGTCTGGGTGGGGACAGAGCATCTGGGAGGGGGTGGTGGCTGGCAGTCTCGGCGGCTGGCGACACCTCTTCCGCTCTTCCTTCCTGGGAGGAGGCGGACAGGGCGAAGCCTCCCCGCTCAGTCCATGGGATGAGTTCGGGACGTCTCGTAGAGGCGTGGGTGAGATCCCAGGTCTGGGCCACAGTTTCTAGCCACGCTCCCCAACCTTCAGGCAAGCAGTCAGGTTCCACAGCTACCCCACCACACTCTCAGAGTCGAGGGGAACAGGAAGAGGCGGTGGTCTGTGAACACCTCCAAAATAAAATGCGTCGGGACAAGAGTGCCCTCCTAACTCCACCTGGAGCTGGCGTCAGGGCGATCTCTGGATGCCCAGCCCATAAGCCTGGCCTGTCTCTTCCTGGAACCTTTGGTACTCAACCCCCCAGCCCCCTACACCCTTTAGAAAGGCTTCCGCATCAGTGCAAAAGGCCTCACAGGACGCTGGTGAAGGCAAGCACGGAGTGCCCGGGGAACATCCTCGGTGGAGACCTTCCTGGAGACCACTGGTGCAGGGCAGATGCCAGGCGGGCACCGAGTTCCTTGCCCTTATTCTCCATTCCTACGTATGAGGACCTCACCACGTCCTGCTCTGCGCCTGTCATCAGCTGCGGTGCGTCTTCTCAGGCGCTGAGCTGGTCACCTCCATGTATGGCAGGTGTTCTGATAACCCTCTTCTCAGGGAAGGCCTCCGGCCCGCATTCAGCCGCTTGCCCAGCTGCCAGGTGGAGGGAGCAGGCCCAGGCACTGAGACTGCTGAGCCACTGGCCACCTGGAAAGCAGGCTGGGCTCTGAGTCGGTCACCGAATGTGAACGTGACTATCCCCTTGGACAGGAGTAGCGCGATGATGAGCAGGCCTGCCCAGGAAGTAACGCTGGGAGCTTCTAGAAGTTGGAGCGGGACCCAGGACCGTGGGAGCTTTTCCGGAGGGGCCTACCTCTGCTGTGTTGCAGCTGATAGGAGCAGCAGGGCCTGGAGAAGAACTGTCCCCAGGCTGACTCCCCTCTTGGAGTGAGGAGACCTCCCGTGTTTGCCTGCCAGCCTCCATCTGTCATCTTGGTTCCAGCCATTCAACTTTCCTCCAGGCAAGCAGGGCTGCTCTACCCCCACCTGCTCCGTGTTGGCCCCAGACCCAGTTCAGGCCAGTGGACGTCAGTTCTAGGGCTGCGTGTGAGGTCGGTGGGTGCAGAGAGCACAGCAGGAAGCTGGCCTAGACAGAAGGGGCTCAGGGTCAGTGGACATGCTCCTACCTTCAGGTAAATTTGTTAGGGCCAGTTTGAGCGAGCTTTCTGTCATTTGCCACCAAAAGAATCCTAGAAAATAAATATACAGGGATCTTCCCCCAAACACTGGAGACAATAAAGAAAAAGGAAGCAGCCAGGGCCAGAGCTGGAAGGAAATTCAGCTGGAGGAGAGGAGGCGCGGGGCTGTGGTGGGAGGGAGGCAACGCTTCCTGAATCTTACTTCCCTGGTCTTTCCATCCGCATGAGCCCGTGCACTAGCCCCTGCCGATGTCTGGGGGTCTGCCGGCCAGCCAACATAGCTGGGTCTCCCCCAGGGGCCTGACTCGTTGAAGGAATGAATGAGTGACTGATTTTCCAGGGATGGGAGGCTGGGAGAGTGTGAGGTTTCATTAAAGGGAAGCGCTCAGATCTGGTGTTTTACATGTAAAGCAAATAATTCCTCTACGTTAGCCTAATTTATGTAAATATTTCTCCAAAGGAATTGTACTGGGAGACCTACGTGCTAACTCGGCCAGCTTCCCCCGCAGAATCTCCCCTTGGGACGAACCTTAAGCAGGACCCTTCCTAAAAACTGGAGGCAGCTCCGACTCCCCTATTCCTCCTACGAGGTTCCGCCACCCCCCAGGGTTTTCCACCTCTAGAGAGTCCTCCGGGGCCCCCGTTTCCTACTGCCCTCGACCCTGCCTTCCCCAGAGACCCCTTCCCCCAAGTAAACTGCCTCCAACGAGAATCTTCTGCCAGCACGAGGGTCCTCCCCTTCCCTAAGGGTCGCCCTGTCCCGAGGACTTCCAATGGGAAACTCCCTTATCCCCTCTCCAGATCCTCCTTCCCACGGCCCTCCCCTAAGATCCTCTTCCCCAACCCTCCTCCCCTAGAGTCCTCCCCTCTCCAGAATCCCAGGCCCAAGTCCCCAAGCGCTGTCTGCCTGTCTAGGGTCCTCCCCAGAGTTCACCTTCTGCAGGATCCTCCCTCCAACTCCTCTCCTCATGATGCTCCCCCGAAATCCTGCTTCTCCAAGTCGTCCTCCACTCCAGGGCCGAGCTCTCTCCAGGGTCCTCCTGCAGCACCCCCCTCCCCCAGGGTTCTCCTCTCTGCCCCGAAAGGCCGGCCGGGGGGTCGCCGCCCGCCCGGCGGGCTTACCGGCGAAGCGGTGGGGTCGGGGCCTCTCCCACCTGTAAACCCGGCCCGCGGCGTCCTGCGTCCGAGCCGCTCGGGTCCCCTCCCCGCAGCGCCAGGCCGTGACCCGGCGGGCCAGCCGCCCGCCCCGAAGTGCCACTTCGCGAAGTGCCGCCTCCACGCGCGCTCGCCGCCGGCGCCCCCCGCTCTCCTCCCCGCACCTTCTGCTCCTTCTTCCTGCGCCACCCCGCCCCCGCTTCCCCGCCCCCAGCCCGGCTGTTGCCGGGCCCCCCTCAGGCTGCTCCCTGGGCCCCAGCGCGCGCCGCACCTCCCCCTTCTCCCCCAGGATCGACGCCGCCACCGACCAATCGCTGCCTGGAGTCGGCCACCAGGCCCCGCCTGCGATCCCGCCCCCCTCCCCCGTCTCCGGAACCCACCAATGGAAAGGGCGGTGCGGGGGCGGGGCCTGGTGGTTGCCTAGCAGCGGCAGCGCTGGGCGGGGGCGGGTAGTCGGGGGCGGTGATGCGGGAGCGACGGGGGCGGGACGCAGGGGCGGGGACTGCCGCAGGGCGGGGCCTCAGGCGGCTATAAAAGTGGCCGCCGCCGGACAACGGGCTCTGTGGTTCGGGTAAGCTTTCCTCTTCGTGTTGCTGCTTCTGCTGCTGCTGCTGCCGCCGCCGCCGCCGCTCGCGCCCCCGCTCCGGTCTGTGGTGCCGCCGGGACCCAGGACCATGTCGCTGACTCGCTCAGAGGAGATGCACCGGCTCACGGAAAATGTCTACAAGGTGAGCCCCGCCGGCGCCAAGCTGAGCCTACTCCGGGTGCGCCCGGGTCCCGCGCCGCCCGCGCGCCCAAGCCCGACCGACCAGGGCGGCCCTGGGGCCGCGCGCGGGGCCAGGAGGCTAGGACTTCGGGGGTCTTCCCGGCGCAGCCACCCAGGCCCCGGGCTGCGGGGGTGGTGAGCCCGGCGCCGGCAGCTCACAGGTGGTCGCCCCCTCCCGGCCGCCCCCACCCCATGCCCGCCGCGGCCTGGCCCGTCCCCAGGCCCAGGGAGCACTCCCCGCCCCGACGGCCCTTCTCGGCCCCGCGCTCCTCTCCGCGCGCCTGACTTGGCGTCGGCAGGAACGGAGCCGCGCTCCGGGCCCCGGGAGCCCTCGGACCTGTCCGGGTCGTAGCACACCCGGGCGGGGCCGGGGCGGCGGGGGCGGCGGGGGCGGCGGGCCCAGGGGCTGCGGCGCCGGGACGGCGTGGGGGCTGCCTGAAGGCCGCGGCTGGCGCGCTGGCACCGTGGGGCTTTTCCAGGCGCGGTTGCGCGAGCCTCGGGCACTTCCTTCTCAACAGGCTTTCCCTTTCCACAACTCCTGCCCGGCGCCGATGCTGGGGCCTAAGGTGGGAGGTCGAAGCGCGGGCAGGCTGGATGGGTGGACGGATAATCCATCATCTTATGTAACCGCGGAGAGAGAAGACTAATTGTGTAGGAGGCTGACGTGCCTACCTTTGCTTCATATGTGTTAAGAGTGGCGTCCACGTTCTCGTCTGTGAAATGACAGGTTCACATTCGAGGGGCGCAGAGCATCGCTGGAAGCCTCCGCTGCCGCCCCCTCCCCGGTCGTTTCTGTGGCTGGGATAGACAAACAGGGCCTTGATTTCCTCTTTCTTCAGCATCCATTCTCGGTCCGGACCCCCACGCCTGAGCCCAGCAGCTCCCGAGGGGCAGTTTCTCAGAGGAGAAACCCCTGCCCTGGGTGGCCCTGGGTCCTAGGCGATCTCTTACAACAAAGATGTGCTTTGTTCCAAAACTGTCTGAAGGTTCAGTGACAGGCTGGGCTTTGAGTGGAGTGGGTATTTACCCGGCAGTTGCTGGTTCATGCCTCCTAACCGGATTGCGCCCTGCCCGGCAGAGTAACAGTTTCTGATTGTGTTAGGCGGCCAAGGCGTGCCTGGCCGGGGGGCCTGCAAAGCGCTCTTAGCTCTCAGGCTTCGGAGAGCCAGATGGAGGCTTCTGGGGTGGCCCCTCTGGTTCCAGCTGGAGTGCAGGGGGCAGATTGCATTTGAATACAGCTTTCAATAAAGCTTGTGAAGTTGGGGCCACGTCCGTCTGGAAGGATTCTGAAGGCGGGTGCCGTCGACTAGATGAGTCCTAAAGCCATGTCGGAGCCCCTGGTACACAGGATTCAGGGTGACCTGAGGAGTCGGCTTGGGAAAGGCACAGGCCCTGCGGTTAGGTTTGGTTTCACAGAGTCTGTGGCATACGGTTCTGGTCTTGTTGCTCTGTGGAAGCACACGCCGTCAAGGGAGGGAGGTTTATTAAATTATTAGTCATTAGTTCCATTACGACTTGTTCGTGATTGCAGAGGGTGGAAGAGAAGTACCACGGCGGAATCTTTTTCCTATTTTCTCTGCTTCTGCACTGAAACCAGAAAGCAGGAACTTTCGTGGTGAGACTTGTGGCGGGGTAGGGGGTACGTGGAGTGGTTTTGCTCTGGGGGACCGACCCCGTGATCGTCCTTAATAAAACTCTAACTGGCAGTCGGCCTTCACCTAGATGGAGCTGTAATTTATGTGCGGGTCTGAGTGAAATCTGTTGGCAGGAGGGTGGCAGGAAAACTCTTTAAGACTGAGTGGGGACTTTGAGCCCCTGTGGACGCAGACTAGCAGGTCCGGAGCACGTGAAACACACAGGTTCTGCCTTTCGTCTTCCACGGGTGGGTTAATTGGTGATTTTCTCAAGTGAAGATGTGGCGGTTGATGATTTGATTTGGCAGGGCTGGGCGCGGTAGGCCCGAGGTGTCTGAAGGGCCGATCCACTTTGGAAAGGCTCTGCCCTGGCGACAGGCTTGCACGGCTGCTGCACGCGGGCGGGGCTGGTTTTGTAGATAGGTGGCTCCGGCTGCCACTCTGGGGGCCTGACTGCTGAGTCTTTGAGTCCTGGTGCTGTTACCTTTTTGTGCTTTGTCACTGGGGATCTCAAGGTGCCTTGGTAGTGCCGGTACTGGTTGGGCAGCCTTGGCAGTGTCGGCCAGGCAGAAACTCAGCCCACATGGAGACACAGTAGGAGACCGCTGAAGCCACCGGTGTGCACGCCTGGGCCGGTCCAGCCGGTCCAGGCAGTGCTAAGCTCCGTCGTCTCCTGGGACGGGGCTGCCTCTGGCGTCCCTTCCCGGGGCAGCTCCTGTGCCTGGGTTGGCGGCTTGCAGAGCCCTGGCAGTGCCTCTTGGAATGGCTGGGCTGTGGCCTGCTCAGTGTCACCCGTGATGCGGCTCAGCTGTTTGGTTTGGCCCTTGCATCGCCTCAACTGCAGTTCTGAGTGGTGTTTGCCTTGGCAAAGGAGGATGCTTGTCCTTGGCCTTGCTGATTAAAAATGTGAGAATAAAAAGTGCAGTTTTGATTTTCTTCTCTGTAAGAATCTGTAACGCAGACTTTGACCTCTTTTCTGGTGGCTCCATTCCCTTGGGAACTGTGTCCTCGGGGAATTTCATGGAAAATGACGGGGAGGGGAGCAGAACGCTTGCCAGTGTTTGCAGAGAACACAATCTCAGAGCTTCTGGGGGCAGCACCTGGGCTGGGCCCTGCAGGGGTTGGGAGGGCGAGACGAGGAAGACCCCTTAGGAGCCCGGGCCGGGCCCTCGCTCAGGCAGCCCTGGGTAATGGCCCAGATGGAGGGATGCAGTGCTGGAATCTGCCTCCCCAGATGACTGAGTGGCCTTTGGTATTAAGGCTACTGAAACTGCAGCCCTCTTGGGGGAGCCCTGAGCATCCCTGCGTGCTGAGGGGCTGGCTCCCTGGCTGGCTGTGGCTCCCGGAGTGCCAGGCGACTGCCAGGTGGGTGCTTTCTTCACGGTCTTGTGTCCGCAGAGACGCCCTGGCTCCCAGGTGACCTATGCATGACCTGGAGTGTGGCAGCTCCAGCACCTTCTCTGGGAATAGTGCCATTGACCCACAGCCTGTCCTAGAACATGTGCGGTGGGAGAGCATCCGGGGAGGAGGAGGAGTCCCTGTTACAGCCATGTCCGCGGCCTTCGTGGTGCCGAGGCTCCTGGCCCTGGCTGGTCACTCTCGCAGCTGGTGGGGAAGCCAGCCTGGCAGGGCCGCGGTCATGCTTCGAGGAGACGGGTGCCACAGGGTTGCTGGAGCCAGGAGCCAGTTGGGTTTGCCGCCTCTGGTGTGATTGGTAAGGGCTTGTGCCAGGTGGTGGGTGTCACATGCTGGGTGGCGGGGAGCCCACTGCCGGCTTTTCTGCTCCAGGCCCGGCTGCTCCTCTCTGCTACATCCAGCTTCTTCGTGGGATGTGCAGAGCTCACCGTCCCCTCCATTTGGAGACTGTGGTGCGGGGAGGTCTCTGACAGGCACCTCCTGGCATTGGAGCCGCTTGCCTAGGGGGCAGCAGACCCGGCACCTGAGGAGGAGGGAAGTCACAGTGCTGGGCCCAGCTCTGTGTGCGTGTGTGTCCATGTGTGTACGTGTGCATGTGGTGCTTTGTTTTCAGGGATACTTCCTGGGGTGGCCCCTGTGGGCACCGTCTTGCCGCAGGGTGGCGGGATCTGCTGCCACTGAGTGGACCTGGCCTGTGTTTTCTCCCCGTGTGCATGTCATGTTCTCTGCTCCCCGCCCTCGCCACCGCCAGCCTTTAGCAGGGTACGCGTCTCCCGGAGTCGTGCTGATGTGGTCCCCTCGGCAGGGTGGCCAGGGCACAGAGACCAGTTGCCGCGTCTCGCTGCCCTATGGGCTGCCCAGCCTCTGTGGGCTTTGGTCCTGGGCACTGTCCTGCCAGTGTTGGCTCCAGGGTGCGCGGCCCTTCTGCTGGCGCTTGCTCAGCGTCCCATGCCTGCTGGCCCCGGGCAGTGTCCAGTGCTCGCTTGGCATCCCATGCCTGCTGTGCCGTTGGTGGTTGCGTGAGGTCCGTGTCTACCAATGGATGTGACCAGGTGGTTCTGGGACGTGGTGCTTGTGGAGTTGTGGGCTGAGTGGGAGAGTGTCTTTTCCATGCCTGCTGTCCCCACAGGCCTTGCCTTGAGCAGGCGTCCTTCGTTGGGGAGATCGGTTGACTCATGGGACTGACCAAGTGGACTTGAGGTTCAGGGTTAAAATGAAGGCCAGTGCTGCCCTGGGCTTTCAGGGGCCACCATTAGAGGGGAGGGCAGTGTGTGGGAGCTGCCCGGAGCTGTGTTCCTGTTGCTGTCTTGTTTGCAACTAAAGGTTCCAAAGGTCGAGGCCTGAGGGCCATGCCCTGTCTACTGGCCACGGGCACCATGGCCTGAGTTGTCCAGGATAGGTGGTCTTGCAGGGGAGGGCTGCTGTGTGACCTGGCCACTGAACAGGAGAGGCCTATCCCCCTTCCAAGCTCCAGGAGGCGGGCTGGCCAGGAGGCTGAGGCCCGGTGCGTCCTTCTCCCCAGTTCACAGGTCTGGGTCCTGGTCGGGGGAGCAACCCCAGCATCACTGCAGGAGTGGCAGGTGGTGAGCAGAGCTGGACATCACCACTTGTCCCCATCCAGCCTTGCATGGCCCTCTCTGCCAGCTGCCCTGGTCTGGCGTTGCCTGTGGCTGCCACCACGGGTGGGGGATACTTGCATTGTCTGTGGAGCTGGGGTGCCACTGACTGCTGGCTGGGGCTGGCTCCTGTCCTTCCTTGCACTGAGCCAGAGTCTGCCCTGTGTTGCCTTCCCTGCCTCCTTGTCTGGGTGACTTTCTTTGAGGCCCCAGGATAGGGAAACATCTTCGTGGCTGCACAGAGCCCGTGGTCCCCTGGAAGCTCTGTATTTGGGCGGCCGGCGCTGTCAGCCGCCCCCCACAGCCTGCGCTAAGATCCCTAGTAATTACAGGCAGGCGGGCATGGAGCTGGCACCAGCCTCCAACGCACTTCCACCTCCCGCGAGCGCTGATTCATTTCTGGCCCCTGGTGGTTCCTGTACAGCTGCACGATGACTCGAGGGGCCTCAACCCAGAGGCAGAAGGGGAGGCCGAGAAGGGACCCGTTTGGCTCTGTGACTGCAGGGGCTCGATCTCTCCTGCCCACGGATGCCTCCGGTGGGTCTGGAATGGTGGCCAGCCTGTGAGGGGGACCCACTGGTATTTGGGAATGAACATATCTCGTTTCTGGATTCTGGAGCGCTCATGCTTGAATCACTGTCCGCCTTTGTTGAGGTCTGCTCGCTCCAGCTGTCTGCTCCTCAAGCAGTGGCCTGGGCCCTCTGAGGGCTTCCTGGAGGTGGTGGCGGCTCGTACCGCACGTGGTTGGAATCCCTGTTTCCCAGGGCTGTGGGCAGTGCAGGCTGAGGAGGTGGCCCTGGTGGGGGGCTGGCCTAGGCAGGCTGAGGGCTGTTTCTCCTGCTATGGCCCAGGGGCTCTTGGTGTTGGTCCTGCACCAAGGGGACCAGAAAGCCCAGGGAACAAGAGTGGAGTAGGCGGTGGAGATGGTGGGGAGGTAGGCCTGAGCCCATGCTGTGCTGAGGAGTCCCTTCCAGGGGGCAGGAGGCTGGGGGTCTGCCCCTGGCGGGGGCCCGTTTCTACCTGCCAGGCACAGTGACACCCTCAGCATCCCCCTCAAGTTATCCCCGATTTGTCCTTGGTCTTTTTGACTCACGCTACAGAGCCTTGTCTGCTGGCTCTTGGTTTCGGCACCCCTGAGCCTTGGAAAATCCTGCCTGGTCCTTGGGCTTCCTGCCAGGCCTGCCAGGAGGAGTTTTGCCTGGCCTGTTCCCTGGCCATATGACCTTGGCCAAATCTTGCTCCTTGGGCAGTGGGTACAGCGGGCAGGATGCTCCCAGGGTCCATCCCAGGTCAGGTGGCACCAGCCTTGGTATCCTCAGTGCTCTTGTCCTCACTCTGATGGGTGGGGGTGGGGTGCGCGCAGCACCATCAGATCTGATGTCCTGGGCCGTGAGGTGCTGGGAACTCCTTGGAGGGGAAAAGACTGTCAATTATAACAGGGTGCTTTTTTTGTTGTTGCTTAGAGTTTTTATTTTATATTTACTGGAACAGTTGTCTTAAAATTGGGTAGTGTTTTGTGTTTTATTTTGAGATGGAGTTTCGTTCTTGTTGCCCAGACTGGAGTGCAGTGGCACCATCTTGGCTCATTGCAACCTCCACCTCCCAGGGTCAGGTGATTCTCCTGCCTCAGCCTCCCGAGTACCTGGGATTACAGGCATGCGCCACCACGCCCGGCTAATTTTCTATTTTTAGTAGAGACGAGGTTTTTCCATGTTGGCCAGGCTGGTCTCGAACTCCCAACCTCAGGTGAGCCACCTGCCTCAGGCTCCCAAAGTGCTGGGCTTACAGGTGTGAGCCACCACACCTGGCCCTGTTTGGGTAGATTTTTAAATAATCATACGTTGAATTCATGTGAAGTAGGTTGGTAGGGTTTTCCTAAAGCTTACTTTGCATGGACAGCCTGACTTCTGAGCCACGTTTCCGCTCTGGGCTGTCAGTGTGCGTGTCCACTGGGCACCTGCCCCTGAGCCGCCAGGGATGCCAATGCCAGAACAGCTCCTGAGCCTGTCTCTGAGATTTTCTCCCACGCCCCTGCTCTGCCATTTTTGTTACTGGCACTTTTTGTTTTTCTTTTTTCTTTCTCTCTCTCTCTCTCTCTCCTTTTTTTTTTTTTTTTTAAGACGGAGTCTTGCTCTCTCGCCCAGGCTGGAGTGCAGTGGCATGTTCTCAGCTCACTGCGAGTTCCACCTCCCGGGTTCACGCCATTCTCCTGCCTCAGCCTCCCGAGTAGCTGGGACTACAGGTGCCGCCACCGCGCCCGGCTAGTTTTTTTGTATTTTTTTTTTTTAGTAGAGACGGGGTTTCACTCTGTTAGCCAGGATGGTCTCGATCTTCTGACCTCGTGATCCGCCCGTCTCGGCCTCTTAAAGTGCCGGGATTACAGGCTTGAGCCACTGCGCCTGGGCCTTTTTTCTGTCTTTTTTTTTTTTTTTTTTTTTTGGAGACAGCATTTCGCTTTGTTTCCCAAGCTGGAGTGCAGTGGTGTGATCACACCTCAGCTACAGTCTTAACCTCCTGCGGTTACACAGTCCTCCTCCCTCAGCCACCTGAGTAGCTAGGACCACAGGTGTGCCCCACCTGTGTGCCTGGCTAATTTTTTCTTTTTTTTTTTGGTGGAAATGGGGGTCTTGCTATGTTGCCCAGGCTGATCTTGAACTCCGAGGCTCAAGTAGTCCTCCCACTTTGGCCTCCCAAAGTGCTGGGATTCCATGTGTGAGCAAAGGCACCCTGGTGCTTTCTTGGTCAGCAGGTTTTCAGACAGTGGCCAGGCCTCCTGTTCCTTCTTTGGATGGTCCTTATGTGTTTTGTACACTGAGCTGTCCAGGCGTGCCGCTGCCTGGTTGTGGCAGGGGAGAGTCAGCAGGTGGGCCATGCCAGGTGATCGCCCGCGTGTCATAACTGCCCCAGTGGGAGTCGCAGGACGCGAATGGTGGAATGCGCTGGGGTAGCCCAGGTGCCTGTGCTGGTAAAGAGCGACATCTTGGCTTTAGAATGGGGGTGGGGATGGTGGTGGGGGAGAGGGTATCCTCTGACCGCCGGAGCTGGAATCTGTCCAGTAGAGGGTTTGTCTCACCCAGAGCCAAGCGTGGTCTGGGTGGATGCTGCTAGTGCCAGGTAAAGTGGCCTTACCACTTCTAGACGGGGGCTTTTATTTAATTAATTGATTTAAGACAGAGTCTTGTTCTGTCATCTGGGCTGGAGTGCGGTGGTGTGACCTTGGCTCACTGCAGCTTCTGTATCCTGGGCTCAAGCAATTCCAGGAAGCTGGGATTACAGGTGTGCAGCACCACACCTGGCTATTTTTTGTATAGATGGAGTTTCACCATGTTGCGCAGGCTGGTTTTTAACATCTGGGGTCAAATGATCCTCCCACCTTGGCCTCTTAGAGATTATAGGTGTGAGCCACTGTGTCCAGTCTAGGTGGGGCTTTTAAACCAGTGGGTGCCCAGAGATTACAGGCATGAGCCACTGTGTCAAGTCTAGGTGGGGCTTTTAAACCAGTGGGTGTGGTGGAGGCCGAGATGCCGCCTCCTGATGTGAAGTGGACCTGGGTCCTCGTACACCTCTTTTTCTTCTGAGCTTGTCCAGCCTCCTCTTCCCTGGCCGACTCTGTCTGGCAGAGGAGGCCTGTGTCTGTCTCCATTTGTTCCACCATGGAAAGCCCATCCTCACACAGTCCAGGCATGGATGGAACACCAGCCTCCACCTGTCCTGCCCCTGGGCTGAGACTCCAGGGCCTTGGTGACTCCAGGCCGTGGAGCAGAGCCGTGGGCTGCGGTCCAACTGGCAGCAGGAGTCCCATCTTGGGATGTGGCTGTGAAGCTGGGGTACTGGGGCGTGGGTGGTGGTACCGCTGTCTCACGCTCTGGCTCTAGGGACGGCTGGGCCCACAGCATCCTGGCACCCTGGAGCCCTAGCCACTGCTCGCACCGGAGCGTCCTGGCACCCGGGAGCCCTCACCGCTGTCCGCACCGGAGCGTCCTGGCACCTGGGAGCCCTCGCCACTGCTCGCACTGGACACTCCACTGGGTGTCCTCTGTGCACAGCCTTGTTACTGTTGCTTCGTGTGCGGGTCCTGGGTGTCCCTGCCTGACAGGGGATCCTCGGTTCGGGGGAGAAGTGTGTCCCCGCCCATCAGCTGGAGTGGCTGAGCCCATTGAAACCGGCCAGCCAACTCCAGGGCCAGCTGGCTCTCCAGCTGTGTGTCTGTCCTTCCGTTCAGGAGTTCGAGGAGTTCAGGAAGGCATTCTCGCTGCTGGGCCTCTGTTTTCTCATTAATTCGGTGAGACAATAGTGTATTTCCTGGCACAGAGAGAGTACTGAGTAAGTGGTGGCCACGATCGCTAGCTCGTGGGACGGAAAGTTCTTCAGAGATCAGAGGTCAGCGGTCCGGAGCAGGAAAGCCCCACCCCGAGGCTGCTTGTTGCTGTCCTGGGCGCCTCTGTTCCTGAGTGTGGCTGCAGCCCCCGGGCCGGGCCACACCTCCCACCTGCCTGACCTGAGGTTGGCGGGAGGAGGGGCGGTACAGGCATTCCAAGGCTGCCTGCCTGCTTGCTCAGCCACAGTCACTCCTCCAGCAGTGAGCCCAGCCCGAAGACCCGGCCAGAGGCTTCACAGGGAGGGGATGGGGCAGTGGCCTCGGGGGTTCTTGCAGGCCAGGCGGTGACCAGACTTGGGTCTGCGATTGGCGGTAATGAGTGACCTAGTGACCGGGCCTCTCCACTTTGGAGGGGGACTGACACAGTGCCACAGACGGGTGAGCGCACAGGAGGGCTGCAGCGCACGGCTGGTCCCTATGGTGTCTGTGTCCTCTTCTGTCCTTATTGTAAGGCACTGGTCATACGGGATTAGGGCCCGCCCCAGTGACCCGAGTTACTTTTTTTTCTTTTTTTTTTTGAGACGGAGTCTTGCTCTGTTGCCCAGGCTGGAGTGCAGTGGCGCGATCTCGCCTCACTGCAAGCTCCGCCTCCCAGGTTCACACCATTCTCCTGCCTCAGCCTCCCAAGTCGCTGGGACTACAGGCACCTGCCACCGTGCCCGGCTAATTTTTTTGTATTTTTAGTAGAGACGGGGTTTCACTGTGTTAGCCAGGATGGTCTCGATCTCCTGACATTGTGATCTGCCCAACTTGGCCTCCCAAAGTGCTGGGATTATAGGCGTGAGCCACTGCGCTCAGCTGACCCCAGTTACTTTTATCATCTCCTTAAAGACCCTGTTTCCAAACACAGTTGCACTCGGTGATGCTTGGGATTAGGACTTCAACACATGCGTCTTGGGAGGGGACACAGTTCAGCCATGACACCCAATGGGCCCCACCCTGTGACGGAGGTACAGTAGCTGCTGGAGGGGCCAAGTCTCCCATGCTGCCTGGAGGTGGCCACCTGTCTGTCTTCAGGCTGATTGCATTAGGAGCCTGTGATGGTTTTCTCCTCTAACCTCAGTCAGAGTGCAGCCTGCAGTTTATGACAACAGGAAGGTTTCCACAGGGACAGCTGATTCCATTGGACGAGCAGTCAGCTGGTGAGGGGCCAGCTCAATGCTGGCCACAGGTAAAGGCAGCCAGAGTGCCCTGTCCTGTATGGGCTGGGCACCCCGTGAGGCTGAGCAGTTGTTAAGTTCTGTGACCCAGGCCAGGGTGGCCAGACAGTGGAAGGTGTTTGTAAGGGGCTATGTCCCCATTGAAGCTGGGATAGGCAGGATGTGCCTCTCGGACAGGAAGGAAGTGGCCAGGCTACTTGGTGCTGTGTTTGGACTTTGCTGGGCTGTGGCTCCTCCTGCGCGGGCCGGGTAATGGTGTCCTGCGTGCAAGGCCCCACGTGTGGCATTTGTCCTTGTGGGCCTCTGCTCCTGGGGACCTCATTCAGGAGGGCTCAGACTTGGGGCCCCTGAGAGTTGCGGACCCCAGGAGAAAGCTCGCAGAGGGCGTGCAGGTGTCCAAGGCCCATGGAAAGGGAGATGCTGCCGAAACCCTGAAAGGGAAGCAGGGCCCCGGGCTGGGAGTCCAGGGGAGTGGCTGTGTGGCCCTTCCCGCAGGCGGAGGGCAGAAGTGCCTGGCTCAGGAGCTGGCCTTAGCGTTGGCATTTGTCTCTGTTGTTTTTAGTTGCAGCATTCAGGTTCCCTGTCTTGGGGCCTTCCCAGGAGCCTGGCGGGTAGGGCAGGCAGCATGAGGGAAGGAGTCCCTGCACCTTGGGCCCCTCCTGGTGGAGGACCACCTGCTCCTCTGGTCACATCTGGGCGCAGTGCCAAAGACACAAGGAATCACTTTATTATGATGCCTTTTCTGGGGTGCTTCTAGAGGCTGAGAACTGGAGCTACCACCTTAGGGGACATCCCAGCCCCTCATGCTGACCCCACCATGACCTGTGGCCAGGCTGCCCGGGGCCCTGCAGGAGTCCCTGGTATGGGTGGGACCTGGGTGTCTGTCTTCGGGCTTCCAGGAGGGGCTGGGATGTGCTCTCCATCTGTCTGACCTGTGTGGCTCTGGGGAGCCTGGGTCTACCAGGCTGTGCCGAAGCTGCCCTTGGAGAAGCCTAGTGGCCCCTCCTGACCCCCCTGTTCTGGAACAGGCTGGCCCCCTCCTGCCTCCAGAGAGGCACCTGCTTCCTGACACCCACAGCCCTCTGTGGGGTCTCATGGCCTGTGGGGGCTCATGGTGGGGGTGCCTGGCATGACAGAGGGGTTTGGCCACAGAGTTTCCTCCTGCCCTTGACTGTGGGGACCCCATTAGTACGGGGAGGCAAAGCTGCCAGCTCCTGTACCCCCAGCCACAGAGGGTAAGGAGGAGGGTGCTGTCTCTGCCTGGTTTGTCACCGTTCCTCTTGGGATCCTGTTCTGCAGCCTCCAGCTCACCTTCAGGCTCCTGTCCTCACCCTACGGGCTGTTTCCTCCCAGAAGCTTCCATGCATTCCCTTGTTTCCTAAATCCGTGTACATGCATTTGTAGTTTGTCTGACTCGAACCAAGTAAGATGCAGTTCAAGATCTGCCTCCAGGCATCCCTCCCAGCTGGGCTCCTGGAGTTGGTTTTTTTCCTTCAGGAAGGATCCTCTAGGACAGATGTCCCAGTGTTTAGAGGGGACAGGACCGTCCACGCCACTCCAGCCAGGCTTCCTTCACACCGCCACAGCCCCCACTCCTTGTCCGGTGAGCCAGCTCCCAGGGCCTGGAGCTCATCAGTGCTCCTGTGTGTGGGGTCAGCAGTGGCCTGCCCTGGAGGACGCTGCCACCTTCCCGATGCTCTCTGCCCACAGAAACCCCCAACCCCCCTGGCAGCCAAGGGAACTGAGCCTGTGGCCCCCGGACAGCAAGCTCTGAGGTGTCCTCCTAGGAGGACACTGTCCACTGCTGCAGGGCCCCTCCTGCACCTCCCTCCTCTGTGCTGGACATGTG
Source organism: Macaca fascicularis (assembly GCF_037993035.2). Classification (NCBI taxonomy): domain Eukaryota; kingdom Metazoa; phylum Chordata; class Mammalia; order Primates; family Cercopithecidae; genus Macaca; species Macaca fascicularis. The sequence continues at coordinate 87,465,200 of NC_088390.1, forward strand.
GCCTGGGGCTTCCGGGCTTGGCTCTGTCCCATGTTGCCTTCCCTGGAGCTTGGCTTCCTAGACAGGGTCCCACCAAGCCTACATGGACCAGAGCCGTGGGTGCGGTGAGGTCCGTGTCTGTGTGTGGGGCCCTCACGCCGTGGCCGTGGTGGCACAGTGGGCTGGGGGAAGCCCTTCTGGCACTGCTGGCCCTGCAGCTGGCACCGGCTTCTGCCTGTTGCAACAGAGGTGGAAGTGAGGGCAGTAGTCCAGTGGGCAACAGCAGCCTGGCCCCTCAGGAACTGTGCCAGTCCGTGAATGAGGGAGTGGGTGGGCAGGGCCCCTCCCCGCAACAGTCAGCCGCCGTGGGCATTGGCCCTCCTGGGGAGGCCAGACGGGATCGAGTCACCATTTTTCCTGATACTGCTGGAATGTGGCCTCGGGGAGCATGTTGGGTACAATACCAGGAGCGATTGGGGGAGAGGGACCAGGCTGGGTGTGTAGTCAGCAGGGTTGAGGCCAGGACTCTGGGCTCCACCAAGAGCTAGTGGGCCGGCCCCTGCCTTCCTGAGCCTCACTTTCATTTTGTCCATATGTGAGATGGGACAGTGACTCTCATGGAGGGGCTGGGTGAGGATTAGGGTGATGAGGGTCTAAGGCAGCTAGGGAAGGTCCCAACATTGATTCTTTCTCTTCTGAGTAGATAGAAGACACAGCTCAGCCTGGCTACACACAGACACATGCAGCACACACGGGTCCACGTGCGTCCCGCACATGCGTGAGTGTACATGCACAGGTAAACATGTAGCTCATGCCCACAGCGCACACACGGGTCCACGTGCGTCCGGCACACACGTGAGTGTACATGCACAGGTCAACATGCGTGCAGTACATGGCCGCAGCACACACACATATGTGCATACGTGGGTCCATACGCACACAGGCCCTAGGGGTGTGGCCCTACATGCCCACCCTGGCATCTGCCTTGAGGGGCTGAAGGGAGGTGGGGGACGCTCTCCATCCACAGAGAGACTGCTTTTGTGTGTGGCCGCCCTGCCAGGAAAGCGCTGGAGACGCGGCGTCACAGGAGGAAGAGCCAAGGGGTAAAGAGAATTCCTGAGCGGGTGGAAGGTGGGCCCCAGCACGGCCCAGGAGCAGGCAGGAGAGCGAAGTCCTTTGGCAGAGCCCCTTTTTATACACGTATTGGCCGCTCTCCTTTGTTGCCCAAGTTGGGAGGACGTGGAGATGATGGGGGTTTTGCTGCCTTGCGCCTGCACGGGCCAGGCCGGCCCGCAGCCCTGAATCATAATGGCCATAGTCTCCAGGCCGGCCAGCAGTGTCCGGCAGCTCTCCAGCAAAAGGGCTCCCTGGGCTCATCGACATTCTCTGGCGGCCACCTCTAACTGGTGGACACGGCCCTCCCATTTGTACCTTCAGAAATGCATAGCCGGGGTCCCTGGGGGCTGTAGTAGGGACAGCTGTGGTCCCTGCTGTGGTCAAGGCCTGGATTTCATGCGACTCCAGGGCCACTGGAACATCTATCTCTATGGGTCTCCCAACAGGAGGGCAGCCAAGCATGCGGGCAGCCCTGGGCAGGGACGCCTCCTCACCTGGCGTTTCGCAGCATGAGTCCTATGAGGGGAAGCCTTCCATGGCATGTGTGGGAGCCTCTTGTGGGCAGGCCCGCCGAGGATCACCACCCCGGGGTGGGAAAGGTGTTCCCTGGTCAGTAGTGAATAAACAAACAGGGAACCGGAAGTCCTTGCCAGCCCAGAACGCTGCCTGGGGAGCCAGCGCGTGGTCACCAGGGCACACCAGAGCTCTGCATGCGCCGAGCTGCGTTTGCGCCGCACAGGTCCTAGAGTTTGAGGACAGTGTGATGGTTGCTCATGGTGTAGGATTTCTCTCCTGGCAGGGGGGACGGGGTCACAGAACCCCTGCACAGCGCTCTCTGTGCCCGTAGACCCCAGGAGCCTCTTAGTTTTGTTGTGGTCTTGAGGATGGCACGACGTGTCCCTGAGCGCCCTCAGTGTGGACAGCTGGGCTTTAAACTCACTTCAGACCTGCCATGTGGGGGTGGCCCCTCTGAGGGCTTGAGGTTATTTTCTTGTGCAGTTTCTCCCTCCCGGCCTAGGCTTTTCTGTTTTTGCAGCCCTTTGGTGTTGGTAAGAAACAAGGTCCCTTCCCCTTTTAAAGCCCACAGACCTCCCCGCCCCGACCAGCACTGTCAGGGCGTCAGGGTGTCTGAGCTCAGCTCCTTCCTGGCGGCATCCTGCAAAAAGATACACTCGCTCCATGACTTGGAAAAGCCGCGTTGGTGTGGCTGAGAACTGAGTTCTTTCCGCCTGGGGCCGCCGCTGTTGGTGTTCGTTCCAGAGGAGCTGGAGCTGCCTGTTACTGGCTCCCCGGCCCCCACCCCGGGACCCCCGGACACTGCAGAGCCCCTGTGGGTTATGGGCCCCCGGACCAGGACCTTGGCCTAGTTAGGGGAGTCAGAAGTGGAAGTGGAGGCGGGAGTGGAGTGTATGCCCCACAGGGGGCTGTCCTCCGGCTGGGGACCTCCACACAGGCCCACTGGGTCAGGATGGCCCCTGCCTGAGCTCTAGGAGAATGGATGGACTCGTTAGGGGGCTCAGAGAGACGCCTGACCGGGGATGGTCTCCCAGCAGAGGGGCTGGGCTCATCATGGGCCCCTGGGCTCCTCCTGTGGCTCCCAGGAGAGGGAGGAGCCCGGAGGAGGGTGGGTGATACCTGCTGTGTGTGCCTGAGGCAGGGCTCCACAGAAGCCTCTCTCCGGGCCCAGGGGATGCAGACGTAGGAGGAGGAACTGGCCCTTCCGCCTGGGAAGGGGAGTCCCCCTTTACAATGTCTGCTCAGTGGAATTGATGTCTCTGCCATTGCCTTCGGGCCAGGACGGCAGCACCTGTGTGTCCTGGCCGCCGCCCCTCTCTTGCAGATGGAGGCAGGGCCATGCCCAGGTGGCCTGGTGGCTGTTCCCTGCCCATTCTCTCCTGCATTCCTTCCGTGTGAGCTCAGCTGCTGCACTAAGGAAGCGAAACCTTGGGGCTGCCCCGTGCGTCATGCAGTGGGCATGGCTGCCGTGCTGACCCGCCGTGGTTGGCCCTGGGTGGCTCCTGGCCTGTTTCTCCTGCTGCTCAGGATGTTAGTGGAGCTCACAGGGCTCAGGTTGAGCCGCCTCTTCTGCCCGGGGGTCTGTGGGGGTCATGGTCCTGAAGCCAAGCACGTGGGGCTCTTGTGAGCGAGGGGTCTGCTCTGGCATGCCCACCCTCTGTGGTAGTGTTTTCACACCTGTGTCACATAGGGTGAGAAACATGCTTGATGCTGCATCTCAGCACACACACTCACAAATCTGTACATGCACACGTGAACACACGTGCACACGTGTGTGTCTGTACGCGCACACATGCACACAGATGTGCATGCAGACATGAGCACACAGACACCAGAACACTAGAATCGGCCGCATCCACCTCACTTGGCTGATGCCCCCTTCTGCTTGAGTTCATTACAATTAACACGCATCCGGCAGCATTTCCCGAGCATCAGTCCCGATCTGCTTGATCCGTTTGAACCAGGCTGCCGAGAGCGCTCCAGGTCCCAGCATTCTCCTCTCTGCTGGTAACTCTCAGGCGTCGTCTCTGGCTCATGTTCTCCTGGGCGCCAGACCCATCTCACACACTCCCTGTGTGGCCTCCCTGCCCCGGCTCCCAGGCGCTCCTGGGAGTTAAAGCGTCCAGGCTCCTGGTTCATTGCTAAGTATTTAGTTGAGTGCTGAGCCTGCTCTGCTGCAGCGTCCCCGCCCCTAGAACAGAGGCCTGCATGGTACGTGCCTCTCTTCTCCTCTGACATCCCGGAGCGTCCAGTGGGTTTCCCGGCATATGCCAGGGCCCTTGGCTAAAATCTAGTCTCCGCTGAGCAGCCAGAGGGATCTCTTCTGGTTGTTTTTTTGTTTTTGTTTTTTAAAAATTTTTATTTATTTTTTTGAGATGGAGTCTCGCTGTGTTGCCAGGCTGGAGTGCAGTGGCGCGATCTCTGCTCACTGCACTCTCCACCTCCCAGGTTCAAGCGATTCTCCTGCCTCAGCCTTCCAAGTAGCTGGGATTGTAGGCGTCTGCCACCACGCCCAGCTAATTTTTGTATTTTTAGTAGAAACGGGGTTTCACCATGTTGGCCAGGATGGTGTCGATCTCCTGACCTTGTGATCCACCTGTCTTGGCCTCCCAAAGTGCTGGGATTGTGGCCATGAGCCACCACGCCCGGCCTGTTTTATTTTTTTTAGAGACAGGGTCTCACTCTGTCATCCAGGCTGGAGTGCAATGGCACAGTCACAGTTCACTGCAGCTTTGACCTTGCGGGCTTAAGCAGTCCTCACATCTCAGCCTCCTGAGTAGCTGGGACTACAGGCGTGCACCACCACACCCAGCTAATTTTTAAATTTTTTGTAGAGATGGGGTCTCACCATGTCACTCAGGCTGGTCTTGAATGCCTGGGCTCAACTGATCTTCCCGCCTCTGCCTCCCAAAGTGCTGGGATTACAGGTGTGAGCCACCGCACCCAACCCAGTGACCCAGTGGGATCTTTTACATGTAGCTGGCCCATCACTCTGCTCAGACCCTCCTTAGCTTCATGCAGCCTGGCCTCAGGGTGTATCCCACTGCACCCACCTCTTCCTCTTCCTGCCTCCCCTGGGCCCCTTCCACCCCCACGTCGGGTCCTACTTTCCCAGGAACTCACCGTGGGCCCTGCCTCGGGGCCTTTGCCCTGCTCTGGTCTGCCCACTGCTGTGTGGCATGGAAAGTGCTTCCCTGCCTGCCTTCCACGTCTTGCTGAGCACGCCTGTCCCACTTCTCCGGAAGCGCTGGGCCCCAGTCCTGCCTTCCCTCGGTAGACGTTGGCTCTGTGAGAACAGGACTTTGCGGCTGGGTGGCTGCTGCATCCCCCACCCCTGTGCACATGGGCTCTGGGCTGGCACGCTAAGGTGCCCTCACCCTTGCTGCATCCAGGAAGGAAGGGGCACCTGCCCTGGGACTTGGCCGGGTGGCTTTACCACTGGAGGTTCCAGCACGGGCAGGACTGAGGTGTACCTGGCCTGCTGCAAGCCGTGGTGTAGCGCAGAACTGGGGGCCTCGTTCCCCGAGAACACACACCCTGGCCGTAGCTCGGGGCAGGGAATGGAAGACACGTGAAATAGCGGGTTTTCTGGAGCCAGATCCCGTGGCGGGGAGTGGCTTCCTTGTCCCTAAATGCCCTGTTTATCTGCCCTGTTGGCTCCGGAGGCTGAGGCCAGGTGCTGGGAGAGGGGGTGGGGGATGGAGTTGCCCTTCCCTGCCCACCCTCTAGCCCACAGGTTGGGGCTGGGTGGGTGGGGGCCCCACAGCCTTCTGCTCGTCTGTGACAGGGCTGGGCAGCTTCCCTTCCTGTGATCCTCAGGAAAGATCAGGATCACATCATAACAAGCGACCGGAAGACACAGGAGGCGGCTACGCCAGGGTTTCTGTTGGAGCTGCTCCCCGGGCCCTTGCTGGCGGGGGTTGGCTGTTGATTGTGTTATGCTGGTAGAATTCTCATTTGGCTGTTGTTTGTGTGTGCCTGTTTTTATGCCTTATAATTAAAACATTTATTTGGCCTTCACAGTGAAAATCTAATTTCTTGAGTCTAAGAACTGCTGATCTTGGCACCGAGATGCCCGTCCGTCGGGCAAACAGACCCAGAGCTGTTGGATTATTCATAGCGTGGCATTTGCAGATCAGGCTGCCATGGCGCTAATCAGAGCTGATGTTTGGTAATTGATGTGCTGAGTAGGATTTTAGTGGGAGGGGGGCGCCACGTCGGTGAGTGACTGTGTGTGGCCGGTGGGGGCCCTTCTGGGCTGACTCAGCCGCGCTAATGGAACGGCCCCTCGGCAGCAGCGCGTCTGAGCGCCAGTTGTGTTTTGCCTGCTGCACCGTGCAAACACGCTCCTTCAGTCCGCAGACACTCCCGCAGCAGGGTTTCTTCTCATCCCTTTCGTACAGATGTGAAAACAGGCTCAGGAAGGTCATTTTCCCAGGGACATTGATCCAGGGGCATGACTGGGATTTGAACTCGAGAAGCCCACCTTGAGCGTTTGTGGTCTCGACCCCTGGGAGGGGTGCCTGGCACCTCTGTGTTCGGACCCTTCGGAGTCACCAGGGTGACCTCTGCCAGTAATGCTGTTTCTTCTCTGCTTTCTTCCAGACCATCATGGAGCAGTTCAACCCCAGCCTCCGGAACTTCATCGCCATGGGGAAGAATTACGAGAAGGCGCTGGCAGGTAGAACTGTGCCCTGGCCCTGTGGGGTGGGAGCTGCTTCCTGAGCTGGCACATGGACTTGGGCACAGCCTGTGGGGCCTGGTCAGGAGCGAAAGGTGGTCTTTTGTTCCAGCAACAAAGCCGGATAGCGGCTCTGAGTGAAGGTGTAGCCCATGCACTCTGGACTGCGTCTGCCGTCACCGTGGCAGCATGCCCCTGCCTGTGCGGGCTGCTCGTGTCCCGTGGCATCTAGAGACGGGAGGGGTGCGGATGTCAGTCCCTCAGGATCATGTAGAAACTGTGGGATCAGGGCTGGGATGAAGCTGTTGGTAACCGTAGCAGCTTTGGCTTTGGGACCTGTGGCATCTCTCTGAGTGAACACCCTGCAGCTCCTTCTCACAAAGAGCCAGGACAGAGGGTGTGGGGGGCTGGTGGCTGCAGGGCCATTCCATTCTTCCCACTGTCTCCCTGGGACGCAGCCCACCACCCCCACCCCGCCCAGGTGCTCCGCAGCGGGGTCTTGGGTGCCCCTGCGTCTTTCCATCCTGGTGGGGAGTGGCTTCCTTGTCCCCAGATGCCATTCTCACCTGCCCTGTTGGCCCCGCAGGTGCTCATGGCCGAGTCCGGCCGTGGATGGGGACTTGCTGTTCTTGGGCAGTGACCCCGGTGCCCCTGCGTCCTCTACCATGTCTGTCCCTGTAACTGCAGCATCTTCATAGGCAAAGTCCACATCCCCTAGCAGGGAGGAGACCGTGTTTTCCAGGTCACGCACCGCATCTCCGCCAGCCGCCCCCGGCTCCTCCATGGCTTCCTGGTGTCGCGGCACCCATGGGCTGGGTGGAGTTGGTTGTCCAGTTTTGGTGCCAGGTTAGAGGTGGCAAGGAGGGGGCAGGAGTGGGTCAGCCCTTTTTTTTTTTTTAACCACCTTTACTCCATTGTCACCTGGCACAAAGCACCCCAACCGAGCACCTGGCAGAAGGCCTGTCTCTGGCACTGCCCTCCTTCTCAGCTCCCAAGGTGGACCAGTTGTGTCTGCCTGCCACATCTAGCGGGGGGTGGCCTTCATGTTTCCTTGTGGGCATGAAGGGGACAGGGAGCTCCCTTGGGCCACCTCTGCTTGCACCCGGCACCCTGCAGGGGCCCCCATGGCTGCCCCAGGAACAGCCTTGTTTGTGTCCACCCTGCCCCTCCTCTACAGCCCTGGTCCCGGGGTTGCAGCCTGAGGGACCTACTCGTCAAAATTCTTAAGGAGAGTCTTTCCTCTAGCGGAAGTCTGCAGGGTGTTTTTTGTTTTTGTGTTTTGTTGTTGTTGTTGTTGTTTTGAAGACGGAGTCTCTTTCGGTCTCACACTGTCACCCAGGCTGGAGTGCAGTGGTGTGATCTCGGCTCACTGCAAGCTCCGCCTCCCGGGTTCACGCCATTCTCCTGACTCAGCCTCCCCAGTAGCTGGGACTACAGGCACCTGCCACCATGCCTGGCTAATTTTTTTGTAGTTTTAGTAAAGACAGGGTTTCACCATGTTAACCAGGATGGTCTTGATCTCCTGACCTCATGATCCGCCCACCTCAGCCTCCCAAAGTGCTAGGATTACAGTCATGAGCCTGGTCTGAGGCAGGGTTTTAATGACAGTGGAGATCCTTGGGCTATGGTAGTGACCCTGTCCCCCAGCTGGGAGCCTCTTGGACCAGGTAGTGGAAGTCGGCAGCAGAGCCTGTGGCCGCTCTGAGGGCTGGCGTGGCCTCCTGGTGGAAGTTGCACCTGGTTTGCTAGCCTGCGGTGCACCCCGGTGGTTGGGCAGCTTCGTGGGGATCCCGGGGAGAGCTGCCTTTGCCTCTGGTCTGAAATGTTGACGCTGGGAAGAGGCTCCTGAATCAGAGTAGGAAGGCTGAGGCCTGGCTCGAGGTGGGTGCAGAGGGCCTCCAACCATGGTGATCCCATGATCTCCAGGCACGGCACACGATGTCCAGATTCTCCAGGCCCAGCTAAGTTCCATGCCCTGTGAATGAGACCAGTTGTTCATCTCTTCCCAGCTGGGTCTGAATCTTGGGCATTACGATGGGAATCCAGGGTCCAGATGATCCCACCCTTGGAGATGGGGGCTGGTCTTGCACATTGCAGACTGACGATGGCTTCTTTTTCCCAGAGCCACTTGTCTGCAGGACACTTGGTGACCTCATCTATGGTAGTCTTTCACAGTCCTCACGGGGCTCTCTGAGGTGTGGATTTCTTCCCCGTCGTCCGCACGCAGGGAGGTGGTGTGGATGCCGCTTTCGGTGGCTTGCGGTGGGGGCCAGGGCCTGTGCTCCCCTCCTCTGGGTGAGCAGGCACTTCAGCCCTTTGATGCCACCAAGGCATGGGTTCCTTCTGAGCCTTTCTGCTCCTGCTTGGTTCCTCATGAGGGCGGCAGGGCTGAGTGCGGAGATTTAGAGCTTTACTTCCTCCTGTTTTTCGTGATGGCCTCGCAGGAATGAGCTCAGCTGTCCAGGCAGCACGGCCACCTTGGCCACAGCCAGTGGCCCTGGAGTCTCACTTCCGCTGTTTCGTTTTTCTTTTATTTGAGGCAGCCCACCTCCCCCGAGGCACAGCCCTTCATTCCTCTGCAGACGTAGTCTTGTGCCGCAGAACAAATTGTGCGCACTGAATTGAAAAGTACATAAATAAAATCTGATGAAGTGCCCAGTTATAGGCGCCTAAGTGGGTTGTGTAGAAAACGGATTAGAAATTGTAATTACGCTGCTCTCCAGGGCCCTGCCTCGCCCTTTCTGCAGCCTGGAGGTCGGGGTGGGGCTCCTTGTCAGGTGGAGGAGTTTGCCAGGCGCTCCCTGGAGTCCCTGTGGAGGAAGCCCAGGCTCTTCCCGGAGCCTGCTCCACCCCTGTGGCTGGGGAGGAGTTCAGCAAGCCCGAGCCCTTCACGCCCACTTCTGATTAGATCAGACTCTGCCTCGGAGTTGATGGGAGGCCCCTCAGGCGGCGGCAATACCAAGTGATGCTTGGTGGGCGTCCTGGTCTGAGACTGAAGCAATGGGAAATAGTTCTCCCACTCCAGGCTTGGCTTGGGGATCTGTGGGGAAATGGCTTCCTACTGCCCAGCTCTGCAGTTTCCTTGCCCGGGGTTGGTTCTTTGTCTCATGAAATACACTTAGTTAGTGCAGCACTCCCCGCCCGCCCCCACCCCGCCTGGTAGCACGTGATAGGAATCAGCACTCTGCAATTTGACTTGAGTAGCCCAGGGCCTGAACCGGTAAGCTGTGTTCTTACGAGTCAAGGGAGCTCTCATGATTGGGGTGAAACAAGAATATCAACAAGAGATGGGTTCTGTCCAACCCAGAAATCACAGCAAGCCGAATGTTCTCCCAGCTTGTCTGGGCAGGAGACGGGGCTGGCCTGTGCATGCGAAGACTGCCATGTTTTTGCTGGGGAAGAGTCTTGTCCGTGCCTCATGGAGGAAATAACTGCTCCCTTTTTTCTCTCCCAGGTGTGACGTACGCAGCCAAAGGCTACTTTGATGCCCTGGTGAAGATGGGGGAGCTGGCCAGCGAGAGCCAGGGCTCCAAAGAACTCGGTGAGACCCCGCCTGGCAGTCGCCTGATGCCCTCAGGCAGCTCTGGGGCCCTGTCCTATGTCTAGCCGCTTTTTGATTTGACATCAGGTTTTGCCTGTCAAATGGGAAAATATTTGTCACCCTGGGAGCTGCCTTGAGGGGCACATCCTGCTGAAAGTGGGCGGTGGGTCCCGTCCCCTGAGACGTGCAGCTTAGGGTGAGGATGAGCAGGCAAACCCATGTTTAAAGGTGCTCCCGGCAAATTGGAGTGGCTGACATGGGGTCTGTGTGCTTGGATGATGGGATTAGATGGCATGGGAATTCATTCCTGCTATTAAAATGAGTGAAAAAGGATACAAGCCCACGTGCGGTGTGGCCCTGAGGAAGACGCTCCAGCAGCGTGTCTGCTGGCTGACTGGCAGCTTACGTTATTGACGCTTTGTCTGTGTTTAGCAAATTTTCTGTGGTGGCTCCTACGACGTCTATGTCAAGGGACACAGGGCAAAACCTGGAAAGTCAGGGCCCGCGTGGTGGTGCTGCAGGCGTGGCTGAGGCGGAGTCCATGCTTCCACAGTCCCCTCACCTAGCTGGGTGGTGCTGAGGTCTCCTCTGCCCACCTGGGAGACCCCAGGCTGGCTGTGCCTGTGCTGACTTGCTGCTCCCAGAGCTTCCTCGACGCACGACGAAGCCTGAGTTGCTGGAGAAACCACTTGGATTCCTCTTCCCTCCAGTCATAGAGGACAGGCCGTGCTCGCTCTTGATTACCTCCCCGTGGCCGCCGATCTGGGAGGTGGTCTGCAGGTCTGGAGACCCTCGGATGGGGAAGCGTCAGTGGGACTGGCCCTGGTCCCTTTTTTCTACTTTTCTTTTTGGGGACTGATAGCCCCCTTGACTGACAGAGGCCCTGGATGTGTCGGCAGGCGGTGGGTTGGGGGGTCCTGGGTTGCTCTGTGTCAATTCCAGCTCCCAGAAGAGGCTCCATCTCCCTAATGCTGAGGCGGTGGGGCCGGGATCCCGGGAACCAGCTTTGCCTGCCCAGGCTCCGTTCTCTCCAGTTCGCTCTCAAAGTCCTGCGTGCTTAGCAGCCCCTGTGGCCCCTCATTGGAGCCCCCTCCCCCCACCATGCCATTCCCTTGGGCAGGCGCGCTGGGATGTTTGCTGCAGGTCTGGTGATTGCTGGGAGTTTCTTTTTTCTTTTCTTTTCTTTTTTTTTTGAAATGGAGTCTCACTCTGTCACCCAGGTCGGAGTGCAGCGGCACGATCTCAGCTCACTGCAATTTCTGCACCCTGAGTTCAAGCGATTCTCCTGCCTCAGCCTCCTGAGTAATTGGGACTACAGGTGCCTGCCATTGCGCCCGGCTTTTTTTTTTTTTTTTTTTTTTTTTAGTAGAGACGGGATTTCACCATCTTGGCTAGGCTGGTCTTGAACTCCTGACCTTGTGATCCACCCGCCTTGGCTTCCCAAAGTGCTGGGATTACGCTGGGAGTTCCTTGAGGCACCGCTGTGTTGACAGACTGGGGAGGAGAGGAGGAGGCACTCTGGGCGGGGTTGCCGGGCCTCCACAGACTCAGCCTGGAGGGTGAGGTGTGAGATGCATGGCGTTAGGGCGGTGGAGGCCGAGACTCCAGTGCAACCAACAGCAGCGTGCTCTGGAGCTCCCGGGCGCAAGCCCAGGCCTTCAGGGTTTGGAGAAGGGCAGAAGCAGTGGGTGTCTGTGAAACGGGCGTTTTCTTTTTCTTTAGAGACAGGGTCTTGCTCTGTCGCCCAGGCTGGAATGCAGTAGCACGATCACGGCTCACTGTGGCCTTGAACTTATGGGCTCAAGTGATCCTCCTGCCTCAGCTTCCCTAGTAGCTGGGACCACAGACACGCGCCGCCACACCCAGCTACTGTTTTATTTTTGATTTTTTAGAGGTAAGGTCTCACTATGTTGCCCAGGCTGGTCTTAAGCTCCTGAGCTCAAGTGATCCTGCCACCTCAGCCTCCTAGAGTGCCGGGATGATAGGCGTGAGCCACCGCTCCTGGCCGAGTCATTGTCTTACCATCATTAACCGTTTGTTGGGAGATGAGCTGGAGGACCAGGTGCCTTCCTCCCTTGGTCGCATGAGGGTCTGCCTGTGGGGAACTCCAGGCTTTTGTGGCCCACAGTGAGGGGTGGGTATGTCCAAAACGGTGGGATTCCAGAACTTCCTGTTGGCAGAGTCCCTGGTGGTTGACTACAAGAAGGTGCTGAACCCACATGGGCACGAGGAGGAGAAGGGAAGCTTCAGGAGGAGAGGGAGACGTGAGGACTCTTACTTGGATCAGGGAGCGTCCGTCTACCTGTGGCCTTGTGGAATCTCTCCCAGGGCTCTTCCTGGAGTGTGGAGCCCCGCTGTCCGTCTGCAGAGGCCCGCCACATGCCCGCCTGGCTCTGGAGTCAGGTTTTTTTCCTGGTAGCAGCTTTACTGACACAGTTCACATGCCATACAGTTACCCCATTAGAGCGTACAGTTGTGTGGCTTAGTGTATTTGCAGTGTGCACCTATTATCCCTGTCTAACTCCAAAGCGTTTTTATCACCGCAAAGCGTTTTTAGCACCCCCAAAAGAAACCCCGTACCCCTTAAGCAGTCCCTCCCTCATCCCCACACTCCCAGCCCGTGGCAGCCATGCCACCGCGTCTCTCTCTGGACTGGCCCGTTCTGGACATTTCATATTAATGGAGGCATACAGCGTGTGACCTTCTGCGTCTGACCCTTTTCCCTGAGCGCGTGTTTACCGTCCGTCTGTGCTGTAGCCCGTGTCAGGGCCTTATTCCTGTTTGTGGCTGAACAATGAGCCATGGCATGGGCGGACCCATTTCATGTGTCTGGGGTTACTGTCACCTTTCAGCAGCTGTGAGCCTGTTTTCATCTCTCCTGTGCATGCACCGAAACTGGACTTGCCGGGTCAGATGGCTGGGAGTTGAGTTTTTATGAAAGCAACACATCCGTATTTGAAACAAAGTTGGCCCCTTCCCACCCTCCTAGGGTGCCCAAGTCCTGCAGCGCAGCCGGCCGCGTGTTTAAGAGGGCAGGTTTATGCCACTCCCCCCTCCTCCTCCTCCCCCTCATCCCCCTCCCCCTGCCCCCGCCACTCCCCCTCCCCGCCCCCCTCTTTAAAAGTTTAGACAGGGCCAGGCATGGTGACTCATGCCTGTAATCCTAGCACTTTGGGAGGCCGAGGCAAGTGGATTGCCTGAGCTCAGGAGTTCGAGACCAGCCTGGGCAACATGGGGAAACCTCGTCTCTACTAAAATACAAAATATTAGCCAGGCGTGATGGCACGCGCCTGTAATCCCAGCTATTAGGGAGGCTGAGACAGGAGAATTGCTTGAACCTGGGAGGCAGAGGTTGCAGTGAGCTAAGATCGTGCCATTGCACTCCAGCCTAGGCGACAGAGCGAGACTGTCTCAAAAAAAAAAAACTTTAGACATCATCAAACAGATTCTTATTACAGAAGATATGGACTTAGCCTTTTTATGCTATCCCTTGTCCCACCCAGTATAATTATCACAATATTTGTTTAAACTCACGTACGGTATTATCTGATGATATTAATTCTTTTCATGGCTAAGGCAGACACTGTATTACGATGACTCTACAACTTCATTGAGGTATCTGAGTGTCCAGTGTGATGAGTTTTGACGTATGTATACCTGTGAAGCTGTGGCCACAGTCACCACAGTGAACTTAGTCTGTCTCTCCCAGAGTCCTTGGGCCCCCCCCCCCCAATCTCCAGGCAACCACTGATCCGCTTTCTGTCACTGTAATTTAGTGTGCATTTGCTAGAGTTTTACATAAATGGAACCATACGGCATGTCTTCTTTTGTCCGGCTTCCTTGGGTGTGTGTGGTTATTCTGAGCCGCGTTGCTGCGGCACACGTCAGGAATTTGTTGCATTTCATAGCTTGCAGGGTCCTGTTGTGCGAAAGTGCCACGGTTCGGTCGTACCCTCACCTGTTGACGGACACCTGGGTGGTTTTAGTTTGGGGCATTCCCAAGTTTGCATTTCCTTCATTAACTGATGTCGTGGAGCATCTTTTTGTGTTTTGTTCATCTCTCGTGGTGAAGTGTGTGTTAGAATCTTCCCCCTTTGTTCCACTTGGGCGTTTGTCTTCTTTAGTTATAAAAGTTCTCTGTATACTCTAGATGGAAGTCCCTTGCCAGGAATCTAGTTTGCACATATTTGATTCCAGTCTGGTGGGCCTTTCCTTTTTGTAATAGTGGTTTTAGTTTTTTTTTTTTTTTTTTTTTTGAGACGGAGTCTCGCTGTGTCTCCCAGGCTGGAGTGCAGTGGCGTGATCTCGGCTCACTGCAAGCTCCGCCTCCCGGGTTCACGCCATTCTCCCGCCTCAGCCTCCCAAGTAGCTGAGACTACAGGCGCCCGCCACCGCGCCCGGCTAGTTTTTTGTATTTTTAGTAGAGACGGGGTTTCACCGTGTTCGCCAGGATAGTCTCGATCTCCTGACCTCGTGATCCACCCGCCTCGGCCTCCCAAAGTGCTGGGATTACAGGCTTGAGCCACCGCGCCCGGCCGGTTTTAGTTTTTTTGAGAGCGAATCTCACTCTGTCACCCAGGCTGGTGTGCAGTGGTGCGATCTCGGCTCACTGCAACCTCTGCCTCCCAGGTTCAAGCGATTCTCCTGCCTCAGCCTCCTAAGTAGCTGGGATTACAGGCACCCACCACCACGCCCGACTAATTTTTGTATTTTTAGTAGAGACGGGATTTCACCATGTTGTCCAGGCTGTTCTCGAACTCCTGCCTTCAAGTGATCCTCCTGCCTTAGCCTCCCAAAGCGCTGGGATTATAGGCATGAGCCACTGCACCCAGCTCTGTAATAGTGTTTTTAGGACAAAAGTATTTAATTTTAATGAAGTACAATGGACTGATTTTTTTTTTTTTTTTTTGGTATTACCATTTTTTTGGTATTGCAGGTCATGGAATTTTGTTATTACGGCTCTGTGATATTTATTATGACGCCTTTGCTTTTCTGGAGTTAATAATGGCCTCGCTTCTTGGTTTGCTTTGTTTTCAATGCACCCTCACGAATTTCTCCCCAAAGCCTCAGCCACACCCTTGCGCTGGCTTTGCTGTTGGCTGGGAGGTCAGTCTCTGTCTCTTCTCCTTTTGGAGCCGCCCTGCTCCCTCCTGGGCTGCTGGGCTGTGCGGAGGCAGCTTCTCCTCCTCCCGGGTCAGAGCCCCGTGTTCTCCGGGTCCTGTGTCTTTTCTTTTCCTGTACTCCCACCATTCGGGGAATTGTCTTTCTCTTTCTTTCTTTCTTTCTTTTTTGTTGTTAGGTTTCTGAGTAGGTGAATGGGGAATGCGTTTGAGCCAGTGTGTGTCTGCCATTGTCTCTGCCTGGCGCTGGTGGCTTAACTGGTTTGGAGTTGGGGGAGGGAGACGCCCCGTGTTCAGAGGCAGGGCCTCACACCGTCCTCTTCCAGCTCTACCACTGCTGTGTTCAGGGCCATCTTGGTGCTGATTTTATGTGAGTGTTACTTTTCCCCCCACTGCAGGCTCTGGAGATGTTTGTGCTGGGGTGTCAGGAATTTCCTGAAGGTATAGTTCCTGTGGTGGAGGGTCCTGAGAGGCTCGTGAACAGCATCACCCCATGATTGGGAGTGGTGTGCAGCCTCTGGGGGCCACAGGAGCAGGGACCTGGGCAAGGACTGCGGGGGTTAAGAGGAGGGGCGAAGGAGAGGGGCAAAGGGTATGTCCAAATGTGTGAGGTGTGAGGTGGACAGAAACAAGAGGCTTTTGCAGAAATATGAAAGGTCTGGAACGTGTGAGGGGATGAGGCTGGGAGGGGGGCAGGGCTTTGAGGAGCCCAGGGCCTTGTTGAGATTCCAGGCTTGGTGCCACAGGAAGATGGATTTGTGCAACCTGCCTTTCTCACTGCGTCTTAGGTCCCTCTGTGTTCTTGCCACACGCAGATACATTCGTTTTCACTGCTGTAGAATATTCCATGTACGTGTAACAGTTTCTTTGTCCTCCTCCATGAGTCATTGAGTTACCCCCGGTGAGTTTTTCTAGATGAGCTACTCCGAGGGGCCTTGAGGCTGAGCTCTCCTGCGGGATGAATTCCACAAGGCCCCGTGGGGTTGTGCGGCAGCCAGTTGTGCGATAAGTGAAGGAGGCGTGCGTCTTACTCCCCGGGCCGGGGCCTCCGCGGTTCCTCTGGCAGTTTTTGCTTTCTGTGTTTGCAGGCTGTGTTATTAAGCGCGTGTGTGTGGGTGTGCCTTCTTGATGAGCTGAGCCCTGTTACCGTGTGGTGGCTCGCTCTGGCCCGAAACAGTCTTATTTTTGGTTTGGTGTTGAGTTTGTTTCCTGTTCTTCCTCTTCAGCCGGGGACGTTGCTCATTTCTGGTCACCTTCTCTTCCAACTGTCCTTGTTGCCCCGGGATAGGAGGATGGAAGGTACTGTCCCTGCTGTCTGGGAATGAGCCAGGCCATCAGTGGGTGGAGCCCCTCCCAGGGAGGCAGAGCACTGGTCTGTGCTGGGGTGGAGGTGCTCGACTCAGATCAGCCCTTGCTTGGCCGGGAGGTGTTTTTCAGTGATTTGGTCTTGATACCCGGCCGAGCAGGGCCCCAGCCTGTCCTCTCTTTGCTGGTCTCCCACCCAGGCCTCTCTGGGTGTGGCCTTGTGGCCGTGTGGGGCCAGGGTTGCCACGCAAGCAGTGGTGCCAACCCTGGCTGCCCTCCTTCCTCCTCATTCCTTCCCGCTTTCATTCTTCCATTCTTCCCACCTTTTCTTTCCCATGTGGCACCTACTCTACTCACAGGGCAGTCTGCCTTTAGTCCTGTGGGTCTCTCTGTACCCACAGCTCTGGGCTGGCGCCACCCACAGCCAGGGAGGTGGCCTCGGGCTATGTAGCCCTCATGGGGAGGTCCTGTCTTCAGGCCCGTCAGGATGACGGAGGATTCGGCTGCACTGAACCCCGGCTAATCACTTGGGTGATGCTGCCCGCCCCCCCTTTCCCTGCAGAGCCCTGCGCTCTGTTCTTCCTGGGAAGAGTGAGGGTCCCGGCGGCACCCGTCACTGTGGCCAGGAGTGCTGCTCTGAGGGGAAGAGTGAGGGTCCCGGCGGCACCCGTCACTGTGGCCAGGAGTGCTGCTCTGAGGGGAAGAGTGAGGGTCCCGGCGGCACCCGTCACTGTGGCCAGGAGTGCTGCTCTGAGGGGAAGAGTGAGGGTCCCGGCGGCACCCGTCACTGTGGCCAAGAGTGCTGCTCTGAGTGAGCCTCAGGTCTCCGGAACAGGGAGCCAGCCTTGGCCTGCGGGAGCTTTTGTGCTTCTGAACCAGAGCCTGGCCCGGGGGGTGAAATCCCAGAGAGTCCTTTTTTGCTTTAAATGAGCAGCTGGGGCTGCCCCTTTGTTCTCTCTCCTTCTGGAATGAGCAGTGGCTGGGTCAGAGCCGGCCTTTGGTGCCGTGGGTCTTTGTGTACCTGCGGCTCTGGCCGCACGGCGCACAGCTGGGGAGGCAGCCTCGGGCTTTGTGGCCTGCAGACCTCACAGAGGGAAGGGCCTCCGGTCTTCAGTCAGAGGTGGTTTTCCCTGCAGTGAGAGAGTTTCTGCAGTTAACTCTCAGGGCTTTGCTTTGATATGGAAGTGCTTAGTCAGGGAATGGAGTGGCAGCTCCAAGTTCCGGAAGCTTCTCACAGCCCTTCTAATCCCCTAGCCGGCAGCCACCCACACTCGGCTGTCTGCTGGGTGACTGGTTTTCCAGTGCCCGCCATGGTGCTTCTGCTTTCCAGCTCCAGCAGGTGTAATTCCGGGGCACGCCCGCCGCGCTCACAGCCCCTGACCCAGTGCCCAGGTTAGACTTTTCCCAGGGGCATCGGGTTAGACTTTTCCCAGGGGCGTCTGCTCCTGGTCCTCTGGGGTTTTGTGTTTGGGTTGACTGGCAGCTCGGGGAGATTGAAGTGGCCAACTGGATCTGAGTCCCGTAGGCCAATCCCTGTGGCCCAGGAGCAAGCCTGGCAGAGGTGACCCGAGGGAGGGCAGGCCCAGCCTGGTCACAGAAGCAGTGCTGTGCGCGTCCCAGCCCCCTGCAGGGGCCCAGGGTCCTGAGCTGAGAGCCTCAGGAATCTGGGGAATTTGCTAAGATGTGTGAGTGGCTCCTCCTCCTCTGTTTCAGGCCCCTCCGTGGTGGCTGGCACCACCAGGGGCTGGTGTGGAGACCCAAGGGCGGAGGGCAGGGCAGGTGCTTCCCATGCCGCTGGGCCGTAGGGGTGCCTGGGTTGACGTGGCACTGGTTCTTTCTGCGGGTGGAGGGCAGCTGTCCAGTCTGCCTCACCAACAGCTGTGGTTTGCAGTGCCCCGGCACTGCACTCCTGAGCACGCCCCTCCACCCACTGCTGCTGGCAGCCGCCTGTGGCCCAGGCCCTCTGGCTCCCCCACCCGAGGTTGGAGTGCACAGAGCTGGGTTGAGCCTGAGCCTATGCTGGCCAACGGAGGAGGCAGATGGGGGGAGCAGGCCAGAATCCCAGTGACCTGGGGTCCTGGTGCAGTGTACACACCTGGGCAGGTGACTCTAGCACTGTTTGCCAGAACCCTCTGTATGGAGAGAGGGTCACGTAGCTGCCCTTTGGCCTGGCTTTGTAGGGAGGCTAATGTCGAATCACCCTGTAGAGTGTTGTCGGCTCTTGAGGACGGTGCCACATCTGTAGTGAGGGGGGCTGTCATTGCAGTGAGCGGGGCCACACCCTCCCCAGGAGAGAGCACTGCACTTCGTGTGGCCAGACCCACACGTCCAGCCTGCCTCTGTCTGTGTGGTCAGAGGCACGTGTCCAGCCTGTCTGTCTGGGGCCCTGGGCCTGTTGTGTTTCTTGTCCGAATGCTCTGTGGCCCTGCCATGGAACACCTGAGCCAGGCTGTCTCGCTCAGCCCTTGCCCATCTCTGGAGGCCTCTGGTCTGTTTTTGTCCTTTGAAGAGGCCGCTGTGTACCCGCTGGTGCCCACAGCATGCTTGTTTGTGATCACAGGGCGTGTGTGTACCTGCTGAGTGCACTGGGCCTATGCTCTGCCATCTGCCCGGCATCCCCGGGTGCCCGGGAGAGTGGCAGGAGCTCCCTGTTGGGCCAGCCTCGGAATGAGGATGTTAGCTGGCGGGCGGCATTGTCCCTGCCTGAAACTGTGGGCTGGATTTAGTCACTGAGTCACTGAATTAAGGTGTGGTCTGGAAACTTCCTGTAGCTGTTGGCTGCAGTGCACACCTCGCTGCCCAGAGTGAGGCGGGTGTTCTCAGTGCCCGCTGGGAGAGCTGGGGCCTGCGGCTCCCACGGGTCAGGTGCCCCTCCTGTGCCCGCAGGTGTCAGCCTCTCTCTCAGAGGCATGGAGTGGCTCCCTCCGTGTGTGCAGCATCTCTGTCTCTCTGAAACATGGGGGCCTGTGCAGAAGAGAACGTCCTTGGTCATGTGAACCCCAAGGGGCCTTTGGGGCTGTCTCCAGTGGCTCCCGTTGGCCAAAGTGTCACTCACCTGGTAGGGCCTCCTGCTCTCCGTGAGACCAAGCAGCTTGTCCGGCTTTGTCACGGCCCCTCTGGGCTCAGGCGGCTCCGTGCACAGTGCACCCAGGAGCCCAACCTTGCTCCAACCTGCCTGTACCTCCCTCACGCCACACTATTCCTCCCTCCTTACAGTAGGACACGGGCAAGGGTGCTCCAGAGACAGCCACCCGAAGAAGCCACCAGGGTACTTGGGGAGGACTCTGCCCTGGGCCCTGCCTCCCGCCCCATGGGGATCGTTCAGGGCCCACCCTGCCCCAACCGCCTGTTCGCAGAGGCAGGCGCATGCTCCTGCTTAACTCTGTGGGGACCCACCAGCGCCTGAGCGGGGGAAGGGGCCGGGGGGGCCTTGTTCTCTTCTGGCTGCAGCTAGGGGTGGCCCAGCCCTGCCTGCCTACTGACAGCTTTGCGGTGCAGGCTCAGCTCTTCGGGGAGATTAGCAGCCGTCCTGATTGGATTGGCTGTGTTGCAGCCTCGGCAGCCAAGTGTGGGCCCCTGGTCTGGCTGCTCGTGGTTTGATCCTGAGCCGTTTCCTGCTGGTGATCAGTAGCTCCGAGCGTGGCCGGCAGAGGGGCTGCTGGAGTCTCACTCAGCGAGAGGCTCTGAGGCCCGGCTGGGTGTCCTCTGCTGGCGTTGCTGCTGCTCTCTTTGGCCCAGCATCACAGCGGGGAGGCACCTTTCCTCCCTGAGCACTCACGCCACAGCGTCAGGCCTCAGCCGGCCAGAATAGGGAGGACAGCTGGCCTCTCCCCTGCGATGCTGGGGCCGCCCGTCCCCCAGGTGAGGCACAGCTGATGGCACCTGCCATCCCTTGGTGCTGTCACCAGTGCTCCCTAGGGAGGGAAAGAGAGGAGCCGCTCAGCCTTCCTCCTCAAGCCAGGAGCTGCTGAGGTGCTGGCCGCCTCCGATGGGGCCCCACAGAGTGTTGGCCACAGGCCGAGGGCCCTGGGGGCACAGGTGCTGGCCCTGGAGCGTCCGTGGGCAGATGTCTGCATCTCTGGGGTCCTGTGGGACGTGGGTCCCGTGCACTTTGGGTGGTGCCAGTTGGCGGAAGCGTGGGCATGTCAGGCCTGACAGACACTGGTCACAGCCACCCAGGGAGATGACGGCTGGCGCTCTCAGGGCGGCCTCTGCTCCTGTTTGCATCTGGTAGGGTTTGGAGCCAGTCAGTGGTTGGGAAACTCCCAGCAGCGATGTTCCCCCTTGGACAATAATCAGGGAGCACAAATAGGCGAGGCTGGTTAGGAGCAGGCCACGCTCACAGCATTGGTCTTCCCCACGGACATGCGTGAGGAACTGGAGGTCTGAATGGCTTCTGTCCCCTGCAGAGCAGCTGTCAGAGAGGGTCTGTCCCCAGAGGCCAGGACCCTGGTCAGTGCCATCCGGATCACAGGTGTTCTTTTGGCCCCAGGTGTAGGAGGGCAGCGGTGCAGGGTCCACACCAGAAGCCGCTCTTGAATCCTCGACCCCCAGGATCAGTGTGAGACAAAGCCCAGGACCTAGGGAGGACCCCACAGTCAGCAGCCTCAGAGACAGAGCCAGGACCGGAGCCCATCTCAGGGGGCTCCACTCTTGTGTCCCCTGTCCCCGCTTCCCTGCCCTGAGGACGGTGCCCCCAAGTCTGGTACTGCAGAGAAGGCCACCTCGATGGCCCCTTGGTTGTGGCTACTGGAGGGCCTGGGGGACTCCAGTTCTGCGGAGGGGTCTTTCTCAGGTTGGGGGGCCATATCTGGTTGCCAGTGCCTCCGTCCAGCCTTGAGTTCTGTGCTGTGGGAGGCATCAGTGGGTTCCCTTGTCCACAGTCTGTGACCATTGTCCCAGACGTGCTCCTGCATGCCCACTGCTGAACTCCAGCTGTTCCAGGCTCCGCCACTCCCCAGTCACACATTCGACAACTTGTCCGGCACTGGGCCCCGTAGAAACAGCCAGGACAGGGTCTCAGCAGCCCTGGGGTGGTCCTGGCGGCAGGGGCTGGGCTAAGAAGGATGCGCTGGGCCCTCCGGCTGTCCCTGCTGTGCTTGTTTATTTAAATGTCTGAAGGGCAAACGGCAGAACATCACCTTCTGGTAGCTCTGAATGGTGGGTCCGCGGGCGTTTGTGAGAGTCGCCTTCGTACAGTTTATACATTGGAAGCATTTTTGTAATTGTTAGCAGTAGTCACGTGCAGGCGGTTGCATCACCGCAGGGCTGACTGGACTGTGTCCCGGGCAGAGACTGAACACGTGCACGCACCCAACCAGAGCACACACGCGGGCACGGAGACACACGCGTGCACAGATAGTCCTAGGTCCAAGTACCGAGGGGCGGCGCTCATGCCGCCCCATGGAGTGCTGGAGGGGTGACAGGGAGACTGGCCCCTGGTAAGGTGGTCAGAGAGACTGGGGAGCGGTCCACGGGGCGGCCCTCTGAACTGCCCACCTGGCTTCTCGGCAGCCCCTGCTCATGGCCATGGGACTCTGTGGGCAGCTGGGGTCCAGGGCTGGCTTCAAGGACGCCTGGTGGGAGTTCTCGAGTCTGTTCCCTGCCTCTGCAGTGGCCCCTTCCTTTTCGGGAGGTGCAGTCTGCGAGGCCCCTGGAAAAGCCTAGGTGGGGGGCACGGTTCCCCGTCCATGGCAGCTCCCTCTGCCCACTCGGGGTACCCCCCCCCGGGGCTGTCCACTCACGAGCTTCCTCTGGCCAGCACGTTTCTGGGCAAGGTTCAGTTCCCCTCCCAGCCTTTCTGTTTTCCCCGGACCTGTGGGAGCCGTGCCTAGGGCACGTTGGGAGGATGCCGTACCGTGGGACCTGAACAGGCAGCGGAGGTGGCCGGGTCTTTGGAGGTGCACTTGTTGTACCCAGGAAGATTGGAGAGTTTTTTGTTTTCTTGTTTTGGTTCTTTTTTTTTTTTTTTTTGGCGGTGGTGGTTTTTGTTTATTCTCCTTTTTGGAGACAAAGTCTCCGTCACTCAGGCTGGAGTGCGGGGGCACAGTCACATAGCTCATTGCAGCCACCTGGCCTCAAGTGATCCTCCCACTTCAGCTTCTGAGGACCCAGGACTACGGGTGTGTGCTGCCACGCCTGTATAATTTTTAAACTTTTTATAGAGACAAGATCTCGCTTTGTTGCCCAGGCTGGTCTTGAACTCCTGCACTCAAGCGATCCTCCTGTCTCGGCCTCCCAAAGTGCTGGGATTACAGGTGTGAGCCACCGTGCCCGGCCAGAAGTTGGTTTTGAAAGGCACATTTGCCCATGAAGAAAGGAGCAGGCTCTGCTCCAAGCTGTGGCCTGGGTCTGCCCTCCACGCTGAGCGGACGTCCAGGCAGCCTCCGGGCTGGGCATTGAGTGTACTCTGCCGGGAAACCTGGATCGCTCGTGGCCAAAAGAGAGGTGGAAACGTGGAAACTCCTCTGCCCCATCAGACCTTAAATCTCCGTGCGGACAAGGAGGAGAAGGCGCTTTGAAGGGAGGAGAGGTAGGGAGCGGTGCTGCAGAAGAGTTCCTGGTGGACGCGGGGCAGGAGGCGGCCCCGGCGCGCCTTTCCCCCTGCAGCTGTGGGAGCTGGGCTCGGCCTGGTCTCTCAACTCATGGAGAGAAGGTGTCAGGTCAGCTCAGCCCCCGCAGAACCTTGTCTCCATTCCTGTGTGTCACGTAGGGGCCCTCTGCAGCCCCCATTCCAGCCGCCCTGGGTGGATGGCTACTGACCCTGGAGCCCCCCGCCTGCCTGGGACGCTGGGAGCGTGTGAGCAGATTCAGCGCCAGAGGCCCGGGCAGGCCTGAGAGTCCTTGATCCCAGTGTGATGGTGCATTGCTCGTCCAGGGCCCATCCTCGGAGCCGGTGATTTGGAGTGGTGGCTCAGGACAATGGGGGTGGGTGACGGAGGGCAGCCTTGGCCTCTGCTCTCCCTCCACCCCCCATCCAAGATCTGAATGCTGACCCAGCCTTGACACCAAGGTGGCTCTTTGGACTTGCTTGGTTTCCGAACTGTGTGTGGGGAAGCAGCGTCGGCTACCGTCATCACCATGGCAACACAGGCATTGATTTTTTTCCGTTGGTTACTCCCGGCCACATTCCGTTTTTGCCTTTTTTGTAGATGGGAGAAGAACTCTACTTCTCCCAAGGAGAAGCTGGTGGCTGGAGGGCAGCAGAGAGAAGGGGCGGGAGCAGGAGCCACCCCCGAGGTGGCATCCCTGGGCTCTGGGTCAGCACTGGATCTGGTCCTGTGGCCCCTCTGGGGGCTCTGACAGCAAGCTGTCCTGTCAGCCCCCGGCCTGTCCTTCCCCGTGATGAGCGCGCTCTGTTCGAGCCCTGCCCAGGTGGGTGGTGATGAGCTCTCGAGGTGCCTTTGGGCTCCAGCAGCCACGAGGATATTTGAGCGTTGTGGATATCTACTTGAGAAGGCTCCGGAAGGTGATGCATGCTCGCGGCCAGGTTGGAGCAGCTGACCTCTCACACAGAGCCCCTGAAGCAACAGATATACCCAGGAAACGAGTGTTTCTGTGCCCTCGGTATCCGCTGGCCAAAAACAGCACGCTGACCACTCGGTAGCAGCGCCCATCACGTCCCTGAGCCTCTGTTTCAGGGACCCAAGTCCCGCTCCCGGAAGACTCACAGCGAGGGTCAGATGCCTTCTCTGCACCCTCCCATGCCCCCGCGAGCTGTTCTGGCTCCCACACTGCCATCCGAGCTCTGTCCAGGAGGCAGCCAAGAATTGGAGCAGTTCCCACGCCAAGTAGGGCCTAGTGGGCGGCCTGTTCCCTCCTCCAGTGCGGCACACACAGGCGCCGTAGCATGCAGGTCTATGCCTGTGCAGTCTGGGGCATCTTGTTACATTTCCTTGCTGCCCTCCCCCCGTCTCTTCCGTGATCTTGCCCACCCCTCCCCCTCTGCTTCCGCCACCCCAGCCCTCCCAGTCTCCTAGTCTCCTGGGCCAGCATTATGGCTGTGCTGCTCCTGTTGCTTCTCCGTCAGCGCGCCCAGGCAGGCTGGCGTTCCCTGTGGGCTGTGGCTGCCATGCCCTCCCCAGCTGGCTCCAGCCCTCTGAAGCTCGAGGAGGGTGGGCTGGGTCACCTGCATTCCACCTGCCCGAGGGCTGCCACTCCCTTTTCCCAGATGGCTGGAATGCCCCAGGGCAGAGACCTCCTCAGGCTCCACCTCGGTCCACAACAATGTTCCTTGATTCCCTCCAGCTTCCTGCTCCTTCGGCTCCTCCTGCACAGCCTGGCCTGACTCATGTAATCAGGGAACAAGAGGAGCTGTCCTCGGCGTCCCTATGTCCATGCCTCGTGGCCACCTGAGCACTTCTCAGGGTCCAGTGGAAAACTCTCCTGCCCAGTTTGACGCCCACACTCGTCAGTTTCACCTTGGTGCCAAGAGCAGAGGCTCTGCTCTGGGCCCCACTTGGGCCACAGCCTCCCAGCCGTCTCCTCATCCCCACCCTGGACTGGCATTTCCTGAATTCCTGGCCCCTGTCCGAGAAGGAGGCTGCCTTCCTGGGAGAGCTGTGGCTGGTGCCGACCCAGGTCCGTGGGCTCTTCCACCTTTGCAGACACCTGAGCCCAGAGGCCCCTCCTCCCGCTCTGAGCACAGGCGGGCGGATGCTGTCTGGCAGCCTCTGCCTTTCTTTCGTTTTTCCTGACCTCTTCACCCAGCATGCTCTGCTTAGAGGTGGGTGTATGAGAAGGGACCATGGGTGTTGGGGTGGGGCTGTCTGCTGTTGGCAGGTGAATGTACCCCCAGTCCTTGCCCTGGGGCCAGGCTGTCCTGTGGGCCTCACGGACCCAGTTATCTGTGGTCATGAGCCTGCACCTTACTGATTTAATCCCAGGTGTCAGGTACGAACATGCACGCTTCCCTGATGAGAAAGTGGCATCTGGCCTGGAGTCCCTTCCCACAGCCCTGAGTATTGGGCGCCTGTCACCTCCAGGACATCCCCCAGCCAACAGATAGGTGGCAGGTGGAGGGTTCCTGCAATGGGGCCCTGGTGGCCCCAGTGGGTTGAAGCTCCCTTCATAGGTGGCATGGGGCCTTCCATCCCCATAACCCTCCAGTGGCCCCTCCCCGTTTCAGGGCTCAGCACCCCTGCTTCTCAGAGATCGAAGCCGCCATCTTGGACCTTCCCCACCGCTGCGTCCCAGCCTCCTGTGCAGTCTCTTGGTTACCCAGGAGTTTAGAGCTTTTACCACCTGGGGTGCCTTTCAGATCCTCCGACCTCTTGGTTTGTAGGAGCACCAGGCCAGGATGGGGAGGTGGAGGCTGTGCTGTTCGCCTCACCCTGGGCTCAGCCAGGGCTGCCGACCTTCTTCATGGGAGCAATCACCAGGCCCGTCTCCTCGGGCCGTGTTTTGGTAGAAATGATCTTTTAACTGGCAAAGCGGAGTGTTAGCTGAAATCATCATGACATGGCTGTTTATGCTCCATTTGGGATTCGGAGTCGAGCATTTGGGGACCCTCGGGCAGGGTCTGAGCTGCTGTTTGCCCTCACAGATGAGGATGAGGGTCTGCACAGATCTGCCTGCAACACCAGCCTGCAAGCATCCGAGGCCCAGGCTCCCACCTCCCCCAGTCTTTTTCACTGTGTCTGAGATTCACGCTCTCTCTCAGCCTCTTGTCATTCGCAGACTGTAAGAACATGTTGTATTTTCTGGAGTAAGAAAAGTCTCAAATCTTTAAAATGCCACTGTTGTGAAAGCCGAAGTGCGAGGGGCTCTTCTAGGTTAAAGGACTGAAGACGCCCAGAACCCCAGAGGAAGGGTGAGAGTCCTCCGGGCGCTGGCAGGCGCCAGTTCCTCGTCACTCACAGTGAAGCCCGTGTGTGACTTGTCTCAAGTGCTGATGGAGCCGTCTTCCAGGAGGTGGAATGCTGATTTGTTTTCCTAAAATGAGAGAGACTAAAGCCACGTGCCAACCCAACACAGCAGGGCCCTCGATGAGACCCTGGATCAGGGAGGAGCTTGTCAGTGGCATCATCGGGCCATTCGGGAGCATGGTGTGTGCTGATTAGAAGAGGGTGCGTCTGTGGTAACCTTCCTGTGTGTCAGAACGGAGGCGTGATGAGGAGGCAGAAGGTCCTTGCTCTTAGGACACAGCTGGAGTATTGGGGGCAGGGGCAGCATCACATTGATGTCTGCAGTTGAGTCTCAAGGGGCTGAAAAAAAGTGCCTGTGTCTGTGTGTGTGCACAGATGCGTGTGAGTGCCTGTGTGTGCACGGGTGCGTGTGGGTGCCTGTGTGCGCGAACACGGATGTGAGTGCCTGTGTGTGTGCGAACACGGATGTGTGTGAGTGCCTGTGTGTCTGTGTGCATGGGTGCATGTGGGTGCCTGTGTGTGCATGCACGGATGTGTGTGAGTGCCTGTGCATGTACCTATACATCGCAGAAAGAGTGTTGAAGCCATTGTGGCAAAGCGCGCCACCAGGGAACCTCAGCAAAGTGAATGGGTGTTTGCTGTACTCTTCCTGCAACTTCTCTCCAGGTTGGAAAGGTTGGGCTGGGAGAAGAAGAATGTAGTTCTGTCGTCTTCTAAACCGCAGGGAAGAATGGGCTTGGCAGAGCCATGACTGACAGTGCTTCCTGTCTCCTTCACCTTCCCACTGTGTTGAGCCAGAGCCATTCGTGGGAACCCCTGGGTGTGGTTGTGAAGCCGGCCTCGGCTCAGCTCACCCGCAGAGCCGTCTCCAGCCACATTCATTCCAGCTGTGCCCGTGTTTGGCGTTGGGGGAAACTTCCTGGTGCCTGTTATTTGAAGCTGGCGGCCAGGTCTGCGCCTCTGCTTGGTCTGGGGCATCTTGTGGCCCGTCCTTGCTGCCCTCTCTCTTCCGGGACCACCCTCACCTCCCCCCTCACCCCTTTCCCTCTGCTTCCAGCCTCCCCGGCCCTCTGAGTCTCCTGGGCTCAGCAGATGACCACCCAGGGCATCCCCGGTTCCGCCTCAATCTTTGAACCGTGTGAAGCCATCAGAAGCTCAGCCACCACGTCGAGTGGGCTGCCTTCCGGTGGGCCGCTTGTCCTGCCGTGCCGTCTTCAGGGATGAGCGGTTAATCCTTCTTGTTCATCTGCTCACTAGACACAGCTGCGTCAGAGCAGTGCCTGCCTCCTTGTGGTCCTAGCCTTGTGGGGAGCTCCTGTGAGAGTGTCCTGAGTGACCCTCTCCAAGGACCCTCCCTCCATCTGCCTGTCTTGCTTTTAACCCTTTCAGTGCTATGCATATCACCACACTCCCTCTGTGTCCTTCTCCCTCAGGCAGGGGCCACTTGGAACCCTAGGGCAGCCTTTGGTGGGTCTCAATTCTTGCTCCTCCCCTCCGTGGGCACATTCGGGCCCCCGGTACTGCCCAGCCTTTGCACTGGCCAGCCCTGGGTTCTGTGTGAGGCCAGCCAGGCACTGCCACCCCTGTCCTGGCACAGAGGTTCTGCCAGGGTCTGTGCATGCTTTTGAGGGTCTGCTGAGAATTTTTTTTTTTTTTTGTAGTGGCGGTGAATAAAATACATAAGGCGGAGAAGCAGAAGCGACCGCACCCGGGTGTTCCCTCTTGTTGGTCATCCTGAGGTTTGGCGGAAACCGGCTCCTGCTCGGGTCAGGAGGCAGCGAGGCAGACGCTCCCCAGAGTACAGCCCGAGAGGCCTGGCTGCTTGGCTGGGGGCAACGCTGAGTCTCAGGTCCTGCCGGGAGGCACAGTCCTTCCAGAATCAGCCCCTGTCACCATCTGCAGCTTAACTCATCCGAGTCTTGCTTTATCTTCCCTGTGAACCAGGTCCAGCCTGAGGCAGAGAGGAGATGGCAGGTGGACACCTGGGAGGGCTCACTGAGCTCTGCCTCGCCATCAGGGGAGGCCCCATCTAGGTTGTGGAGGATGCTTGAGAGAGCCCCGACGTTCTGACCTCCCAAAACGTCAAGGGTGCTGGCAGCGGGTGAGACCCCACAGTTTGCTCTGCTCCCCGGGGCTCTGCTTGCCAGGAGACGTTTTGGCGGTAAGCAGGCGAGAGCACCTCCAGAACGCACATCAGGAAGACAGATGGTGTGCAGGTGGGGCTCAGGGCTACCATCCCCTGAAGCTGCTTCTGAAGAGCTGTTGTCGCAGCAGCTCTGTTAGAACAGGCCACACGGGAAACAGCCCGCACCTCTCAGTAGATGCCGAGAGAAACGTCTGGTGTATCCGTAGGGTGAAATTATATTCAGCCATAAAGGAGGACAGGCTGGGCGTGGCTCATACCTGTAATCCCAGCACTTTGGGAGGCCAAGATGGGGAGGATCACTTGAGGCTGGGAGTTTAGGACTCACCTGGGCAACACAGCAAGACTGTGTCTCTGTCTGGAAAAAAAAAAAGGACATTCTGTGGCTGAGCGCAGTCACTTGCACCTATAATGCCAGCACTTTGGGAGTCCACTTGATCCCAGGAGTTCAAGACTAGCCTGGGCAACATAGACCCCATGTCTACAAAAGTGTTTTAGAAATGAGCTGGGCATGGTGGCACACCCCTATAGTCCCAGCTCCTCGAGAGGCTGGGGCCAGAGGATCCCTCGAACCCAGGAGTTGGAGGCTGCAGTGAGCCATGACTGTGGCACTGCACTCCAGCCTGGTGACAGAGTGAGACTGCTGTCTCTAAAAAGACAAGAAGGAGACTCTGAGGCAGGCTACACCGTGGATGGAGCTTGAAGACATTGTGCCCAGGGAGAAAAGCCAGACACACAGGGTCCTGTATGATTGCAGTGATGTGAAGGGTTGGGAATAGGCCACTCTACAGACTGGTTCCCTGGAGCTAGGGAGCAACTGCTGGGGGCCATGGGTTTCTCTTCGGGGTGATGAAAATGTCAGGGCGGTCGGTTAGCTCAATTGCTGAGCTCATGGTGCTGATGCCACGGTCGTGGACTCAATCCCCACACCAGCCACAGTCCCAATTTCTTGGCCGGGTGCGGCGGCTCACGCCTGTAATCCCAATACTTTGGCGGGGTGGGGTGGGTGGATCACCTGAGGTCAGGAGTTTCAGACCAGTGTGGCCAACATGGTGAAACCCATCCCTACTAAAAATACTAAAATTAGCCGGGCTTGGTGGCAGGCGCCTGTAGTCCCAGCTACTCAGGAGGCTGAGGCAGGAGAATCTCTTGAACCTGGGAGGTGGAGCTTGCAGTGAGCCGAGATCGTGCCACTGTACTTCAGCCTGGGTGACAGAGAGACTGTCTCAAAAAAAAAAAAAAAAGGTAAAAATGGTGAATTTTATGTTATGTGAATTTTTCCCAATTAAAAAAAAAAAAGCCCAATGTTGGGAGGACAGATGCTTGGGCTTCCTGCCCGTCCTGAGGCTGGTGGTGCTGAGTGTGCAGGTGGCTGGGGTGCGGGTGCCGTCTCAGGTGCAAGCCAGGCACTGTGGGTGCGGGTGCCGTCTTGGGTGGGAGCCGGGCACCGTGGGTGCGGGTGCTGTCTCGGATGGGAGCCGGGCACCGTGGGTGCGGGTGCTGTCTCGGATGGGAGATGGGTGCTGTGGGTGCGGGTGCCGTCTTGGGTGCAGGTGCCATCTTTGATCTGGGTGCTTTGGGTGCGGGTGCCGTATTATGTGGGAGCCGGGTGCCGTGGGTGCAGGTGCCATCTCGGATGGGAGCTGGGCGCTCTGGGTGCAGGTGCTGTCTTGGGTGGGAGGTGGGCATTGTGGGTGCAAGTGCCATCTTGGAGCTGGGTGCTGTGGGTGCTGTGGGTGCGGGTGCTGTCTCGGGTGGGAGCTGGGCATGTATGCGGCTGTTGGTGTCATCTCGGGTGGGAGCCGGGCGTCTGCCT
The DNA here is from genome assembly GCF_037993035.2 of Macaca fascicularis. Classification (NCBI taxonomy): domain Eukaryota; kingdom Metazoa; phylum Chordata; class Mammalia; order Primates; family Cercopithecidae; genus Macaca; species Macaca fascicularis. Next base: position 87,495,283 of record NC_088390.1, read on the forward strand.
TCCTGAACTGCAGCCTCCACTCCTCTCTGACTGTGCTCTCCGCTGCTCCAGGCTGGCAGCAGATCTTGAGGATGCAGCCTCTGGAAGCCCTCAGGGCTCCTGAGTTTTGGGGTGTTTGACCTCCAGCCTGCTCAGCCCCGAGTCAGCCTCGAGCTGTAGGAGTGGCAGGTCCCTCTCCTGCAAAGTGGGGTGACAGTCCCATGCAGGTCGGGGTAAGACCTGCGGGGAGCGAGACCGGGCTCAGCCTTCAGGAGAGATCGAGGGCTGTCGTGGGGTCTCACCAAGCTCTGTTGGGATTCCAGAAAGGAGCTGGGGACTCAGCAGATGGAAAGGCCCCTCTCCGCCAGGTGCTCCCCCCAAGCAGAACCGACTCGAGGACAGAAAGATGCTGGCCGGGCACGCCTGGGGCCTGGGCTCTGCAGCCTCACCTGACTCAGGTGCTGTTTTCTCTGCTGGGGAGCAGGTGCCCCAGCCAGGTCCTGAGGCAGCCCTGTCCTCATCATTGCGCTCAGCCCGTCCACAGGAGGCTGGGCTCCCCAGTCAGTCAGTCCCGTGGAGCGGGTTTCAGTCTTAGCCTGGCGACCGCCCTGTCCAAGGTGGAGGTGGAGCCGGTGGGGTGAGGCCCACGGTGACCCCAGTGCGGACCAGCTGCTGCTTCACTCATGGCATCCATTGGTAGACGGTTGAAGAAAGAGAGGCCTCATTTTCAGGATGCCTGTGTGGTTTTTAGACTTTCATCCCAAAGGAAACACATCGCCCGTGACTCCCACATGTGCTCCTTTCCTGCCCTCCGGTGCTCCTTCCCCTCCTCACTCCCCAGCACCCCTAGGCAGCCCTGGGCCAGTGGTGTGAGCTGCCCAGAGCTGGTTGACCCATCAGCCTGGGTGCGACACCGCTGCACTCCCACACCTACATCCTGAGGCGTGGCCACCTGCTGTCCATCACCCCCAGCACCCCAGATCCCTGGATCCTTCCGACGGTGATGGCTCTGCCGGTCTGTTCTGGCTCACGTGCTGTGTGCCCTGGCCCACTGGCACTCAGCTTACATTTGAACCTCGTCTTTTGAGTTAAGGACCCACCTGTGCTGTGGACGAGATGTGGGCTTCCCAGTGGGTGGGTGGCATCTGATAGGTGAGGCTGCTTCGGAAGCCTGGTAGACTGTCCCCCAGCAGGGTGGGCCTGGATAAGTCTGCCTGCCACTTGGGAGGGAACGTGGAGAGATGAAGAGATGAGGGAGCCCAAGAACACAAGGCCTCACGTCTCACCCCGGGGAGGCTCTCGATGGCTCTGACCTTGCTACTCCTTCTTCAGGCCCCTGAAGGACACAGGGAACTGCAGACAAGACTTAGTTGCTCAGCAGAACTCACTACCCCTACCGGTGCCTCTCACTGCTGATCTTAGGGTCTTGGAATTCCTTAGGGGTCTGGTGCTTTACGTGGGAGCTGTGTTGGGCTGACCGTCCCTCCAGCTGGCATCAGAGCACCCCGGGGGTTAAGCGCTGGTGGCTGTACACACAGTCATACTCCCAGCAGGGGCGCCTGCAGCACCTCGGGGGTTAAGCGCTGGTTCCGGACACGTTCACACTCCATGCCCACGTGGTTTCCTGCAGCTGCTTGTAAGATGCAGTTTAAAAATTCAACGCGTGAGATGATTTTGTGCAGCCGCCGCTCGAAGCTCAGGGCGGGCACACGCCTGGTCTGTGCAGCTTTGCCTGGGCCTCCCCTGCATGCGCACCAGCTGCAGTGTGGGGCTGGGGGCTCGGGCTGGCGGGGATGCTGGGGTGCACATTTGAGTATCGCAGCCACACAGGTGGGTGGTGGTGATCGTCACCTGACCAGAACCCCCTGAGAAGCTCCACATATTTTTTTTCTTTTTGGATTCAACAGTCCCTTTTTAAAAAGATTTGCTGTTCAATGTTGTCTTCCAGATGTTCCTCTTGAATCCATTGTGTGTAGCCTTTTAAGGGAATACGTGCTTGTTATTTGGTCTTGACATTAACTTATAATTTAGGGCTGCAGAATGTGGCGAGAGCCAGGCACGGTGCTGCATGCCTTTGATCCCAGCTACTTGGGAGGCTGAGGCGGGAGGATCCCATAAGCCTAGGAGTTGGAGACCAGCCCGGGTGACATAGTGAGACCCCCATCTCTAAAAATGAAAAAAACGGAATATGGCAAGAGCCATGCACAGTTCAGCTGAGTTGTCTCGGGCCTTTTGCTTCACCTCTTTGTGAACTTGCAGGCCCCCACCCCAGGATAGGGGGCCGGCGACCTCGCAAATGCTGGGTGCTTGTGGGCACTCTGGGGCTGAGTGGGCACTGGCCAGGGCTCCTGTCCCATGTGGTGCTGATGGCGGGGGTGGGTCTCGGGCTCTGCTGATGAGTGTCAGGGCTGGGTCCTGGAACCCAGGCTGGCTGCACCTCTGTGGGGCTTCTGGCTTGCCAGCCCCATGGGCTGGTGGTGTGGACACCTGCTGGCCTTGGTGACCATGTCTCAAATGGGATCACAGCTCCGTGGGAGCTCTGGCAGAGGGAGGTGGGAAGGCCGTGCTCCTGTGTCTTCGAGGCCTCGACCCCTCAGCTCCTCTCTGCCCCCATCTTTGGTGGAAGCAGGTGGGGATGCAGCAGTGTGGTGAGGCCCTTACAGAGTGGTGGCTCAGGCCCACATCAGGGTAGCCCAGACACCTGTGCCTCTGGGGCTGCCCCCCACAGGTGGACTCGAGCCGGGTGTCGTCGATGTCCAGGCTGGAAAAGGCCTCTGATGGCCGCTCACCCCTTTGCCGCCACGACTTTGATTTCTTTTTTTTTTTTTTTTTTTGAGACGGAGTCTTGCTCTGTCGCCCAGGCTGGAGTGCAGTGGCGTGACCTCAGCTCACTGCAAGCTCCGCCTCCCGGGTTCACGCCATTCTCCTGCCTCAGTCTCCCGAGTAGCTGGGACTACAGGTGCCTGCCACCACGCCCGGCTGATTTTTAAAAATATTTTTAGTAGAGACGGGGTTTCACCTGTGTAGCCAGGATGGTCTCGATCTCCTGACCTCGTGATCCACCCGCCTTGGCCTCCCAAAGTGCCTGGATTACAGCGTGAGCCACCGCACCTGGCCTCACGATTTTGGTTTCTTAATCTGCATTTTTGCTCATGGGCCGAGGAGACATCAGTGTCCCCAAGCGCTGCCCGTGTGTCCCCAGGGCCCTCAGCGATGGCAAGGTGAGCCCAGGCCTCCGTGCACCAGGGTGGCTGCCTGGTGAGCCGATCCCATGGGGCCAGGCCTCCTCAGACCACCGTGCTCCTCTGGGGCTCAAAGCGGAGATGTTGGGTGAAGTCTCAGAGGTGCTGTGGGTCTGCAGCCTGGGTAGTGAGGCGTCTTGGAGTCAGAGCAGCCTGTGCCCAGCGCGTGCCCATGGATGTGCCCCAGAGGAGGTTTGCACGCTGTGGTGTGGGGTCTGCAGACCGTCTGCCTGGCCTGAGGTGGGAGGGTCGAAGCTCTTGGGTCTCTGCGAACGAGAGTCGGATGTGTGAAGACATATGTTTGCGCTCACTGCCACTCACTGTCACGCCTGGGGTGAGGCACACACGGGCTCTTCCTGTCTCTTGCCTTTGCAGAGACTCAAGGTCCGTCCCAAAGATGCCAGGCGTGCTGTGCATTTGAGGTCTGGAGTCCCTTGTCATTCTAGAATTTTCTGTTTCCTCTTGGTGTCCCCTCTCCACCCTCCCTTCTGGCCCTGACGCCCCTGGGGCCCTGTTGCCTGTGGTCACCGGGCTTCCCTGGGTGGCTGTCAGCCCAGAGTGGGATGATGGTGGTGACTGCGGGCACCTGACTCCCTCCCCTTCCTTCTGCCGTTCTTCCCAGGAGACGTTCTTTTCCAGATGGCGGAAGTCCACAGGCAGATCCAGAATCAGCTGGAAGAAATGGTGAGTCCCACCCCCAGCGTGGCCCTGCGAGGAGGGGCAGGTGCAGTGGGAGAGCTGGTGCCGGAACAGTCCGAGCTGTCCAGCCACACTCAGAGGCAGGGAGGGACCCTGGCTCAGGACACAAGTCATACTCCAAGGAGGACGTCGGAGAAAAGGGCATGGGCCAGACCGGGGCCGCATGCTTCGCTGCCACCACAGCCGGCCACGACACGCTGGGCTCCAGGGAGAGTCCTGGTCGCAGCCCCAGCCAGACCCCACTCCTGCAGCTCACAAGGCAGCCAGGCAGACTTCCCCGGCCTCTCCGACTATAGGCAGAGGCAGACCCCGGACAACCAGAGCACGTTGCTGGCGGTTGGTTTGCGGCATCCTGTCTAAAGCCAGGGGTCTGACCCTGGTTTCAATTCGGGTTCATGGACCCTGCGACCTCTCGGCCTGTGTTGCAGTGATCCCTGGCATGGGACAGCAGAGGAAGCAGGGGACAGCTGTTTCTGTTGCCCTTGTGAGAAACGGAGCCCTTATGGCTGTCAGAGGCGAGATTGTCCCACGTTCCAGACTCCTGTTCAGCACTTGCTCCTGCAGTCCCCTGGCTCCATAGGGCGCACCTGGCCATGCAGTGCCATGGCCCGTCAGTCAGGGGGAGGGGCTCCTACACAGCCGGGACACCCGGGGTCTCGTGACCGTCCGCCCTGGCCCTGCCCCCCTCCTGTTCTGCGTCCATGTGTTGGAGCTGACGGCTGATGTTTTCTCTCCATGTCCAGCTGAAGTCTTTTCACAACGAGCTGCTCACGCAGCTGGAGCAGAAGGTGGAGCTGGACTCCAGGTACCTGAGTGTAAGTGCACCCTGGCCGTGCCTGCTGGGGCCCTGTGCCTGGGCTCCAGCTCTCCTGAATGCCTGTCGCTCCTTCCCTCGGCCTGAAGGCTTCCCACTTCCCCTGAGCTCCCTGTCCGCGTGGGCCCCAGCTCTGACTTCATTGTCCATTTGGGACCGAGTGCCCCTGGTGTGCCCCAAATGCAACCTGTGGGTGAACCCATTGCCTCTGATGTCCCGTGTGCCCAGTTCATGCCTCGGCTTTGACCACTTGTGGTGAAGCTGGTGCCTGACTCTGCTGCCCGGGAATGCAGGAGCTCCTTCTTTGGCCTCTGCAGTTCCCTGGGCTCTCGGCCCGTCCTGCCTCACTGCCACTCCTGTCAGCTGGCAAGAAGGCTTGGGCCTGAGGCGCTGCTCGAGGGTTTGAGAGTCATCCCTGGCTCTCCGTGGTGGGCGGGAAGGGTGGGCCTTGGCCAGTTTTTCAAAGTCTGATTTTCATCTTCGGGGACCAGAGAGCTGCCATGGGGTGGGGTGGGGTCGGGCTGAGGGCTCAGTTGCGCTCTCCACAGCTCTGATTTGCCGCTGAGCATGCGCAGCCGGAGAGCAGGCCAGGAGGGGAGCGTCAGGGCTGCCAAGGGGACCCTGCTGCATTGGGCTCATGGGCCTTGGTTTTGTTGCCGGGGGGACCCTGCTGCACTGGGCTCATGGGCCTTGGTTTTGTGTTTTATTGTTTGACTCTCAGGCTGCGCTGAAGAAATACCAGACTGAGCAAAGGAGCAAAGGCGACGCCCTGGATAAGTGTCAGGCTGAGCTGAAAAAGCTTCGGAAGAAGAGCCAGGGCAGCAAGAATCCTCAGAAGTACTCAGACAAGGAGCTGCAGGTAGGCCTGCGACCCCCGCTGTGGTGCCTCTCGCTTCACCTTGGGACTGCTCACCCCTCAGCCCTCCTCGTCCACGGGGAGTGGACAGCAGCCCCCCAGGGGGGGATCAGACAGAGGCAGGCTGTGTGCCCCTGGTAGACCTCAGGAGCAGTGGGCCCGATGCCCCCAGGCCAGCGGGATGGTCAGCTCCACCTGTGGGGCTCTGTCCTGCTCTCTGCAGCCTTCCAGGGTCGCTGGAAGGTTCTTGGCCAAAGGAGCAGAAACCCAAATGGAGTCCTCCCACCTCTGTTCCCCCGATCCCTGCCTAGGAGTCAGGTTCCAGTCTGTTCCTCTAAGGAGTCAGGTCCCGGTCTGTTCCTCTAAGGAGTCGGGTCCCGGTCTGTTCCTCGAAGGAGTCAGGTCCCGGTCTGTTCCTCGAAGGAGTCGGGTCCCGGTCTGTTCCCCCGATCCCTGCCCAGGAGTCAGGTCCCGGTCTGTTCCTCTAAGGAGTCGGGTCCCGGTCTGTTCCTCTAAGGAGTCGGGTCCCGGTCTGTTCCTCGAAGGAGTCAGGTCCCGGTCTGTTCCTCGAAGGAGTCGGGTCCCGGTCTGTTCCTCGAAGGAGTCAGGTCCCGGTCTGTTCCTCGAAGGAGTCGGGTCCCGGTCTGTTCCCCCGATCCCTGCCCAGGAGTCAGGTCCCGGTCTGTTCCTCTAAGGAGTCGGGTCCCGGTCTGTTCCTCTAAGGAGTCGGGGCCCGGTCTGTTCCTCGAAGGAGTCAGGTCCCGGTCTGTTCCTCGAAGGAGTCGGGTCCCGGTCTGTTCCCCCGATCCCTGCCCAGGAGTCAGGTCCCGGTCTGTTCCTCTAAGGAGTCGGGTCCCGGTCTGTTCCTCTAAGGAGTCGGGTCCCGGTCTGTTCCTCGAAGGAGTCGGGTCCCGGTCTGTTCCTCTAAGGAGTCGGGGCCCGGTCTGTTCCTCGAAGGAGTCGGGTCCCGGTCTGTTCCTCGAAGCGGCTGTGGCCGCTGCCCACAGGGCTGGCTGCTCAAGGCAGGTGGTGCTTCAGGTTCCTCGAGGGAGCGGCTTCGGTGTTCTCTCTCACCGTCCCGCCAGTGTCACCGGTGCATGCTGAGTGGGCTAGGACTTAAGATGGCCTCGCCGATGACAGGCACGGCCTGATGTGTGTACACCGGAACCTGGATGGTGCCTGGCACAGGCCAGACCCAGAAACCCCTCGCCCACTTGCTGGGGTCATGGTGATACAGATGAGAAGGACACACAAAACAAGATGCCCAGTCGTTTGTAAAAGAAACAACAGGAAAACCCCTGGCCAGTCACCCAGGTAGAAGCTTCTGGGCTGCACCCTGGGGCGGGCAAGGTGTGGCTGTGGGTGAAGCCCGGGCCTCCAGGCCGCTCCCTTCCTGCTGGCAGTCAGGTTTTCAAGCCTTGGCAAGCCCCGCACACACCTGCCCGTGTGCGTGTGTCTGCGTGTGTGTGTGCCGCCATCTCCTTGATGCCAGATGCGGGTGTTCATGAATGCCTGTGGCCTCACCCTGGGAGTGGAGGCCGGTGCCTGCTCAGAGCCTGTGCCCCGCTCACTCCTTGACTGCAGGGAAGCCAGGCAGGTCTGCCCATACCCTGCAGGCCAAGCTGGAAGATTTCCAGCGTGGGGTCGCCTGGTGGAGCAGGATCGGCCCCAAAGGAGAGGACGGGACTGGGCCAGGGGCAGATGAGAAGAATAAGTGAGAGTCTGTGGAAACAGCCATATGGGGGTCCCTCGGGTGCCCACTGCTGTCTGCAGCCTCCCACTCAGGCACGCTTGGTGCACAGTTGAAGGGACGCGACTCAGGCCGTTCTCTAGGCGCCCTCCCCTCTCCAGCCACCTCCTCCTGTGTCCCCAGCCTTTGTTTCGATCCTGTTTTTCACTCCAGGTAAGCTGTGGTGGGTCTTGTGATCCTTTCTGTTTTACACTCTGGGCAGGCTGCAGTGTTGGGTCTCTCCATGATGGGCCCATCGTGGAGGCCTTAGTATTCCTGCCTGAGGCTGCCGCAGCGAGCCTTCCTCCAGCTGTTTCTGCGCACAGATCCCGAGCAGTGGGAATAGGGAGTTGAGGAGGAGAAATAGGTATTTGTTGGTAGAGCCTATGTCTATTTTTCTTTTTCCTCCCACCTTGGAGCATTTTGCATCTTTGCTTTCTGAAGACTTAAGCAGCAGACGGCGCCCCCGCGGCCTGGAGGGCCGTAGCTTCCTCCCGGCAGGCCAGGGCAGTGCAGGTGTGAGCCACCCCTGAGCACCCAGGCCGGGTGTGAGAGCGTGTCTTAGAGGGAACTTTCCTGGGAACGTCCCCGGCTTGGGGTTCTGGAGATGGGGATACTGAGGCCAGCCCACTGAGGGCTCAGCTGCCTGCTAGGGTCCAGGGACCTGAGCTCTCCTCTCCCCTTGAGGCACTGTGGGTTTTTGCTAATGGCCTTATTAAGATATAATTCACGTCACCAGCAGTTCACCATTTCGCGGGCACAGCCCAGTGGTTGAGTGTTTGCAGCTGTGCGTCCATCACTCAGTCCATTTTAGAGCACTTTCCAGTCAGCAGTCACCCCTGTGCCCCTGGCTCCACCAGTCAGCAGCCTGCCATCAGCCTCCGTGGGCTCGCCTGTTCTGGAATCCCACAGCGTCCGACCTTTGGTGCCTGGTGGCTCACGTGGCGTGGAGGGTTCTCAAGGCTGATCGTGCAGTAGCCTGCGCCAGTCTCCCCCCACCTCTTACTGTCGGGGGCCAGCGTTTCTTCCTTTTCGTGGCTCAATTGTGTTCCATCGTACGGGTACTGGAGGCTCCGCCCTGCTCGGGATGAGGGCCCTCTCCCTGGCACAGCCGGTATTGTCCTGTGGCTGGGCTCCCTGGGAGCCGGAGATCATGGCAGGGTAGCATAGGGCTGGGCAGAGGCAGAGGCTAGGGGCTTTTGGAGCCACCCCCCTCCCTCCTGCAGTCTGGAGCCAGAGGCCTGAGGCCCCCACGCAGTCATCCTGGCCCTGCCTCACCAGCTCCCTGGTTTCCAGGTGCCCTGCCTCCCTCTGCCAGGCCTCTCCCTTGAGGAGGGCCCTGACCACACACCCGGCCTCCGCCTGCCCTCTACGCTGCTCTGCCGTGGGCCCCGGGTGGTGGGATTTACTCTCGAGGCTGTGTGTGCACAGCCAGCTCCTCAGCCCGTCCCGCATGGGGGTTTGGACGACCTTCTTGCTGATGGCTGGTCCGTTTGTTTGCTGCGTGTCCTGGCACTTGGGGTCTGTTAGGGACCATGGTGGTGCCTCAGGGGCCCTGGAGGCAGGTCCCATCTGTTCGTCCCACGGGGGCTGCGAGCCACCTCCAGTGCCTCAGCGGACCCTGCGTTGACTGGCCCGAGGGTCCCCTGATTTGCAGCCACAGGGGGCTGGACCTTGCGGTGACTCAAGGGGCCTTGGCCCTGCTTCAGTGCTGTGGTCCACGGTCTGGGCAAGGGGCTGCCAGTGGGTGCCCCAGGTGCTGTGAAACATTTGATAACAGAACTAAGGTGGCAGGTGGCGGGGCTTACCCTGGGGCCCCTTGAGTGCCCTTCCATGGTAAGTCAGGTGACCCAGTTTTGGGAGTAAGCCATGGCGCCTGTTTCTCAGGTGGGGGACACCCGATGGCTGCCACAGTCGTCACGAAGCCCCCCCCTCATCCGCAGGAGGGCAGGGGAAGGGGGAGGGGGTCGTGGCCCTCCAGGCTGTCTGTGTCCTGATGGGCCAGAACCAGGAGCCCGGCAGGGTTCTGAATGAGGGCAGCGTTCCTGTCTGTGGCTGTGAGTTGCCAAGGCAGATGGTCCCCGCAGCACCTGTGAGTGGGTCTGGGCGAGGGCCGTGTGGGCGGGGAGGGCAGGCAGGGCTCCGAAGCGTGTGGTGGGTGGAGGCTGCAGTGGGTGTGAGGTAAGGTGGCCCAGCAGCTCCCCTGGAAAGGCTTCTGCTACCCGGTGCAGAGACACTTGGTGAGCCTCATCTTCCTGGCCTCCCAGGGCGCCTCCTGGGAGATGTACGAAGCTGGCCTTTCTTCCCAGGTCCCAGGCGCCCTGCTGTGGCTCCCCAGCCCTGGCTGAGTGACCTCCTTTCTCCAGAACTTGCAGCTGCTCCTCCCCACTCACCAGAGGACCTGTGGGTGGCCCCAGGCTGGCCTGTCCCCACCCGGGCACAGCCTCAAGGCCTTGGTGTCAGGCTTAGGCTTGGATCCGGCTCTGTCCCTTAACGGGTCACGTGGCCACAGCAAGCACCAAAGCTTCTCTGAGCCTCAGTTTCCCTGTTTGTGAGGGGGAATGTCCTGCCTTTCTCCGTCTTCTGAGCACTGACAGGAAGGGCTGTGGACCTAGGACAAGCTGGTGTCGACCTTCTCACGGTGCCTGCGTAGGGAGCTCTCCTGGACCGACCTCTGCCTCTGTTCCTACCCATCTACCTGACCTTCCTCTGTTAATGGGAGACGGGGCTACAACTCTTAACCACACAGGTGTTTTATTTTTGTGATTTTTCCTCAGTCACCGAGTTCCTTTGGGAAGGGCTAGGTCTCGTATTTCTTCTGCATCCCACTTGGTGCCATGCACAAACGGGTCATGCAGCAGATAGCTAGTAAGTGCTAAGTGGTTTCAAAACAACGTTTTGGGGTGGGAAGCAGAGGGAGCCACGGCCCAGTGTGCTTTCTGCTCCCTAGTGGCCTGGAAGCCCAGGAGGCCAGGCTGGGAGCCGTCAGCATGCCCGGCCCCACATCTGAGTTTGAGGGGGTGGGGGACTTGGTATGTGACTGCGCACACCCCCCACTGAGCTGCAGGGAGGCTGCTGCCACCATCCTGGGGTGAGTCCTGGGGTGAGTGCCGGGCTGCCTGGCTGGGATGTGCTGCCGGCCCCCCTGGGGTGTCTACTTTAGGGTGTAGCTGCTGGGGGCCCAGCCGTTGCACGTCCTCTCCACTTCTGAAGAGCTGGGGAGCTGGGCTGGCTGGCCCCACCCACTTGTGCAGCCCTGCCCCTCCAGTGCCCTCCACCCTGCCCTCACTTGTGTGGACCCACCACTTGGAGCAGGAGGCCCTGCCCCTCCAGTGAGCCCTACCCCCCTTATGTGGCCCCACCCCCAAACACAGGCCTCCTAGCTGGGCCTCACTCCTGGCCTGCCTGTCAAGAGCTACTGTCCTGGGGCCTAGAACGTCAGCAAGGTCCTGGTGGTCACAGGGAAAGGGCCTGTTGGAGGCACTCTTGGGGGAGAAGCAGAGGTCCCTTCACTACTGGCCTCTCCATTCCTAAAGCGGTTGGTTGCTTTCCAGCTGTTCTGCAGACCAGCCCAGTAGCTGCACCCCACGCTGGGGGCAGCCCAGGGGTGTCTACCCAGAGAGTACGGCTCATGGTGCTGCCCTGGAGATCCCTGCCTTGGTCCCTGGGCCCACCTGCACCTAGCTCTTCTAGCTGCCTCCAGTGTGTGCCCTGTGGGGTCACTGGCAACCGTAGCAGTTGTCCCCAGTCCTGAAGACCCTGGGAGAGGCAGATGTGCCCACACCACTGGGGTGTGGGGCAGGAGTCTGGCCCATTCGGGCTCCTGGGGCTGCCTTCTTGAGCAGACGGGGGGGCAGCGGGGCTGCTGGAAGTAGAAGTGACGCTGTGTAAGGGTGGCCTGAAGCCAGCGTCCAGCCAGGGGCGTGTGTAGCAGAGCAGAGGCCTCCGCGCGGTTCCCAAGCTGTCCCTGCCATAGAGGCCTTTCCCTTGGAGACTCTAGTGCCCCTGGGGAGGCCCTGCATGTCTGTCACCTGGCAGTCTAGAGCTGGCTGGGGCCTGGCTGGTGGTGCAGCCGAGTGGGCAGTGCGTGCAGGTGGAGGCTGTTTAGGGAGCTCCGAGGGCTGGACGGGTGTCCCCGTCCATGGAGGTCCCCCACCTCAGCTGCCGCTGATGAAGGGGGAGGTGGTGCTGGTGCCTGACTCTGGTCTTTGTGGGTGCAGCATGCTGTGTCGTTGTCAGATGTGGGTTCCCTCAGCGACCCAAGGGCTGGGTGTCTCGAAGTGATTGCTGGGGTCCCCGGTGGGCTCAGAAACCTGTCGCCAGCTGCACCCCACCTGAGCTGCGTGTGCGGAGCGCTGGGCTCCTGGGAGCTGTGAGGCTGCCGGGCAGCAAGGCTGGGCCCGTGGCATGTGTGAGGGGCAGCTTCATGCTCCAGGGTGCCCATGAGGCCGAGGCCCCCGATGCACACTGCCCTCTCCCACTGCCAGGCTCATCATGAGGCAGTGGCCGGGCCTGCCGCATGAGCTGAACCAGGGACACACCACACCAGGCCCTGGGGGCAGAGGTGGGGCTGCAGGGAGGGGTGGGCGGGAGGTCAGCCAGGCCCTGCCCCAGAGAGGCAGGTAGAGTGGGTTTCTCTGTCTGCCTGCCAGGGTGCCCTCGAGTGGGGCTGGGCCGGGGAGCCTCCCGTGTTCAAGAACTGCGTGTAATTGAGATGGTGTTTTGGGATTTCCATGAAAAGAAGTAATTGCAGTTATAGGTCAGGGCACCGGAGTCAGGAAGCATTTGGGACGTTTGTTAACTAGGACAGGAGAGCTTATGTAAGGGGGTATGTACAGCCTGCTGGGCCAGCGGTGCCCTCACTCCCGGGTACTGTGGTCATTGCCACGTTTGCTGGACCAGGTGCTGATAGATGTGCCCATCCGTGTGGAGGGGACGGTCTCCATAGCACACGGGACACGGTGGACACGCTGGGGCAGAGGACACCTTCTCTGTGATTTATCAGTACGTCTGCAGGGCAGGGTCACTGCTTGGTCCAGCTCCTCCTCCTCAAAACAGAGGGGTGTGGCCATCTCCACAGGGCCCGGAATGGGGCCCAGAGCAGAGCCCAGCCTGTGCCCACCCCTCAGAGGCATGGAGCAGGGCACGGGGGGCACGTCCACATGCCCCATCCTGCAGCTGGAGCTCAGGGTGGGAGGGGAGTGGCCCACCTACTCCCTGGGCTGGGCTGTGGGCACAAGGACCTGAGTGTGGGGAGGAGAGCCCCCGCCCACTGGATGCAACTTGTCCTTCCTGACCCGTGTGCACTGAGGGTGGGGCAGACCCAAGTAGTGTTGGGGCCTCAAAAGTCGGTGCTTGTGCTGGGAGTGGTGTGGGGCAGGCCAGGCCCCTGCTCAGAATCGCGCTGGGCATGGGCTCGACCCGCTGGCCCTGGGATGACCCTGCTCAGCCAGCTCTGGAGGCTTCCTCAGCAGCCTGAAGCTCCTGCTGCAGAGGAGGGCGGCGCTGCCCTGCCCACTCACCGCCTCCTGGGACTTTTCTGGGCAGAGATGCCCGGGGCTACAAGGAGAGCCAGGGTTTCTGCTGGGTCACCTTCCCCTGTTCCCTTTCTGTGATGATGGGGGAGGAGGCAGGTGAGACAGGTGCAGCCCTCGCTGGCCAGTCGTGAGTGAGGAGGGAGAGATGGCCCCGTGTTCCTGGGGATGCTGCCTCCCAGAGACCATGGGGGCTCCAGAGCACCCGCAGGATCATCCTGAGGGTCCTGGGAAGCGGCACTGGCGCTCTGCTCGCTGTAATGCAGGGGGCCAGTGGGGGGCATTGGTGCCCCCAGGATCCTCCTCCGGTGCCCCGTCTCTGGGTGTGCCAGGCCGTAGCCCGGATTGAGGTCTGAGAAAGGGGAGAGATGCGTGCTATTTAAAGGGGTGTATAATTAACACAGCAGAGACAAAGCACCCTCGTTCAGATCTTCAGAGACGATAATAGCAGGGCCAGCGATCGCCAGCGTGGAGTCTGGCGATGTGCAGGGGGGTGAAGCCCGTCCTCGTTTTAGCAAAGCTCTTCAGAGCTAAAGGCTGTTTGTGGGCAGGCCCCCCGTGAGGACAGCCGTGTAGCCGTGTTTCTCTGGAGTAACATCACTGAGGGGCCTTACCAGGAAAAGTGGGCGTGAGGAGCCAGCAGCCATGGAGCCCTCTCAGGGCTTCTACACCCGCAGCTGACGCGGAGACCCTCAGTGTCCCCGGGGCCAGGGCAGCCAGGGGTCGAGCAGTCCGCTTCCCCAAGCCTCAGGGCTGGGCCACTCGGGCATCTTAGCCCCCACTTCTCCTGCATCTTGCCACCCTTTGCTGGGTCTTGGGGACAGCTTGGTCTGTGGTCCTCCAGCCCGTTTGTGTGTCCAGCCCACCCGTGTGGACAGCAGCAGCCTGCTCTCTCCTGTGCCCATGGGCATGTGCTCACCAGACTGTCCATCCCAATAAGCAAGCTATGGGTCTGTTGGGACCTGTTGTTCCTGGGCACCCTTTGCCAATCTGCTGAAAGCTCTGGGCCTTTTTCCCAGGAAAATGGGGACCCTCAGGGCTCATGGATCCCTGATCCTGTCAAAGAGCTCCCTTCCTGAGGATCTTCCTGTAATGCCTTCCCTGGGGAGTGGAATAACCAGCTTTTCCACCTGCCACCAGGGCCGGAGGGTGCGGCTCACCCTCTGCTCAGCCCAGCCCGGGCCTTGCTCAGAGCACATGTGTTCAACGTGAGATTTGAGGGCCCTCCCGTCTCCTGAACCACCTGCCATGGCTGCCCTCCCTCCTCTGTCTGGGTACTGTGCCTGTCAGCCCGGGAGGCCTGGTCAGCGGGTTTTGAAGCAGCCACTGGCTGCAGCCAGCAGGTGGCCAGTGACCACGTGCTACTTGAGGCAGCTGATTCTCACCCCACACACCACAGCTGACCGGTCTGCAGCCGCATCCTTTCGAGTAAGTGTTGCCCATGGTGACAGCTGAAGGCCAAGAATTACGTTCTCATTCATACGCTACAGGGGACCTGGGGGGCCGCATGCGATTTTTAAGGAACGTGGGAAAGCTGCAGCAGCCGTGGCGGGTGAGGTAAACCAAAGCCGCCTTGGTTTTTTCCGGAACGCCCCTCCCCCACTCTGAGTCACCGCATGCTGTGGAGAGATGAGATGTGTTCTGATCACTTTTGTCTTCTCTGATCACGGGGCCGTTCAGCCCAGGGTGACTAAGTGGGAGCGTTCTGTGGGTCTTAAATGCTTTCAGCTGGGTGTTTCCATAGTGCTGTCGCCATGGCACCCAGCTAAGCACGCAGCTGGTGGCTCAGCGGCGGGCGGGGGCTGAAGGGGGCCGGCCACTGGGACCGCCTGTCCATGGGGCAGGCTCAGGGCCGTTGTAAATGGCCGGCCGCCAGGTTGGAGGTGCAGACCAGGCCGTGCTCTGTCCTCTGCACTTTCCACCCAGCTCGGACGTGCCCCATGCAGGGCATCCCTGTCCAGCAGCAGGTCAGAATTGGTCGGGCCCTGCAGCGCTGACCGCCACCTCCTCTCCTCCCCTCCTCCCCTCCTCCCCACCTCCCCTCCTCCCCACCTCCCCTCCCCTCCCCCCCTCCTCCCCTCCTCCCCTCCCCCCCCCTCCTCCCCTCCTCCCCTTCCCATCCCCACACCGGCCCCTTGTGTGGTGAAGCTTCTGCCTGGCCTAGATTTCCAGGATCTGCCCTGCACAGTCGTGGTCTCTATGAGGAGTTAGTGTTCTGGAAAAGGAGGTGAAGAGAGGCGGCTGTCATTCCTAGACAGAGTGGCAGCCGCGTGTCACGCACTAACTCAGGCTCCGCCATGGCCGGATGCTCATATGGGGGCTCTGAGGCAGGAGGTGTCGGCTCCCTCCGTCCCCCAGGGGCTGGCCATCCCTGCTTACAGCTCTGGGAACATCTCTCTTCTCTGTCCCCAGGGTTTGGAGGGGCCCCGCTGGAGCACCATGCAGCCGTACTTTGTCTCTCCCCCAACTTCCCCTGGGTTTCTGTTGAAATCTGTGTGCCACTCCCAGCCATTTACGGGGCTCCTTTGAGTAAGTGGAAGCCTTAAAAATAAAACACCAACTCCCTACCCAGCCAGGGAGGCTGCCAGACCCTGCTAATGAGGCCAGTACCCCTCGCTGTACTCTCCCCCGGGGGACCGAGCACGAGCGTGAGAAAGTACTGTAGCCTAAAAACCCAGAAACCGCCTGTAGGGTGGGCAGCCGTACCGGCTCCAGGGGCCTTGGTTTGGAAGGTGACGTTCTCAGGGTGAGGAGACCCAAGGGGCCCTGCGGCCTAGTTTATGCTGCTGTCCTGGGGTGACCGCTTCAAGCAGCACCTTCACTTCCCCCGAGTCCCGTTTGGACGGCAACCTGCGTGGAGGCCGTGGCTCTGGGCAGACCCCCTGGCCTGCCTTTTCTCAGTGCCTCAGTTTCTTTTGCCAGGCGTCGGATCTCCTGAGCGCTCTCTGGCCCTGAGCTCTCTGCCCACCATGCCCTCTGGGCCAGCCACTGCTAGAAAAGCCCCCAGGGAGGGTACAGAATCCTCATGATGGGGTGTGTTGGGGGTTTCTCCATGGAACCTCACATTCCTGAGGCTGCCCCACTTAAGGGGTTCTGGGCACTCTTGTGCATGAGGTTGGGGTCCAAGGCAGGCATCCCCATCACAGGCCACTCAGAGCCTGGAGGCGCACCCCAGCATCCCTGGCAGCTCCCTGGGGGAGGAGTGGGCAGGACCCTGCAGGCGGCCTGGGAACAGGCCTGGGTGTTGCTCTGAGTGATGTTGCAGGGGCATGGGCGGGTACTCATCTCCAGGCCCCTCATTGTGCACAAGCCCACCTGTTTCTTGGAGCGAGCCCTGCCCACCCAGTCCCTTTGATCCTGAAGGTCGGGAAAGGAGTCCAGCAGCCAGGCTGGAGCACAGCGGGCTCAGGTGTCCTCCTCCATAGCTGCAGCATGTGGCATCCTGGCCATGGCCACCATGCCCTCCCCAGGCCACAGGGTACCCCCGAATCAGGCTGTCCCACTCCACCCCTTCCTGGAGAAGGAGTTTCAGAGGTCACTGGAGGTTCCTGGGAGCAAGAGCAGGAAGCCCTGGTGGGTGCGTGTTGCGTAACCAGAGGAAGAGAACTTCGTGCTCCAGCTGCGGAGGTGGAAGAGGAGGAGGAGGAGGAGGAGAAGGAGAAGGAGGAGGAGGAGAAGGAGGTGGAGGAGAAAGAGGAGAAAAAGGAGAAAGTGGCGGGGGAGGCGGCGGCAGCGGCAGCGGCAGTGGGGGTGGCAGCAGAGGCCTCAGCGTGGAGCAGAGCTGGCTGGAAAGTCTGCTTAAGGCTGCCTTGCAGGGCCTCTCGCCTGTGATCAAACTTCTCGCTTCCCAAACGCCATCCCAGGTCCCATTTAGATGACCCTGTGGCCAGGCCCTGCAGCACCTCTGGGGGGTTAGGGCCTGTTGAGGGTAGCAGTAGCAAGCCCACTGTTTGGAGGGGCAGGTGGGGTTTAGTGTGGGAAAGCAAGGTGAGCTACAAGGGCAGGGGAGCGCTGGGCTCCGTGTTGGGGGATGTGGCTGGGCAGGCTCTAGCCTTGGGGACAGCACGGTCTGCTCATACTGGCCAGCAGGCAGAGCCAGTGCCCGGTGGTAGCGCTGGGACCGACCCACACCCCTCCAGGCTGAGTCTCACCCCTGTAGTGGAGGCTTGCGGGGGTAGGCAGCGAGGGAACAGGCTGCTCCGCTCCCCTCCCCGCCACCCACCTGGGCCGGCGCTGCCCACCCATGCTGAGTCAGAGCTGTGGGCGGGGCGGCCGTGAGGCTGAGTCAGGCGGGGGAGGCCGCCCCCTTGCGGAGGCCGAATCTTCTTAGGAGCCGATTCTGAACTGGCCACTCTTTGACGGGTGATCCGGTGGACGGGGGGGTCTGTGTCTTGCTGTGGAGGGTCTGCCTCAGGGGCTCAGCCCAGGGCAGGTAGGCACAGGAGGAGAGGCGAGACAGAGGAGAGCTGGAAAGAGCTTTCTGGCAGAGGAGAAGCTGGTTCCCTGCTGAAGCAGCTGGGATCCTGCGGCCACCCGGGAGGGATCTGGGTGTCTCCCTGGGGACAGGGTCTGTGCCTGGCGTGCTGCTCCCTCACCCTCACTGGCCACCCACAGCCTCATCAGCGTTTTGGGACAGAAAGTTTCCAGCCTACAAAACTGGAGAGAGCCGTTGACATCCAGGGCCGCAGTCGAGCCCTCCCACTGTCGGGCTGGGGTTCTAGAATCGGGAACCTGGGTGCCAGGTGTCAGCTGTGCCACAGGATGTCAGGCACACGATCCGCCAGCCGGGGTCGTGGAGGGGCCGGCGGGGGTTTGGGAGGCACGTTCCTCCCAGAGGGACAGAGGCAGAGTGCCTTGGGGTTTGGGACTGTCAGTTCTACCCACAGTCCTGTTGGCCGGGTGAGTCACACCACAAGCCCTGTACCCACGGGCAGCCTGGGAGGCGCCTCTGCCCGGGATGGGAGCACGGTCCGGAGCCTGGGAGGGAGCAGCAGCCGCCCTCAGCTTCTTCCCCACTTTCTCCCCTAGACTCCCTCTTTCCAGTTTCCTTCTGAGGCTCACAGCGGAGAGGCCTGGGCTCAGTTGCAGCTTCTTGGTCGGGCTTTGCTTACACTACTTCTTTTAAAGAGTTTTTTAAATTGTGATAAAATACATGTGACTAATCCAGTTGACCACGGTAACCATTAAGTGCACAGTTCAGCGGCATTAGTGCATTCACGTGGTTGTGCGATCACCACCACCCTCCATCTCTAGAACTTCCCATCTTCCCAAAGTGAAGCTCTGGTACTCTCCGTCCTGGTGTGTTCAGAATTGGTAGCTGAATCTGGAGGCTCTATCAGGTTGAGACTCAGTTTTCCTTTTGAGGAAATCATTTTGGCCGTAGCAGTTTCTGTTGTTTTGGCTGGAACCCTTTCTGGGAGGACTGTGTGTCCACCACGAAGTAGAGAGTGGTCAAGACGTGACAGCCGCCTGGTCAGAGCCAGGGCCACAGCCGCCAGGGCTCCAGAGGGGCTGACCGCCGGGTTGGGATGGGGTCTGCCTGCTGGCTGCTCGGGTTCTAGGGTCTGGCTTGACTACCTGTCTTTCCTGTGCCCAAGAGCACCTGCCAGGGATGAGGGCGTTTCCAGAGCTTCCATGTTTGTGCAGGACACATTCTCCCCGTGCCCCCGTCCTACAGGGACACCCGGGTGGGCACTCGAGCAGCTCCAAGGTGGAAGGGTAGCAGTCAGGCCTACTTCTCATTCCTAGTTCTGTGCTGGCCCCTTACCTGGGCACACCCTCTTCTGACAAGTGTGACCTGTGTATCTGACCTTGCTGTCCCCACGGACACTGGTCTTGCTTTCTGGGCTCCCGGTCTCCGCTCAGTGACCTTTTGTCTGATCCAGCCCATGAACTAACTTCTCACATTCTCCCTCGGTGTGCGCTCATCTGGAAAACAGTCGGGGGTGGGAGAGGAGGTGAGGTGCGCCCGGAGTCCCCTCTGCAGCAGAGGGCTTTCCTGGGGTCCTTGGCCAGTGTCCTGGGCTCCAGCTCTCCTGCTTTTCCTGCTGGGGCTGAGATGGAGGGGCCCTGGAGGCAGAGGGGCAGGTGAGGGTGCTCCAGGCAACGGGAGGACTAAGAAGCTGTCCTGGGGCCCATGGAGCTGGGGCACGTCCACACCCAGGCTTCTGTGCCTTGACCACAGGAGGTGCATGCGACCCCACCCCACAGCGGGAGCCCCGAGGAGATGAGGCCAGCCCCCTGCCAGAGCCTCCTGCTGGAGGCAGGACCCTCCATTTGCCAAGAGTGGTCCCCGGGCAGTGAAGCCTCCTGGGGGCGCAGTTGTCTCCTGAGTGGCCACAGATGCTGTTTTGTTTCCAGAAGCCTCTGCTCTGCACGAATTAGACACGTCCTTTGACTGAGTCCGTGGGGCTGCCCCAAACCGGGCCTGACAGGTGCCCTCCTGCTGCTGGCTGAGCCTTTCTCACCTTCCCTCCACAGTACATCGATGCCATCAGCAACAAGCAGGGCGAGCTAGAGAATTACGTGTCCGACGGCTACAAGACCGCACTGACGGAGGAGCGCAGACGCTTCTGCTTCCTGGTGGAGAAGCAGTGCGCTGTGGCCAAGAACTCCGCGGCGTACCACTCCAAGGTGAGGCGGCTCGGGGCTGCGCTGTGCTGGCGCTGGGCCTCGCGGGCGGAAATGAGCTAGGCCCCTGCCCCAGCCCCGTGAGCACCCCAGGGCAGTGTCCGGGCTTGAACTCGTGTTTATTTCGGGTTTTCTTGGGGATGAAGTTCTAGGAGAATTACCAGGTCGCGGGGTGCAGGCATTTTGAAGACTCGCATTAGAATTGCCACCTGCAACCAGGGAGAGTCTGATGGGCTTTCAAGATCTTTTAGAACATTCATTTAAAAGAACGTTCTTGGCTCTTCTGCCACAGCCTTGTCCTGGGGAGGCACAGGCTGACAACAGGCAGGGGACGGTCATGCTCCGTCCTGGGTGCTGGGTGCACCTGGTGGGTGGCCTCTGTGTCTTCACTTGTTCCTCCTGTGGCTCCTCAATCCACAGTCCTGGGGTACAGCCTCTGGGCTCATGGCTTTGCTCACCCGAGGTGCTGAGGACTCCCAGCCCCAAGCCTGGGTCCCCAGCCACCCAAGACCACTGTGCCACTGGACCCCTAAGCCACCCAAGACAATCATGACACTGGCCCCAGATCCAGCACCTGCCACAGCTTGGCTGTCCTACGTGGACCTGCCACCCCTCACCCAACCTGAACCTGGCCTATTTCTTTGCCTCCTGGGCAGCCAGGGGCCCTGCCTGGCTCTCAGGTGGCCCCCCAGCCCCTCCAGTGCTGCTCCAGAGGGGCCTCCCTGGGACTCACACCTGGTCACAGGGTCCTCCCCTGGCTCCCAGGCTCTCTGTGACCTGCGCCTCCACCACCTCTGCCTGCACTCCTGAGCCCCTGGGATCCTAGGTCGGGCCTTGGGTGGTGGCCACATGCTGCTCCCTCATGACCTCTGAGAGACCCCTCTGCCCATCATCTGTTGAGGGTCCCTCCTTGGGCCCGTAGACTCTGTTCCCCACCCCCTGCACAGTCCTGCGGCCATGTGTTTCCTGCTAGGCATCCCCAGCCTGGTCGTTCCTTGTCGGGGAATCCTGCCCTGGGGTCCGCCATGTCCCAGGACCAAACCCGGCCCTGCTGAACCGGGAGCAAGCTCCTCAGGGAGGGGCTGCAGCAGCCCCCTCCAGGGATGTCCTGAGCCTCCATGCGAGCAAGGGGAACCCCTCCTAGGAGGCTGACTTAGCCCCCAGAGCAAGCAAGGCCCAGAGGGCCAGGCTCCCCACCGGGAACAGGCAGGGCCAGCAGGCCCCTGTTTACCCACAATCCATGAGTAGGAGTTAGAGTGGGATTAGATCTATCCCCTGGAACATTCTGGAACATTTCAAGAGTTTAGCAGATGGAGTTCAGGAGCCAAGCCCACCAAGGGAGGGCCTGGTCATGTCTTTCTAAAACAAGGGGTCCCAGGGATCCACGGGCTATACCTTGACACTTGTTCCCCCCACCCCCCACACACACATGTATGTGCATGTACACACACACACACACACACACACACACACACACACGTGTGATATGGAACCAGTGCTCCAGTGCTCACAGCCTGGGGACAGACAGGAGACAAGTGCTCCTCCCTCCCTGGAGAAACCCCTCCTGCCGGCCTGCACCTGCTGGGCGCTGTGGGCAGGTGCAGTAAGGACAGCAGTAGCACCTGTGACCCCTGGCTGCTGGGGGACTCACTGGTGACAGGCTGTGCTGCCCCAACTGCCAGGCAGGGAGCGCTGTGGAGCGCAGGCCTCCTGCCTGCTAGACCCAGGACTGTGGCGAACGTCTGCGCCCTCTGGCGGGGGCCGGGCCCTGTAACAGGGCCAGGGAGCCAGAGCTGTCAGTGGCCGGGGTGCTGCTTGCAGGGATGGAGGGCTGGGAAGCCAGGCCGCAGGTGCCGTTGTCTCCCAGGAGGGGTTGCGGGATGTGCCTGTGCAGTGGCAACAGCTGAGCTCCTGGGCTCGTGGGCCCCCGGGCATGTGTGGAAGAGGCTTGTGTCCCACAGACCCACGTGGACAAGCCTCTGGGCTGGGGACCAGGGTGTGAGGGCAGCCTCCTCCCAGGGCAGTTCGTAGGAGCTCCCTGGTGGTTGGGTTTGGGCCTGCCTCGGGGCTCTCAGGGTGGAGGGGGTGACGATGGCTTGTGGCCGCTGCGTCAGGGCCATGCTGCTGTGAGGTCGGTGGTCGGTGTCCCCTGGCCGTCGGCCCTGATGCTGGTCCCTGTTGGCCTCTCCGCGCTCCCGACAAGACTCACTCCTCTACCACTGATCTGAGCTAGGGTTCGGCGGACGTTCTGAATGACCACAGAGTTCATGCTTTTGGCTCTGTGGACCATGGAGTCTCAGCTCTGTTACTGCAGCGTGAGGGCAGCCGTGAATGAATTCACAAATAGCAGCGCAGCTGTGTTCCAGTAAAACTTTGTTTACAAAATAGGAGGCCAGCCCTCGGGCTATGGTTTGCTGACCCCTGGTCTAAGCCAGCAGCGGAGGGGTGAGGGTGGCGTGGGTAGGACTTGCTCAGAAGGGCTGTCGTCCAGCACCCTCTGTGGGTCCCCCACGTGGGTGCCCAGCCATGTGTAACAGAACAGGGATGAGTGGGGGGATCAGTGAAAGCTGGAGAGACCCCAGAGGTGCCAGAGACAGAGCAGTTCTGGCCCAGGGCTTTAGGGTCTGGGGGTCCCAGGAATCTAGGCCCTGCAGCCTGCTTAGGCCAGGAGGGGCAGGGGCTACTTGATTAGCTCCCAGGACCCAGGCCTGGTTGGCCCCTAGTCCCACAACCTTTCGTCACGCCTGTGGCTTCCTGCTCCTTTGTCCCCGCTGTGCTCAGCTGGTGTGTGTCCAGCAGGCTGCAGAGTAGTACATCCAAGGGAGAGCGGGCTCTTGGGCCCACGGGCAGTGGATGTGGAGCAGTGAACCTCAGTGTGTCTGACAGGGCCGCCTTCCTGCCCTCGGCAGCCAGGCTGACCCCCACTGGGCAGCACCGCCCCCTCCCCCTGGCCACCTGGGATGCCTGCCTAGCACTTTGGGGTTTGTCCACCGGGGTTTGACCTTGTGCACCCCTGTCCGTATCTCCTTCCTCCAGGCGCTGATGGACCCCACGGGGGTTGGGCCTGGGTTTGCTCTCATTCCTGGAGGTCCCCTGACTGCATGACTTGTGGTCGCATCCCAGGCCCTTTTCCAGCAGCCGCTTCTGTGGGTTGGGGTCAGAGGCTAACGGGTGGCCTGTCTCGCTGAGAGGCACCACCTGGTGAAGAGCAGCCTCCAGCCCCAGAGGGTGCTCAGGGAGGGCTCTCAGGGCTGTGCCCGGCTGCAGGAGCCTGAGCCAGCTCTTACCCCTCCCTTCTTGCTTCCTCCACTTCAGGGCAAGGAGCTGCTGGCGCAGAAGCTGCCGCTGTGGCAACAGGCCTGCGCTGACCCCAGCAAGATCCCAGAGCGCGCCGTGCAGCTGATGCAGCAGGCAGCCAGCAACGGCGCCACCCTCCCCAGCGCCCTGTCGGCCTCCAAGTCCAATCTGGTCATTTCGGACCCCATTCCGGGGGCCAAGCCCCTGCCGGTGCCCCCTGAGCTGGCACCGTTCGTGGGGGTGAGTGTGGCCTCTGGAAAGCTTCACGGGTGTGGGTGGGTAGGGCAGCTGTTGTCGGGGTTGGGGGCGGCCAGGGTGCAGAGCCCAAGGCCCCCTGCTGAGGGGCTGGAGGTGGAGGGTTCTCTTTCCCCCGGTCTTGCCCGCGGTGGGCTCCAGCAACAGCCTGCTCTACCCCCTTCCCTACAGCGGATGTCTGCCCAGGACAGCACGCCCATCATGAACGGCGTCGCAGGCCCGGATGGCGAGGACTACAGCCCGTGGGCTGACCGCAAGGCTGCCCAGCCCAAATCCCTGTCTCCTCCGCAGCCTCAGAGCAAGCTCAGCGACTCCTACTCCAACACGCTCCCCGTGCGCAAGAGCGTGACCCCGAAAAACAGCTACGCCGCCAGTAAGGGTCCCTGGGTGTGCCTCCCCAGACATGTCACACCCCCAAGTAGGGGACTGGGAGACCCTGAGGCTCACCAGTGTGTGGCCGTGTGTGCCTACATACGGGTGGTACACACAGATGTGCCTGCCCAGCACCCAGCTTCCTCCTGTCAGGCCTCTGGTGCTTAGTCAGGGCGTGAGTGGGGTACTGGGTTGGGTCAGGCTCGTGCAGGCAGCAGCCACTTAGGAGCAGGCAGCTGCTGCTTGGGAGAGCTTAGCCAGCCCGGGAAAGGCTCACTCGCCCACCTGGGGCACAGCACCTCAGCCAGGCTCCCTGGGCTTTGGTGTCCCGCGAGCCGGCGGCCGTCCCCTTACCTGTCCTTTGTCCCAACAGCTGAGAACAAGACTCTGCCTCGCTCGAGCTCCATGGCAGCCGGCCTGGAGCGCAACGGCCGCATGCGGGTGAAGGCCATCTTCTCCCACGCTGCCGGGGACAACAGCACCCTCCTGAGCTTCAAGGAGGGTGACCTCATTACCCTGCTGGTGCCTGAGGCCCGCGATGGCTGGCACTACGGAGAGAGTGAGAAGACCAAGATGTGAGTGTCTCTCAGGGGCGGGTTCCAGGCAGCCGCTGCCTTCAGCAAGTGTGTGGGGCGGCGACACTCAGATGCGCTGGGACCTTGTGTTTAGACTCACTGCAGGTCACAGGTCCTCACCCTAGAAAACCTGGGCAGTGAGAGCAAGCGTGACCCGGGGTCTTCACCACCAACAGGCGTCTCCTCCCCTGGCAGGGGCCTTTCCCCCAACCACTTCCCTGCAGGGGTCTCTCCCCACGGCAGGGGTCTCCCCCGACGGCGGGGGTCTCCCCCCACGGCAGGGGTCTCTCACCGCAGTCTAGTGACCTCCTTGCTCCATCGCCTCGATGTGCCACTCAGTTTGGCGTAGTGTGTGGCGTCCCACACGTGTACGCCCTCAGCACATCTGGCCGAAGCCCTTTGGTGGGTGTCAGTTTCCCACAGTTCGCAGGTGCAGAGCAGGGCTTGGCCATCCTGAGACCGAAGGCTTTCTGCAGCTTTCAGCTCTTCCACATGCCAGATGTGGAAGTTTGGAGTTCTAGAAGTCACCTATGGAGTCAGATGGGCCATACCTCCCCAGTGTACTGAATGCTGTTGCAGAGAGGCTGGGCCAGGGTGCCACCCTCACTGGACCTGGGGGCTGCCTTCCCAGGGCTGTGTTTGTGTGGGTGTGTCTCTTGGCAAGATGGGAAAAGGCCCTGACATTTGTGCCTTCCTAAGCCTGGCCTTGCAGCCACCACCCTGGGGAGGGGGCCGAGGGCAGGGGGTTTCCCAGGAGGCTGCTCCATCTTTTTTCCAGTGGCCACTCCCGTCTTGGTGCCATCCGTGGCTTAGTGTGGCACTGGGGCTGCGAGGCAGGAGCAACTGCTCTGCCTGGGCTCTGGGGCCTTGCAGTTGGGTCTGGTGGGGCCGGCAGCTCCCGCCAGGTTGGGGACAGCCTGGGCCACCTTGCCCTTGAGGCTGAGCACACAGTGGGAGCAGGCTCTTCCTCCAGAGACAGTGGCGCAGCCGTGCTGGGGAGCTAGAGGGACTTGTGCTTGGATGGTGGTCGATGGGGGATGGGGAGCCACTGCCCCTACCCGGGGCCCCCGGGCTGAGTGTGGCTCTTAGCTGGGGCCTCTCTTCCAGGCGGGGCTGGTTTCCCTTCTCCTACACCCGGGTCCTGGACAGCGACGGCAGTGACAGGCTGCATATGAGGTGAGCGCTGGGCCCAAAGGGAGTGCTAGATCCCCAGCTCTGGAGAGGGGCTGCGATGGCACCAGCAGGTCCCTGGGCTTAGAAAGCTGGGATGGGCTTCTGGCTCCTTGTCTGCTACTGCAGGGCCATCCCCAGTGGCCCTGAGAGCTGGGCGCTTGAGGCCCTCAGGGTGGAAGCATGGTGGTACCCTGTGCGGTGGGGCCCGAGAGCCCTGGGGACACCAGTGCAGGCAGCAGGTGCTGTGGGGGCAGCACCTGGGGGCCAGGTGTGCAAGGACCTGGCTGTCCCAGGTGCTCCAGGTTCTCCCAGCCTTCAGAGAATCGCAGTAGCTGAAAGCTGGCGGGGTGCATGGCTGCTGGGAGGGTTGGGGTTGCTGTGGCAGCCCAGCCCCTCTGGAGTCCTCCTGACTCACTTTCATGGCCAGGAGGAGGGAGGGAGGCCAGACTGGCCTGGCCCATGGTCACCAGGGCTGCAGCCTTGGCCTGAGAGCAGTTTCCCGCATGTGGCGTGGGGTAGGTGAGGGTGGGCCATCCAGGGAGCCCACAGGGTTGTGGGGTGTTGGGGGTGTCTGGCCTGCTGGGCCATCTCTGAGTCCCTGTCCCTGCAGCCTGCAGCAAGGGAAGAGCAGCAGCACCGGCAACCTCCTGGACAAGGACGACCTGGCCATCCCGCCCCCCGACTACGGCGCCGCCTCCCGGGCCTTCCCCGCCCAGACGACCAGCGGCTTCAAGCAGAGGCCCTACAGTGTGGCTGTGCCCGCCTTCTCCCAGGTCAGCGGGCGGGCTGGGCTAGGAAGGCCCGCAGGTGGAACAGTGGGCTCAGCCTGCCGTCCCACGTTGGAGCCTCCGCTGAGGGGCCAGGCGCCTGGGGGTCTGGGTCTCTTTGGACAGGCCTGGGGTGAAGGCTCCGTGATTTAGGAATGTGTGCACACCCCTGCTTCAGCCACAGGCTGCTCGCCTCGCCCCAGCAGGCTCCCTGTGTTGGCACGCTGGGGTGGGGTGGGGTGGGGTGGGGTGGGGTGGGGTGGGCCCGTCCCTCATGGTGCCCTCAGCCGGCCATGGGCAGCTCACTGCTCTGCCCAAGGGGGCAGCGTCTGGGCTGGGAAGTGGCTGGCCTAGAGGTGGGCCTGGACCTGGCCACCTTCTGGGAGAGCCAGGGGGTTAGGATCCCTTCCATGAGAACCACGGGGCTCCCTCAGTCATACCCATATGATGGGAGTGCTTTCTGCTCAGCCCTGGCACGTGGCTGGACTCTTCCAGTCAGCGTGACCCTGGATGTGGGCCCTCTGGTGCCAGGAGGCCAGAGCTGGAGGATCAGGGCCTGGGTCCTAGGCCCTGGTGTGTGTCCTCGGAAGCCCAGGATCATGGCAGTCCTGGTGTCTAGGCTGGGACAGGATGTGAGTGTGCGTGGTAGCTTGCCAGGTCCCAACCCGCGCCGTCCGGGGAGGCTCCTGGAGTTGGAGGGTTGGAGACCCCTGTCGGCCTGGGGCTTCTCAGCTGGGGGTCGTTTGTGGGATGCTGGCTGGGCTAGCAGCTGTTCCCAGGGCCAGTCTCCAGGGTTGGGCCTCAGGCAGTGGGTAGAGAGAAGAGAACCCACCTTTTTCTGAGATAACGGGCAGCCTGGGTGACTGCTCAGCTGTCGACCCACAAGTGAGGGGCCCCCAGGTTGACAGCCTGAGCTGAGGCCGCAGGATGCGACCTGGAGAGGTTCGGGCTCTGGGCCATGGGTGTTCCACAGGTCGGCCTCTGGGGTAGACTCAGTGCTGGGAGAGCCAAGGGAGGGGTCTGCACCTGCCCTAGGCCCCAGGCCAGGCCATGCTGGCAGATAAAGGGCGCAGCCAGCCCCAGCACCACACCTGGGCTCTCCTCCCAGGCAGTGTCACCCTCCCACGGGCCGGGATGGTACATGTGACAAGTTTCCAGGAAATTGTAGCTGGGGTCTGGGCCCAGGTCCCATGGGTGGGCAGAGGGGTCCCAGGGGCCTGCCTAGGCATGGGTGAGGTGCTGCAGGTGCCCTGCAGGGGCCTCGGCTCCCTGGGGGCGGGCGGAGGTCCCAGGAGGCCGGTCTTGCGTGTGTTTGGGAGTGTGCAACAAGCTACAAATTCAGGTGGCCGCTGGCTGGAGGAGGCATCCCCATTGATTTGGGCAGTCATCACTTTACCACTGGAACCGGGGTTCCAGGCAGGCCTCTGAGTGCTGCAGCCAGGAGATGGGGAGCCTTCCGAGGGAACACGGTTTGAACCCTGCCCAGGCAGGATGACCGTTTGTGGGTGACCACAGGCCCCGTCACCTGGCCTGACGTGTTTCCGCCTCTCCCTCCAGGGCCTGGATGACTATGGAGCGCGGTCCATGAGCAGGTAAGGGGCTTTCAGACCTGTCTTTGGGACCGTGGGTGGGTGTGAAGAGGCTGGGTGGGGCAGGTCCCTCTCCTAGGACCTGGGGCCATCTCTTCTTCCTTTAGGGCCCAGCCTGGCCCTTCACCTCTGCCAGAGCCAGGGACGTCCCCCAGGGCCTCCTGCTCTCTCCGAGTGACACGGAAACCCCCCTGGGCCCTGCCCCTCTTTCATCGCATCTGGCTGGCCCCATCCATCCCTGTCAGGCAAAGGCAAGGTTGGGGAGGGTGGCTGAGGCCGGCATCTGCGGCTGGGGCTGCAGCCTGCTCTGCCCCCAGCCTGCGCTCCACCCCTGTCCTTTGCCTTCCTGGAGGGCCAGGAGGCCAACGGGGGCTACTGAAAGGGGCGTCGCTTGGTGCGGGCAGAGTCGCTGCCTGTGGCTGGGCAGCGTTGTGCAGCCAGGCAGCCGTCCCGTGCTTTGTTTCGCAGTGGCAGCGGCACGCTGGTGTCCACAGTGTGAGGACGCTGACCCCGGGCAGCCGCTGCTCTGAAGAGCTTCCGCGCCTTCCCCCTGGTCTCCGTCTGTTTTCCTCCTCAGCTCTTGCTGGTTTGTTCCTGGGTTTTCTTTTCCACCTGCCCCTGCCTTTTGGTTGGTGACCCCAGACTCTGTGATCCCCCAGGGTCCATGGTGCTGCTCCATCCGCCCCCCCCCCCCCAGTGTTTACGCGCCCCACCCTGTGTGTCCCAGCCTTTCGAGCAGAAACTGCCAGGCAGGACCTGCTGGGCCGTGCGGGGCACCCTCGGCCCCACCCTGCAGTGTCTGTGGCACTCACTGCTTTTCTAAGGCTCGCCGTGAGCCAGGTCTAAAGTTTGGAGAAAAAGAAAAATCTTTGAAAAAAAAAAACAAAAAACAAAAAACAGGAAAAAGGACTTTTTTTTTTTCCTGAAAAACAAAAACCGATCTGCATGGACTCCGGTGTGCGCTGTTATCTCGCATCTGACTTTCCCGGCGCAAAGGCCTCTGTCCAGACAGGGAAGGTGCTGGGGTCCCTGGTCACCCCGGACCCTGTGGAGGGCTGCACAGAGAAAGGGGGCTCGTGCCAAGCTCGAGGGGCCTCCTGAGGAAGCCGGCCGCTCCTGTGAGGGAGGCCGGGCCCGGGCACCTGAGGGCTGCTCCCTCCGGACGCTGCGGGCCAAGTGTACATAGAGCAGCGTGGCAGAGTGGCCTCGCCTCCCGTCGGGCACCGGCAGGAGCAAGGTCGGGGGCAGGCGCTGCCCAGCTGGCCGCACACGGACACTCCAAAGACCTCCAGCGACCACCCCACCCCCACATTCCTTTGACCAGCCTTGTGAGGGCATCAAGGCTGCCCCGGGCTACCTGGCTGCTCGGGGCAGGGTGTGTGGGCCAGGCCCGGCCGGGGGAGGGCAGCTCTGGGCACGTCGCACCCACACCCCCCACCTGGGGGAGACAGGCGGTTCCTGCCTGGTTCTTCCTAAACGCTCTCGTCTTTTTGTGTGTCTTGGTGACTTTAGAAACAAACACAGTGGACTCAGTGGCTACTGGTATTGTCTCTTCACACACTGAACTCTGGGGAATTGAGTGCAGGGCACAGCCCGGCTCAGCCTGCCTGCTGGTGGGAGCCCCTGGGAAGCTGCGACGCTCCTTTATCTGATGTGGTTTAGCAAAAGCCTCCCGCACACCTCCCCGTGGCCTGGGGTGTGGCCTGGTTTGTGTGGGAAGCAGCTCCAGACGCGGACCGCCTGAGGTTAAGGGGAACTCGAGGGCGGACCGGGCCCTATGTAGAGACCCCGCCGCGCCGGCGTTCCCGCTCCGCTAAAGATTTCAAATCCAGGGGATTCCATGCTCAATGGATGAATGTAGACACAAAACAGCAACACTTGTATGAAGATGTAAAGTGCTGAACATATTTTTTTCCTGTTTCCTTTCCTTTTTTAAAAAATCTGAATTGTGCCCTGTACTGCAGTTACTTGTTTGAATAAAAGTTTTATTTATTGCACGAGTTGGGTATGGACCTCCTTCCGGTTCCCGGCATGCGTCTGGGCCGTGGGGGCCCCGCCTCGTGCCTGCCTCTGCCAGGTATTTTCTTGGCACTCAGTCGCCTGCTAGATCACCTGGGCTTGCACACAGTGCTGGCCCAGTGACAGTCACTCACTGTGCCGGGGCTCTGCGGGGGCCCCGCCGCCCCAGGGGAAAGTGCGGGGCCACCTGCGGCTGAGGCAGGCTCCTGGCTCTCTTCAGGCCGGCAAGTGAGGCCGGGTCCGCAGGCGCCGTCCAGGGAGAGCCAGAGCCCCAGCTCTGTGCCGACTCCCAAGTGCTCCAGGGTTCTCGGTCTCCTGGCAGCTCGCCCGTGGTTCCCCCTCCTCTGCAACCCCGAGTCCTCAGACCTCATGCCGCCTCCAACTGAGCCTTGTGTTTCCTTGCAGCGCCGATGTGGAAGTGGCCAGATTCTGAGCCGCCTGACTAGAGTTAGTAAGTTGCCTGGCGTTCTTGTGCGGTCACTGGCCAGTGGGTCTACACAGGTCCTCTGGCCTCAGCCACGCAGCGTGGGTGGGGAGGGCCTGGCTGCATGGCAGGGCCAGGGGTCCACTGAGCCTGCCTCTTGCTCTGGGTGCTGGGCCTTCTCTACTGGGTCCCCTCCTTGGGTTCACAGTCTCCTTTTCCCCTCCTGGAAGCTTGTGGACTTTGGCTGGCTGTGCCCGGGGCTCCCCTCACTGCTGGGTATGGCTCTGGCCCTGACCTTCTTTGTGGTCCTCTCCTGCCCTGCTGGGCACTTCAGTTATAGTCAAGGGGTGACCCCGGCAAGCAGCTGCAGCCTGGGCCTTTCCCGCCTGACTTGCAGCGCCAGCTTGGGCTCCTTCGGGTGTGTGTGCCTTTGGGGCTGGTAAGGATGACAGCCTCGTGGAGACTGGCGGCTGGGGTCCTGGCGAGAGCCCCGGGGAGTTCCATAGGCACTGGAGCCAGGTGTTGGGCCCACTGGCGATGGGGCTGTGCTGTTAGTCTGACCTTGCCTCTTCTGTCCCCCAAGCCCCACAGCATGGACCCAACTGGCTCCATCCCAAGTGTGCACCTGCAGACCTGGAGGACTGCTGGGTCCAGGTTTGAGCTGACGCTCGCTCCAGGGGCCACAGGGCCACTATGGCTCCAACTCCAGTGGGACTCTGGAGTCCGGGTCTGAGCCCATCTCCTCGCGGGTTGAGTGGGCCACTTCCCTGGTGCCCAGTGTATATTTGGGATGTGCCAGGCTGCCCAGGAGCAGGCCCTGTGCCCTCATAGGGGGCCCTTACCCACACCTTCCAATCCGCTGCACCTGTGTCTGGGTGGGTCCTGCTTCCCACCACCCTCCCATCCCTAAGTTGCTAGGAGGGTGGCTCTGCAAAGCCAGTGCCTGCATCCTTCACAAAGGACGTTGGTCCCTGCGTCTCCCTGGTGGTCACAGCAGGCATCCTGGCCCATGGGCAGCCAAGCCACAGGCAGATCACGGATCTGTCTTCTTTGCTGCCTTTCTGTTGTTGATATTCGGCATGAATTCTGGAAGGTTCTGTAGAAAAATGCTCCTGAACTTTGGGGACTGGATAGCATAGATGCTCTGGGTTGGCCCTGGCCGCCACCTTGCCTTCTACCTCCATCTTTCTCCCTTCTGAGATGCTGTTTCTGGGAGACCTCCATACCCACCACTCCCCCAGGTCCCTCTGAGTGAGGGGGCTGCCCTCACCTGGTGAGACTTGGAAGGGGTGAAGGCTCAGAGATGAGGCTGGCACAGCCTGTGTCAGGGACCACGTCCCTTGGTGGAGGGCAGAGACCCTGGGTGGCAGTGCCAGTGGGGCGGTGGCGCTCAGCACCACTCCACAGCGCCAGGGGCCAGTTTCCTGGCCACACAGTCTGCCTGGTCTGACAACTCAGCTGAGATTGGGGGTGTCGAAAGCCACTTGCAGTTGGTCAAGGGACTCCCCAACCCCATCGCCACCCTGCCATGCCCCAGCTTTGGGCCCTGAGAAGGGGGCCTTGGAATGAGAGTGGAGGGGGGAGCACCCCTGGCCGCTGTCCATACTTGTCAGCGGAGGCCCAAGCGCCCACGCTGGACGCGGTTCCAGAAGGGCCCACCTTCCGAAGACACAGAGAAGCAGCTGACGCCAGAAGACAGAACCGGTGTTGTCCGCCCGGCTCAGGGTCTGGAGTCTGGAGTCGCCTAACTGGTCAAAACGCACTTTGTGATGGCTGTTTCTTCTCGGAATCCTTCTGCCTCACGTTCAAGGCGTTGGTTCAGGAAATGATCCTAGACGACTGCCTGCATTCCGAGGCGCTCCCGAGTTCCGTGGGGCTGGAGTGGGAAGCTGCTCTGCCGCGGGGAGGTGGACTCTTCCAGGCCGTGTGGGTTTACAGGGGTGGTGGGCACGGGATCCCCAGGACACACCGAGAGCCCCCCGTGGGCAGGGGAGGGGTGCCCAGTCCCTCAAACCCCAAGAGGCCCCCTGGCCAGCTCCTTCCTGGCAGAAGTGCCCATGCCCAGCCCTCCTGGCCACAGCTGGCTCTGCACCACTGGCATCCATGCCTTGAAGCGGCCAGTTGGCTGGGACCGTGGCCCACACCTGTAATCCCAGCACTTTGGGAGGCTGAGGCGAGAGGATCTCTTGAGCCCAGGAGTTCGAGATAAGCCTGGGCAACATAGGGAGACCCCGATCTTGACAAAAGTAAAAATTAGCCAGGCATGGTGGCGCGCGTCTGTAGTCCCAGCTTCTCAGGAGGCTGAGGTGGGAGGATTGCTTGAGCCCGGAGGTGGAGGTTGCAGTGAGCTACAGTCACACCACTGCATTCCAGCCCAGAAGACGGAGCAAGACCCTGTCTCAAAATAATAATGCAATTTAAAAATTACAAAAGCCACTAGGTCACCCCTGCAGCCTTGCTTAGCAGCCTCTGAGGGGCGGCTCTCAGTGAGGAGACAAGAGCCCAGGCCTCTGAACTCCCCAAACCAGCAGCTCCCCAAACATGACGCAGGCCCTCCTTGGGGCCCTCTGCTCTTGGACCTGTCTGGTGACTTTCCTTCGCTGGCTGGAGAGGTGCTGGTGGTGTCACTGGGTAGTTCGTGGCAATCGCTGCCCAGGGCCACATCCTGCAGGAGGTGGGGCCTGGCGTGTGTCCTCTGGCAGGGAGCAATGTCTGTGGCTTCCATGCGGTGACCTTGGGCTCCAAACTTCGTCACATTCTGTTGGCTGTTAGGCCCCCACTCTCAGCACAGTGAGCTCCCTGCAGGCCTCCTGGGCGCATCTGTCCCAGGCGGCTGAGGAGTAGGGGCCAGAGTAGGGGAAATGGGGCCGCCCAGCCTCTCCGCATGGACCTGCTCTCCCAGCCAGCCTTGGGCTCTGGCCTGTGCTCTCCCCGTCCCCGCCAACCCGCTGCCCCTGTCAGGCTGAGATTGGATACAGCATTTGCAGCCTCAGAGCCACCCAGTGTGGATGGTTCAGCGGGCTCCACCTAGTCCCACCATTCTGGGAGACGAGAAGAGAAAATTGCAGGTTAGGGAACAGGCCCGCACCGGTGGGAGAGCTTCCTACCCCTGGGGTCTGGGCTAGCACTGTGCCTTTGCCTTTGCCTTTGATTGGGAGCAGGAGTGAGAACCACGCAGCTGTGCTGCCCCCAGCTGTGGTCTGGGCCAGGTCTAGGCCCCTTCTCTGGGAACCCACCTTTCCTTTTTTTTTTTTTTTTTTTTTTTTGAGGCAGGGTCTTACTGTGTTACCCAGGCTGGAGTGCAGTGGTGGGAACACAGCTCACTACTGCCTCGACCTCCTGGGTTCAAGCGATCCCCCCACTTCAGCCCCCCATGTTGCTGGGACCACAGGCATGCTCCACTCCCACGCCTGGCCTTTTTTTTTTTTTTTTGAGACGGGTCCACTTTGCTGCCCAGGCTGGTCTTGAACTCCAGGGCTCAAGTGGTTCCTCCTGCTTTGGCCTCCCAGAGTGCTGCGATTGCAGGCAGGAGCCACCGCGCCCAGCCAGCCCCATTTCTAATCTCCCCGGAGCTCCCTCCGGACCCTGGGCCTGTGGAGGGACTCAGAGCATTTCCCTAGGGGTGGGTCTAGCCTGGCAGGGAGACAGGGCATGGGCCGACATCACGGATAGAGGTGGAATCCTCACCATCGGACCCCCAGGCAGCCCCTACCCAGGCCCCATGAAGGGCAAAGCTGCACAGATCAAAGCTGAAAGCAGCCGGGAATCCAGCAGACCCTGAGGCTCCAGTGCATTTGAGAGATCAAAAGATCCTTTCAGCGGGGTGCCAACGCTCAGACGCCATCTGGAAGTCTGAGAGCCTTCCGCAGACCCATCAGTCTCTTCCACATATTTCATTCTCTTAAAAACTCAGTCTGAAGTGTTTCAGGTTCTTAGAAAACACAAAAGTCCTCAGGAAAGCTTAGGGAGCTGCCCCTGCCCTGCGCCGCCTCCTGGGCAGCTGGATGGAGCCCTGCCTGCCCACCCCGGGGGTTGCTCCCGGCTGCCCAGGCTCCTGTGGACCCAACTGTGCCAGAGGTGACTCCGCTCCAGGTAATGGCTCCAGTCCAAGCACAGCTCTGCCGGAGCACAGTCCCGTCCCTGCTGCGTCTTAACGTCCACATGCCATCTGTACTGTCACCCTTGGAGCTGCCTGACATCCCCCATCCTGTCCTGTGCTATCCCCTCCGAAGGTGGGGACTCCAAAGAGAAAGGCCCAGGCTCCCCTCTGATCCATAGGGTCCTTCTCATCCGTGCTCATCTTGTTCCATTTCAAATTCTTGTCTCGAGTCGTATTTGTGCATCAGCTGTGGCCCCGGGGACATGGGGGAGGGCGCGGCACCCCCGGGGGGACAGGTGGCTGAGCCCTTAGCAGGGGAACAACTGTCTGGCCAGGGGATGGCCAGCTGCTCTGCAGGGCTCGTGGGTGTCCATCTGCAGCCCTGAGGGAGCCGCGAGCCTAACCTGTCTTCCTGTGGATGCCCCCATGCCAGGGCTGGGCTGGGCGCTCTGCCAAGCTGTGTCCCTGGGTGTGGGCCTGGCCTGGTGGGGGGCCACCAAACTGATGTGTGCCCGGTTCAGGGCTGTCTTGAGTCCCCAGCCTCAGTGGTGATGTCCACCCCTCACTGGGAGGGTGCGGCTGGCCTGCCCCGCCCCACCCTGCCCTGCCCACCCACGCTGCTGGGAGGGTGATGGATCAGAGTGGGGGCACCCTGCCTTGTCTAGGTCACGTAGGGTGAGCAGAGGGCGGTGCACCTTGGGGTCAGGCAGCCTTGCAGATGGCACCTGACCCTCCCTGCCCCCCAGAGCAGCCTCTGTTGTCTGCGAGCTCTCTGTGCCCTGAGATCGGACTGTAGGCATCCAGCACTGGGGATCCCTGGGGCATTGGGCAGCCCAGGTGCCAGAGTTTACCCATGGCTTCTGCCCTAAATTAAAACCACGTTTTTCTCTTTCAGGAATCCCTTCGCCCATGTCCAGCTGAAGCCGACAGTGACCAACGACAGGTCTGCCCCTCTCCTCAGCTGATGGCCACATCTGCGGCGCTGCCCATCCGGCGGCTTCCCCCGCTCTGCCCATGCAGCCTGTTCTGTCATCCTCTGCGCGCTCCTGTTAAGAGAACATCCAGGCCGGGCGCGGTGGCTCAAGCCTGTAATCCCAGCACTTTGGGAGGCCGAGACGGGCGGATCACGAGGTCAGGAGTTCGAGACCATCCTGGCTAACACGGTGAAACCCCGTCTCTACTAAAAAAAAAAAAAAAAAAAATACAAAAAACTAGCCGGGCGAGGTGGCGGGCGCCTGTAGTCCCGGCTACTCGGGAGGCTGAGGCAGGAGAATGGCGTAAAAACCCGGGAGGCAGAGCTTGCAGTGAGCTGAGATCCGGCCACTGCACTCCAGCCTGGGCAACACAGCGAGACTCTGTCTCAAAAAAAAAAAAAAGAGAACATCCAGGCCCCGGCTGCCTGGCCTCGCCCCACTTGAGTCTGGCCTGGGCTGGATCCCAGCTGTTCTGGGCAGGGCTGGGCACAGGGGGGCGCAGGCCCCTGAAGGGCCGAGACCCACTGGCTGCGCTGCCCAGGGCCGAGGGGCCACCTCTTGAGGGTATTCACCTCTGGTCACATGGCCATGGAGCTCTGGGGTGCCCCTGGGTCAAGGGAGGACATTTGGCCAGCTGGTGGCTGGGGGGAGCCCGGCTGCCCTGCTGCTTCTCCTGCCTAATAAACAGGCTCCTTCTGCACCAGGTGTGATCTGTCCACCCAAGGGCCAGAAGGCCGGGAGCATGGGGATGGGAGCGCCCACATCCTGGCTGGAAGATGAACTTCCCATAAGCACGTCATTCCCTGCAGGCCCGGCAGGTGCGCCTGGAGTGTGGGGCCTGGTCCCTCTCCATGCCCCTCAGTGGGGCTCTCCTGGACCCCTCACTCCCACTGGCAGTGTCGCGAGGGCCTCCCCAGCCTCCCCCCTACCCAGCCTCCCATCCAGAACCTTGCTGCTAGGGCCGCCCAGCTCTCTCCTGTGGCCAAAGGCCAGCTGTCAGGTGCTGTGCGGGGTCACCAGGGTACCTGCTGGCAGGTGGGGGCTTCCCCGCTCCTGGGCTCTGTCCCAGGACTCCTGGGTGGACCTCGCCCACCGCCACTCACTCCTGCAGGCACTGGGGAACTCTGCTGGAGCTGGGGGTTTTAACACTTCATTAGCAGATCTGTGTTCTTCGATACTGTCAGGTGAAATACAATGTGGTGAGAGCTGCATTGGTGACAGCAGCCCTTGCCTGGGGAGGAGTCTCCAGCAGAGCCCACTCCCGCCTGCAGCCACTCACAGCCCGGGGACAGGAAGCTGCAGAGTTGGCAGGTCAGGAGGGCAGTTGAGAGCTGGCCAGCAGAGGGTGCAGGGGAGCCCAGCTGTGCTCAACTCTCCTGACTCCGCCTTCCACCCTGGGCCCGGGGACAGACAGTGCCCTCAGAAGGGCAGGGAGGAGGCTGTCCTGGAGAGGCCTGTAGGTCCACTCTCTTCACCCGTCCCCACCAGGCCAACTCGGCCTGCAGGAAGGGAGACCTGCAGGGATCTGCCCCTGCACCCCCAGACACAGTAGGGCCAGAACACCATCCCCTCCACCAGGGTGTGCCAAGGGCAGTGGGGAAGAGAGGGGCAGCTTCCTCCTGGCCCCAGGAAGGGGTGGCATTGGGTTCCTACCCCAGCCACGGCACAGCCCCTCCTGTCCAGGACTTTATCGGCAGACCTCAGGAGACAACACACAAAGGTTTCTTTTTTTCTTAGCTTCATTTCTCTTAAAAAACAAGGAACAAGAAAACATTGCACCAGCGTTCTAAGCCTCAAACAAAACACAAAACAAATCCCTCTGCAAAGCAACAATAAACTTTACATCTCTTTGGCAACAATAACTTAAAGTCACCCCACTTTCATTCGCTCCAACCACAGCAGTTACAAAAATATTCCCTGCGCTGCCCTGCCCCCAGCTCCACCCCTTCCCCACCATCCCTCTCCCTGTAGGCAGGAGCCCCCCAACACTGACTGCGGGGTATGGCCCCCACTCTCCTTTCGCAGCTGGGGCACAGGACCGGATAGTGCCCTGCAGAGGGGAGCTGCCTGCACGGTCCTGCCAAGGGCACCTCTAGAACGGGGCCCACGGCGGCAGGAGTGCAGCCTGGAAGCCCCCTCCACCCCTGATCTTTTTGGCTGCCCACCGTGGCCACAGCAGGACCCAGGTGGGAACAGCCCATTCCCTGTGGGAAGGGTGGGCTTACCGGTCTAGCTGTCAGTGAAGGGGAAACAGCCACAGACTTTGAGATAAGGGCAGAGGAAACAGGACTGACACAGGCGCCCAGGGCTGCTCCTTGCCCTGAGCCACCAGGAGCCAGGCAAGGATGGGGGCACAGGGGGTGGGAGGAGGCTCACAAGCCTGCCAGTGTCTCGGGGCCATGCCTTGTCCTGTGTCAAGTGTCCTGTGAGGACACCGGAGGAGCCACCAGATGGGGCATGTGGGACCTCCGAGGCCAGGCAGCCGGCAGCGGCAGGCAGAGCAGAGGGCAGGGGCCGCCGTGCCCAGGGGCACTGGCCCCTCAAGTGTGTGTGTACAGACATCCACTGGAACTCCAGGCGTCCCCAGGGGCTAGCAGCAAACCCAGAAGCCCAAATTCTGCCTCCGGGGCGGAGCATGGCCAATCCACTGTCCAGGGCCTCTCATCCTGCGGGCTTTTCCAGGACACCATGTGGGGCAGAGGCACCCGAATCTGCTGCCAACAGCCACCAGGACACGGTCCCCACCTTCTCGGTCACCATCCTCGCTGCTGCCTGGCAGGGGCTCTGGTGATGCCAGCCTCGAGGAGCAGGAGCTGCCCTGGTTTCAAGCCTCTTTACTCTCACCCCCGGCACCTGCTGCAGGGCCTGGCAAGCAGGACGACAAAGTGAACACAGGGTCCTAAGACACCAGGGCCTGCCTCCCCCCCACAACTCCCACCTGGCCTCCATCCCTGGCCCACATACAGGCCGGGCCAGTAGGGGCTATGGGGCCAGCCCGGGCCCCTTCCCTGCAGCAGATCTGGCTGTGTGTAGGTAGGAGATGGACCCATTTCTCCCACTCTCCTGCATCACTAGACCCAGGCCAACAAGGCTCGGCAAATGCCTCCAAGTCCTCTTTTACACACAGGGAAACTGAGGCCTGAACAGGAAGATGGCGGCCAGGGTCATGTAGTGGCCTCCTAGTGACCTGCGTGCTTGTTCTGCCACGCAGGGGGCACCCTGCGCCAGGCAGGGGTGAGGCTGACGGCCCTTCCCCCAAGGCTGCAGCCACAGGCCAGGACAGCTAGGAAATAATGGGTCTACCGAGGGGAGGGGAGAGAGGGCAGGGGGCCTTCGAGGAGGTGGGCACTTGTCAGGCACGTGGGCAGGGGCTGTAGGGGTAGGGACACCTGGCAGAGGCTGCAGGGGTAGGGACACCTGGCTGGCCCAGCAGGGACCTAGACGGAGGGGCCCCACCCTCGGAGCTCCGTCCCTGCCTCGCACGGGCCTCACCTCTCACGGACTCAGCGTCTGAATCAGACACGTGCGTGATGGAGAAGCGGGATGTGGAAGCGGGCGACACCGTGAAGCGCGAGAAGGGAGCAGGCGTGGGCGCAGCTGGGGCGGGTGCGGCCGGGTCCAGGGCCATGGCGAAGGCTGCCTTGGCCTGCATCAGCGGGAAGTCGTCATCCCACGCAAACCCGCCACCTGCAACCCAGGTGACGATGTCACTCGCACTCACAGCCTGGGACCCCGGGCCGCCCCGCTCCCACAGTCATGGACCTGGCCCCGCCTCCCATGATGTCACGGGCCCAGGCCCCACCTCCCATGCAGCACGGACCAGGCCCCGCCTCCAATGACGTCACATACCAAAGCGGCCTCTCATGACGCCACGGGCCAAAGCCCGCCTCCCACACATCAAGGGCCAGGTGCTCCTCCCATGATGTCACACATTAGGCCCCGCCTCCCACAAGGCACGGACCAGGCCCCACCTCCCGTGACATCATGGGCCCGGCCCCGCCCCGGCTCACCCTCTTTCGCAGTGGAGCCATCTGGGGAGCCATCAGCCTGCCGCGGCGGGCTGGGGGCGCTGGGAGAGCTGGGGCTCCCCATAAGGAACGTGGGGGGCGACTCCTTAGCACCCGGGAAGGGCTCCCCGAGCTCCCGGGTGGGGCTTTCCTGGAGGGATCAGAGAGCACCAGGTGGCTTGGCCGCCAGGAGTCGCGGCCGCTCCCACCCCTTCCTGCCGGAGCGCGACCCGCAGCCCCGAGCAAACACCGGTCGGCAGTGGCCCACCTGGTCGAAGAGGTAGACGGTGACGTCGTCGAAGAAGGACACGGCCTTCTTCTTGCGTTCCAGGTCCTCGCAGAAGGCCTCGGACAGCAGGCTGGGCATCTTGAGCAGGCTGCGCAGGTTGCGCGCGCTCTGGCTCTCAGCCACCACCACGGGCACCGCCGGCGCCTCCTCCTCGCTGTCCTCGCTAGGCTCCTGGACGCTGTAGCAGCGGAGCTCCTCGTCAGACTCGTCGCTGTCCTCACTGTCCTCCTCCTCCTCGTCCGGCCGGCCCTCCAAGGCCGCAGGGAGGCCAGGCAGAGCCAGGCGGAGTGGGGCTCGGGGGGTGCCTGGGCCCGCCATCCGCTTTTGTGGAGTCAGCCCTGACAACAGTCCTGTGGGCCCCTGGAGCTCAGAGCTGTTGCCTTCTGAGCTCAGTGGAACCGGGGTCAGCAGGAAAAACTGGGAGCAGCTGGGGCTGGGCCCAGGCGGCACCTCGGCTGGGCCTTGGGGCTCTGGAGGCTCTGGGACCAGGCCTGAGGGGCAGGTGCTGGGGTCTGGGGAGGACCCTTCAAGCCGCAGCGGTGGGGGCAGCACCTCCCCGGGGCCAGAGCCTTGTGCCTCCCCAGGAACCCCAGGCCTGAGGGAGGCCTGTGCAGATGGCTGCCCAGTGCTCGGCAGGCCCAGCTCTGGCCCAGGACCTTGGTCCCCGCCACACTTCTCTGGGCCCGAGGTGGGCTCGGCCTCAGTCTCCAGGTCTGAGAAGTACGCAGAGTCTCGGTAGGGGTTCTTCTCGTTGAGGCCACTGAGGGAGGCAGAGAGCCGTATCTCGGGCCCGGGGCCCTCTCCCTCTGAGGTCAGCTCCCCAAAGGCCTGGGGCTCGCACCCTTCCTGTAACTCCTTGAGCACAAACTCGGGGGACTCATAGTTCTCCGTGTCATAGCCACTGTCCAGTGCTCGGGGCTGCCCTCCAGAGGGGCCAGCGGCCGACGGGCTGAAGACCTCATAGCCACCATCACTGGCTGAGGACGGGATGTCCAGGGAGTCCAGGGAGTCAGGAGTCCCCACCTGCTTCTGCAGAGAGCGGAAGGCTGGCACCACATCCAGCCTCTCGGCCTGCAGGCCGTCACTGGACGTGTCAGTGAAGATGCCTGAGGTGGCCTCAGCTGTGTCCTCATCCTCACTGCTGGGTGCCTCCACCTCAGGGGAGCTGCCACCACCATTCAGGGTGGAAGCCGGCTTGGTGGCAGACACCTCGCCACCAGCAGCAGGCGTGGGCGAGTCAGGCAGGGCGCCAGGGGCATCGGGGGCACTGGCCTCCTCTGAGGGAAGTGGGGCTCCCTCCTGGGATGGGGAGGGGACAGAAGGAAGGGACAAGCAGGGTCCGGCAGTGCCCTCAGCCTCCGTGGCAAGCTTGGGCTCTGCCTGCAGGTGGTCACCCCCACTACCAGGTGCCTCTGTCCAGGAGGGTGTGACCAGGCAGGGGGCAGGTGCCAGGCCCTGGGCAGGGCATAGATGGGGGAGGCCGGGACAGCAGCCTGGCTCCTGGGCAGAGGAGGCTGCCTGCAGCCCAAGCAGAGACTCCCCGGGGTATGCCGGCTCAGGGGAGGCCCGCGGGGTCTGCTTCGGACTGCAGCAGCCTTCAGCGTGGTAGCCCACAGAGCTGGGGTCCCAGGACTCTGGACAGCGGCTGCCGCTGTTGTTATTGGCAGATACGTT
Source organism: Macaca fascicularis (assembly GCF_037993035.2). Taxonomy (NCBI): domain Eukaryota; kingdom Metazoa; phylum Chordata; class Mammalia; order Primates; family Cercopithecidae; genus Macaca; species Macaca fascicularis. Next base: position 87,536,280 of record NC_088390.1, read on the forward strand.
GGAGCGCCAGTGTCCACGCTGGGCGGCCGTCCGCGCTCCCACCTCCTCCAGCTCCTCCTCGCCAGTCAGCGGCAGCGGCGGCGCCCCTGAGCTTCCCAAGGGGGATGTGCCCAGTGGGTCCTCAAAGAAGGGCGAACAGAAGGCGGCCACGCCCCAGTCTGCATCCTTGGCTCTGCCCTCCGCCAGCCTCAGGGGCCCCGCAGAGGGCGAGGGCGAGCGTGAGGGGCAGAGCTGGTCCCGCACCAAGCTTCCGCGAGGGTAGAGGTCGCCGCCGCCCCAGGGGACGTCGGCGGGTGGCCCGTGGCCCAGCAGCGGCTCCATGGCCAGCGAGGCAGCGGTGCTGCCGTCAGAGTCCTCGTCCTGGTCTGCGATGGCAGGTGAACTGGGGGCGCAGCCGGCGCAGTCGGGGTCGTGGCCGGCGGCGGGCGTGGCCTCCTCTAGGCGAATGAAATACTCGCTGCCCAGCGAGGGGCTGTGCGCGCTGAGCACCGGAACCACGCCGGGGGGCGCGCCGTCGGGGGCACACAGCTCCTGCAGGCGCGCGGGGCGGTCCGGACTGAGCGTGGCGGGGAAGGCCTCCGCGCCGCGGCCCGCCTCCCACTTGTACTCAAAGTTGAGGCCTCGGCTGGTCTCGGTCACCGTCAGCACGTCGTCGCCATCCGCGTGGAAGCCGTCGCCCGCGAACTGCTCCAGCAGCGGGAAGGACGAGGCGGCGGCGAGCTCCACCACCCCGCCCAGCGTGGGCCCCGCCGCACCGGGCCCAGGACCCACGCCGCCCCCGCCGGGCCGCAGAGAGCGCCAGCGCCGCTCAAACTCCTCCTCTGCTTCGGTGGCACCCTTGGCACACAGGTAGGACAGCAGCAGGTGCACCTCCTCAGCTGTGGGCCGCTGCTCCGGCTGCAGCCAGCAGAACTGCATCACCTCGTACCTGCGAGGAGGTCCCACGGGGGCCACGTCAGAGGCAACGCTGGCCAGGAACGCGTCCATGGGGCAGGGATGGGGTTCCCCTAACTCCCAGTGTCTTGGGGACGTTAAGGGCATCTCCCACTTGAGTGACGCCCCAAATCTGCCAAGGCAGGCCCAGCAGCGTGGGCACAGGTGGTTGGGCACTCCCCCTAAGCCTTCCCTCCCTGCACACAGGGGTGCAGAGGTGGTGGGTAGAGGCCCTATCAGAGGAGAGGGGAGACCAGGGAGGGCTGGAACCCCAGGGGGTCAGGGTGAGCCGCCTCTGCCTGGGGGTCAGGATACCCCATCTCGGCCTGGCTGTCCGGGACAGGGCGGTGGGGCCCTCACCAGCGGTCCGACAGGGTCAGCTGCAGCTGGGGCTTGGGCAGCTTGAGCTGCTGCTCCCGGACCGCGTACGCCAGCACCTGCTGGTCCGAGTGCTGGGGGTAGGGCTGCGTGCCCAGCTCAAAGAGCTCCCAGATGGTCACGCCCAGGGACCTGTGGGGTGACAGCTGTGAGTCAGGGCTGGGCACAGCCTGCCACAGCAAGGGCCGCGCAGGATCCCTGGGGTGCCGAAGGGGCAGCTCCCGCCATCACGCCAGTGCCTCAGGACCAGGGCCTGGTACCACATCAGCCGCCCCTCCCTGAGGACAGCCCTTCCTTTCAGCAGACAGAATGTGCACCTGGCCAGGCCCAAGCCCAGCACCTGTGGAGCCTGTACATAAAGGCCAGGCTGGCCAAATCCATCTGCTTGTCCACTCATTCATTCATTCACTGATGCACTGAAGACCAGACACTGCCCAGTGTGGGAGCTGCCCTGGCGGAGCTGGAGGGCAGGTGTGGAGCCCGAGGCAGGGTAGGGCCAATATCAGAAGGGGACTGAGGGAGCGGGAGAGAGGGGACGCCTCAGGCCAGCATGGGCAGGGCCGGGGAACAGGCAGGGGTGCACAGAGCATGTGGGCGAGTAGGGCAACTGGGGTCTCCTTCCTGTGGGCTGTGGCTTCACCTAGCCACTTTGGTCCCTGGCTGTCCCAAGAGGCTGCAGAGTGAGACAGGTGATTTAGCAAGACGTCACCAGACCTTGGCCAGAGCCCTGTGACTGGAGACCCCAGCCAGTGCACGGTAGGGTGGGCAGGCGAGGAAGGGGCCTTGGTGGAGAGGTGAGGAGGGGACAGCGTCCATGATGGGGCACAGTCAAGTGGCTTAGGGGAGACCCCGAAAGCTCAGGGAGGCGGCCTGGCCCATGGGATCTGAGAGTTCCCCAGAAGCTGAAGGCGGCCAGACCACAGCCTGGGAGTGGTGGGGGCCGCGGGGGAAGCCGCAGAGGTGAGGGCAGGAAGGGGCGCCCACCCCAGGGCAGACCACTACCCTGGGCAGCTCGGCCCCACCCCTTCAGAGGCTACACCAGGTGGGAATGAACAGTCCGTGCTGGGTGCTCAGGATGGGGGCGGGGCTTCCAGGCTGCTGTTGTGGGAGATCCCAGCACCCCCACCGTCACCTCCTCTACCTGGCACAGCCTGACCTACACTCCCCTGAAGGCAGCCAACACCCTGCCCAGACCCTCTCCCCAGGCACAGGTGCACACCAAGTCTCCCATCCCAGGACAGTCCCCCCAGCATGCTGAGGATGGGCTTTTGGCTTGTGGCCCTGTATGTGTGCTCTGACCCCGCCATGGGTGGGCGTCAGCCCAGGGGTCCCTGGTGCACCTGTCAGGCAGTGTCTCCACCAGTGTGGGGTGGCCACCTAACCAGCCACTTGGGCTGCTGGCGTGCGGCCACTACAGGTGGCTCCAGCAGCCCCCCAACCTCACTACTCGTGGCCATGGTTTGACATGGGTAGGCGGGTGGCACTCGGCCTCAGCCCCTCACGGCGCCACCAGGGCTGCACTCACCACACATTCCCGCTCTTGGTCTGGTCCACAACAAGCAGGTTGCTGTGCACCTCGTCCACCAGCTCCGGTGCGATCCAGCGCAGAGGCACCCACAGCTGGTCGGCGGTCACGAAGTAGTCTTCCTGTTGGCACAGGGACGGGTCACCCCTGCCGGCGCAGGCCCCGCCCCTCATGCCCAGCCCAGCCCAGCCCACCCCACTCACTCTGTACTTGCAGTGAGCCAGGCCGTAGTCACCGATCTTCACCGTCAGGTCGGCCGTGAGTAGGCAGTTCCGCAGAGCCAGGTCACTGCAGGCAGGGTCAGAGGCGGGGGCAGGGCAGGGTCAGTGGGGTGTGCCAGGTCGGGGAGTCCAGCACAGGGGTCCTTTGCCAACACCTGGATGGCTCACAGTCCAGGCCAGAAGGGGCACTGGAGATGCTGCCACCACCCACCCCTGCCTAGGGCCCTATCCTGTGCCCAGCCCCGAGACCTGGGGAGGGACCGTTTGCGTGGGCCTCCAATATTACAATGCAGATGAGAATGGGGCCTAGAGAGGGTGAGGACCTGCCAGAACCCACCTGGACCCGTCCACGCTTCTCCAGGACCCTCTCCTCCCAGCCCTGCTACACCATCACCCTCGGCTTCCCAGGAGGTGGGAATTGATGGGGGAACTGAGGCCTGGAGGATCCCAGGGGTCCTGCCAGCTGCCAGAGTCCAGTTTCAGGGCCCAGCCCTGCCATGCCCACTCGGAGCTGGAGCTCTCTCTCACTTGAGCCACCACCGGCCCCAGGGTTGGGTAGGGTCTGCAGAGAACGCCAGTCACCCCTGGCATTACCTCCAACCCAGCCTGCCTCGGCTGCTGGCTTGGACCCCCTGCCTGGCTGGTCACGTGGGTGTGCGGAGGCGTAGGGTACTGGGTAGATATTACCACACCTGCGGTATTACTTCTGTGCTCAGGACTCAGGGTGGGGACAGAGCCCAACCCAGGCTGTCCCTCCCCACATAAGCCCGTGTCTGTGTGCTGGGGGTTGCTATAGGCCCACGTGTCCTGGGCCTATGGGGTGGGATGGGGTGGGGTGGGGTTGGGGGCAGGGCAGCTGGGGCTCGGCAGGCAGGTCGGGAGGCTGGCAGCTACCCTCTTCAACAAAATCACTGATGCTGGAGTCACCTGAGTCATCACTCAGCACCAGGATATTGTTGGAGAGGACGGCCGTGCGGCATCTGGGGCTGGTGGGGCCACATGTCCTTCGCCACTTCTTCCAGCATGTCCCCCCGGGGTCCCCAGAGGCTGGGCATCCTGGCCCGAGCAGGACAGAACCCTCCCTCCAGGGTTCTGCGAAGCAGGGCCTGCTAAGCCCTCCCTTTGGGACTTGAGGGAGACAGAGTGTGGGGTTGGCGTGGGGCTGCAGGGTGGTGGCTGACTGCCTTGGGGACAGAGAACAGGCCAGCTTGACAGTGCACATTTCTTCGTCTAAACCTGCAAAGTGGGTGTCAAACCATTGTCTTCCCAAATTTTCAAAAACGTCATAAAATCCCTTTGTATAGCAGTTGTTCGATGCTGCATGAGATGAACCTGGCCGGTCCTCGCGGCAGGACCCGCCCCTATGCCCTTCCTTCAGGGGAAGGGCCGAGGCCCAGAGAGGGCCCCAGTCCAAGGGTTACAGCAGGGAGGGGCCCTGGCCTAGGGCTTCCTGGCCACTGGCCCGCGCCCGCCCTCACCTGTGCACGTAGTTGTTCCGATGCAGGTGCAGGACGCCGCAGGCCACCTCACAGGCCATGCGCTGCAGGGTCAGGGGGTCGGGCGCCATGGACTCCGCCACCCGGCAGCTCCGCAGGTAGCCCTTGAGGTCCCCCTGCAGAAAGGGGGCATGGCGCAGTCACCAGCAGACTGGGGACTGGCCACCCTGGAAGGTCCCTGCCTACCTCCCCAACTCCTCCACCCCTACCCACAGCTGACGGACAGCAGCTGCCCAGAGCAGCCCCGCGCCCTGCACAGTGGCTGACACCCAACAGTTCCTGGAGAGGGGCCGTGTCCACCAGGGCTGGGCTGGACTGAAGGCTCCCTCTCCACCGCCCCTCAGCCAGCCCTGCGCAGCAGGAGTCCCTTGGCCTGTGGTACAGAGAGAAACGCAGGGCCCGGGTGGATCTGCTTGATGGAGCCTGGGGCTGGTGGTCGAGGATTGGTCGGCAGCCCCGACCTGCCGAAAGCTCAGCTCCTGGGAGGGCCAACGTTAGGAGTCCAGACGCCAATGTGTGAGGGCCCCTGTCCCAAGGGAAGCCAGCCGGGGACCCAGCCCAGCCGCGGGCAGGCCCGGCTCAGTGCAGGAGCTGTGTATGTGCAAGGGGGTGGGGGGCAGGTCCCTGGTGGGGGTGGGTCCCTGGGGGGTGGTGGTGATGGGCAGGCCCAGGACTCCAGGCAGCCTGGGGAAGTGGCCATCCCCAGTCCCCCATGACAAACTCAAGCCTGAGTGAGGCCGTGGAGCCCCAATGGAGCAGTGGCCCCTAATTGGCCCAGGATGCCTCCTCCTGAACCACAGGGCACACAGGCAGGTGAGCAAGCAGCTGGCAGCTCCCCAGGGGTGCAGGGAGTCCCGGCCCAGGCCTGTCCTGTGCCCAGCCCCCACAGTCCCTCCCCAGTGAGGCTGGGTCTCCCCATGGCCTCCTCTGGAAGGCGGTGGGGTAGGGTCCCTGGGTCTTGGCTTTAGGGAGGATGTGAGGCCCCCAGGGAGGGGGTGGCACTAGACACTGGCAGGGCAAGGGAGGGCCCCGGCTCAGCAAAGGCCCCAGGTCCCCCTGGGCAGCAGCTCACCAGCGGGCAGAACTCCATCACCAGCAGGTAGGGTGTCACCTCGGCACACTGGGCCAGGCACTGGAGCAGGTTGCTGTGCTTCAGGGCCCTGCAGGAGTGGACAGGCGGCCCCTGACTTGGGAGGAGCAGGGGAGGGGGAGGCGGGCCGAGCAGGGGAGGGGGAGGCGGGCCGAGCAGGGGAGGGGGAGGAAGGGGTCGCACAGTGTGGGCCTTCGTGCCCGATGGCCTCCCACCTGTAGGGCTGCACCTCCTCCAGGAACTGCATCTGCTCCTGCACGCTGGCGCTGGCCTGCAGCTCCTTCACCACCACCTGGGCACTGCTGACGCCAGAGTTCACCTCCCCCAGGAACACCTGTGGGACAGCGTCACCCGCGGCTGCTCCGCCTCCACAGGCCCCGGCTTCCAGGCCTTACTCTTCTCCCACCCGCCCCACCCCGGCCCCCAGGACAGGCCCCTTCTCCTCCTGTGCCCAGTCCATTCACTGCAGTGCGGGGTGTGGGTTCCAGACCCCTCCCGGTGACCCTCTGGCTGTAATATTCTGAGTCTTTTGTGTTCTTCTCTCCCCAAAGTCTCCCGCTGCTTGCTCTCTCTCTCTCTCTCTCTCTGTCTCTCTCTCTCTCTCTCTCTCTCTGGGGGTTTGAAGTGAGGAAGAGGGACCCAGCTGTCTCGTTTAGGCCAGGATCGGGGGAAGGCTAGGATCGGGGGAAGGCCAGGACCAAGAGCCTGCCCCTCTCCCTCCCAGGACCCCCTAGGGAGAAGGGGATGCAGCCAGACTCTGAGGAGGGATCCAACAGGGCCCAGGGGCCAGAGAAGGGACCCTCGGGGCTGGGGTGGCTCCCAGGAAGAGCAGGTCTGCATCCCTGTGTCCCTTCTGCCTACCAGGCGACAGCCCTCTCTCCCAGGTGGGACACATACCTTCCCGAACCAGCCATGGCCGATTTCCTTCAGGTATAGGAGGCTGTGCCGGCCCAGGTCCGTGGACTTGAGGAGCTGCACTGTAACCAAGCAGGGGGCTCAGGGACCCAGTGCGGCCTTCGCACCCCCCAGCTTCCTCACCTGGCCCCTAGAGGGACTGCCCGCTTGGCCTGTTCTGGGAAACTGTCCTGAGTCCCCAGCACCAGCTGGCAGCCTTGGGGCTAGCATCAGGAGCCAGGGTCTCTCGAGATCAGGGGCCGCTGCTTCCCAGAAAAGCCACGGAGCTGCAGGCTCCATCCGGGCATCTTTCTGGATAGGTCTGGAGAAGGTGCCTGAAGCCACCGGAATAGCTGGGCGAGGGACAGCAGGGCCCGGAGCCGGACCCGCCACATGGGCTGTACCAGGCAGGCAGTGTGGCTGAGCGAGAGGCTGGGGCCACGGCACAGGGAGGGCACTGCAGCGGCCCACCCCCACCCTGCCACAGGCTGGCATCCCACGCCAGGCACACCAAAGGCTCCTTTGTTGGGGGCTGCTTGGCACAACCCCGCACGGAGCACACTGGCCCATTCTCCCTGAGGGCCAGGCCGGGTGAGGTCAGCGGGAGGAAGGGTCAGTGAGGCCCGGGAGGAAGGGGCCAGCGCTGGCAGAGCCCACTCATGCCTGCCCACGCCCCGAGGGATTCCCCGAATTCTGCTCCCACGCCAACTGCCCAGAGGGCTGACGGGGCTGGGTCTGAGCCCAGCTGCCAGGAGAACCCAGGGGGAGGGGGCTCCTTCCAGGGCCCAGAGACCCAGAAAATGTAGAGGTGGGGCAGGGCAGAACTGAGCATGTGGGCCCACCGGGCGCTGTGTCCCGAGCCCAGCCTGTCTGGACAGCCCTCTTTCACCCTGGGGCGTCCAGGCCCACACTGTCCCTGAGCAAGTGTGGGGGTCCTGACCATGGGTGCTGAGACAGTCCAGAGGCCCTGGGCACCGCCGGAGGCGGCCGTCCTTCTCTGCGGTCCCCAGCGGGTGGGGCCATTGCCCAGGTTTCTCCCCGCTGACCTCTGGGGCTGCTCTTCTGGCCTCACCCCAGTCTCTCTCCTCTCTGGAAGCACATGCCCCCCGGAAAACTGAAACCAGAGCTCCAAAAGTAGAGAAACAGGTAACCACTGCCTTCTTCCAGGTCCCTGTCCGCCGACCCCAGTCCCCAGGACAGTCCTCCAGAGGTGGCTCGGAGAATCTGCAGGGGCACATACCTGCCCCTGGACCCAAGGGCAGTAGCCCCGTGGATGGTCCCTGGCAGCTCCCAGCAAGGTCAGCACAGGGCTCAGGGACCCCCGCAGCCATCCGGGAATGTCAGAGGGCCTCGCACGCTGAGTGGGTGGCTGCAGTCCTTCGCGCCCGGCCACAGATGTGCTCACAGCTCAAGTGCCAGCCCTGATTCCTGCCTAACTGGGAACCTGTCCTCCAGGAGACGGGGCAGAGTAGGACAGGCGTTGAGGCCCTGGCTCCAAAGCTGGGGGCTGAGGGCCCTCTCTAGGTCCCAGACCAGTGCCTTGGGTGCCAGGCTGCCACGATGAAGGCGAGGCTCGCAGGGCCCAGCCAGGCACGGCTCAGAGCCAGCTCTCAGGATCCAGCCAGGCACAGCTCAGAGCAGGTGAAGCAGCCTTCATGGCACTGTGGTAACAGGCCCAGGTGCCAACAGAGCCCCAACAGGGCTGGCAGGGGCCCCTCCCACTGGCCTGACACCCCTCCTGCCTGTGTTCCCAGAGGAGCTGGGGGTGGGCAGTGATGGGGGAAGCCCCAGGCTGGAAGCTTCCTGGGAGGGACCCCCACTCACCACCCAGGCTCCAGGACAGAACTGGGAGTTCCTGAAGCCTGGCCATTCACCCCCAGCCTCCCCCAGCACGTCCACCCCGTGTGAGTGGTCGGCCTAGGACCCTAAGATGGGGGCAGATGAGGCTGTGGCTGAGGGCCCTGCCTGCACCTGCACTCCTGGGTCAGCCCCACCCCTCGGCCCCTCCCCCCAGCCTGAGTGAAAGGCCGATTCACCACCCGCCCACAGGGGCCCCACCAGGGCCCCTCCTCCCGCCATGCACAATGGAGTCCGTGTCCCTGAAGGGCTGGTGCTCAAGGGGGCAGGAATCTGGGGTCAAGCATCCCTGGACTGCAGAAGAGTCCCTGCCCCCAGCACATGGCCATGTCCAGGACCAAACAGCCCGCACCCCTGCCCCAGTGCCCACCCCTGCCCCAGTGCCCACCACTGCCCCAGTGCCCACCACTGCCCCTGTGCATAGCAGCCCTTGGGCAGGGGAGGCTGGAGGCCCAGGGCTGTACCAGACCCTGCCAACCCCTGGCTGGCCCCCAGGCCCAGGAGAAAGAGGTACATGGACCTTTGGCCCCACAGCGCAGCCTGGGACGCAGCCACAGGGAGTCCAGGGCCGCACACTGCGTCTACCCCACCGGCCACTCCCAGCCCCGTGCTGCTCCCACTCCAGAGCTGAGTCTTCCGGTCTCCCTGGCACCCCCAGGTCACACCCAACACCCAGCACCTGGGCCCCGGAGGGAGGCCACCCCGTCTCCCCACCCAGCCCTCACCTGAGCGCCCAGGCTGCTTGGCCATGGGCAGGGAGACCTCCGTGAGTGGCAGGACGTACACGTCGGGCCCGTTCTGTGCCGCCGTGGCCGGGGAGCCCTGTGCCAGGTCAGCCGCATACTCATCCCCCTCCGCATTCTCAAACTCCTGCGGGCCGGGCCGGGCGTGAGCAGGGCTTCTCGCAGGTCCAGGAGGGGTGTGGCTGGGCCTTTCCAGGCCCCTTTGTTCCAGGGCCGAGCTCCCAGGGCAGGACAGGAGCGGGTACTTGGCCCAGAATTGGAGCCCCCACCCCTGCAGGCTAACGGCCCAGCACCCCTGCTAACTGCCCTTCTGTCTGTCTCCTCTTGCTGACCCCCCACGCCCCCCACCAGGGGCTCCATTGTCCCATAAGGGGCCAGAGGCGGATCCCAGAGCCAAGAGGACCCATCTCAGACTCCAGAAAGGGTGTGATGAGCTGTAGGCACCAGCGCCTTGGCCTGGCCTCAGTTCCCCCATTGCTCCCTGGTGGGCAGCCCAGGCTGAGCCCCACCTTGGGGCCTGAGGGCCTGGAGGCAGGGAACCAAGGGACCGAGGTGAGGGCACTGAGGCCAGCTGGCCCTGCCCATCCAGAATCAGCTCCCAACACCTCTCAACCACCCGCATCCCCAGCAGCCCCTCACCCGGGGCCCTGCCTGGGGTTCCACCCTCCCATGGGGCAGCTTCAGGGACAGGAATTCCATCGCCCCCTGTCCCACAGTCCTGTGGGAGAAGCAACTAAGCAACCCCCCCACTGCGGGGACAAGGAGCATTCCTGGGTGCCTGGGAGCCCAGAGCCCACCTGCCACCGCCATCCACCCCGACAGCCCTGGACCTTTGCCTGGTGGCCGCACCACCTCCGGAGCTCCCAGGACTCCTTAAGAGCCTGGCCCCGTGCAGCCTAGGGCTGGGCCACTCCCTGCCAGGCTGCTATTTTGAAATGCAGAGGCCACACCTGTACAGGGGAGACCCCACCCCCAAGTCCAGGGCACATTCCTGCTCTGAGAGCCAAAGTCTCCAAAGTCCTGGGCCAGCTGAAAGCAAAGGCCCTGGGCACACAGTGACAGCTGCAATCCCCGAGCACTCGGTACAGCCTCTCTGCCTCCTCACAACTCCCAGTGCCCCGGTGGGGAAACTGAGGCTCGTATGGGTCAAGGGACTTCCCGCTGGATCCTGGCCAGCACCTGGGCTGGTAAGTCCGAGGACAGGCAAGTGCAGTGGGAGGGGAGGCCTGGGCTCCTCACACACTACGTGTGACCCTGGGGACACCTCCCTTCCCTGGGCTGCAAAAAGAGAGGTGGGTGGCTCTGTTGGTGTTCCCGCAAGCCTGGCCCAGCCTGCACTTTTGGAGCACACAGGGATGGGGGATAGGGGATGCAGGTGCCGTGTGGGCAACTCCCCCTCCCCAGGACCCAGGAGACCACCCCAGAAGCCCCCTCTTGGCCCTCCAATCCCAGCCCTGGCCCCGCCCATCTGGGCTTTGTAGAGGGGCCCAGGTCACAGATGCCATCTCTCCCTGGGGTCGGGCCCGGGCTCCAGGCATTACCTGCTGCCCGGGGGCCGGCCGGGTCCTGCCGATGCAGCGTGCAATCAGGTAGCACAGGGTCAGCATTGGGGGCCTGCCCAGCCCCTTCCCCCAGCACAGCTCCCCACCGGGGAGTCCGGCACAGCCCCCAAATCCCAGGAGGGAGCCCAGTGTGGAGGCAGGACTTCCCAGAGGCACGCTGGCGCTGGAATGTTCCGGGCACCATGTTCCCAAGGAGGTGAGGAGGGCGCAGGAGGAGGAGCCGTGGCCAGCCCTTGTTTGGGGCCTTGTTCTTACAGTGCCCCGAGGAGGGGCCACTGATACAATAGCCCCACATGTCCCACCCAGGCCCCACCTCCACTCCTGCCCCCGCCAAGACCTTGAGGCTCTGGCCTCAGGATGCCCAGGAAGGCGCCAGCGCGGCCTGGCCCGGCCCCTGGTGCCAGCAGGTCCAGGGGCACGTCCCCAGGGCAGGGTAGGGGCTCTGGGCAGGAGCGCAGACCCCACAGCCTGGGGCCACAGCTTTGCTGCCCAGGCCCGCAGCTGCTCATTGGTTGACGGGGCCTAGGCCACCTCAGAGGGCTCTGGAAGGGTGAATGGGCTGGAAAATGTGGCCTTTGGAAAAGGCAAAAAGGCCACATTCAGCACCATCACCTTCCAGGCCAGCGAGACAAGTGGGCAGGGCCAGATCCTTGGCCCACTCTGCGTCATGACATACCGGGGCAGGGAAGACTCTGGGACTGTCTCCAAAATGGGGGTGACGCCGGCGGGGGCACGGGTCACTTTGTAGAAAAGCGCCCCTGAGATATGGACGAGGTGCTGTGTGCGCCGCAGAACGAAGCCTCCCCCCTCCCCTTCCGACTTCTCCTGGCGTAAGAATCCGACCTCTGGCCCAGGGATGGGGCCGACCCCCTTGCCGGTGTGAACCACCAGAGGTCCAGGCCAAGGTGTCGTTTTCTCATCAGCAGGAATGGGGCCCATGGAGACTCCGGGAGGGGTGGGCAGTGCTGCCCGGGGCTCTCTCTGCCTGGCCCTCCCTGCTGCTCGGAGTTACAGCTGGAAGTGGGCTGGGGGTTGACAGCGGGAGGAACAGTGCTCGGCACCTGTCCTTGGCTGGGGGCCTTGGCCTCCAGAAGGGCAGCCTAGTGAGGCCAGGCCTTGCCCTTGGCGATGCTCCCTAACCAGCAGGCAGGCTCCAGCATCACACACCTCCCCTCCAGAGGGCAGAAGATACCCCGGGCAAGGTGACAACTGGTGAGAAGGTATCTGTGCGGGGAGCTTGTCTGGGCGGCCCGGACTTCCCTTTGCAGGTTGAATTCGGAGGGATGTGAGGGCCCCCTGCAGAGGCAGCTCCTTCACCAGGAGTCAGGGGCCTCTAGGGAGGCAAGCCCCCTCCCACACCAGCTCCAGAGTCCCCGACGCCCCCTGAAAGGCTGTCCTCAGCCTCCATGAGGGCTCAAGCCCAGCCCCAGGCTGGAGTGGGAGCATCAGATCACGCCCCAACAGACGGCTTCAAAGTCAGGGAAGCTGGGGCAGGTTCCTGAGGAGGAGCTATGGAGTCCCTGGGCCAGGGTCCACGTGGTCCCCAGGTGGCCCCGCAGCGACTACGGCCACCTAGCAGCCACCTTGGTGGCCCCGGGAAGGAGAGAAGCTCAGGGTCAAGTGGACGCTACAGGCCTTGCCTGCGGGATCCCATAGCAGCTCCCGCGGCCCCCAGGCCTCACCTTGAACCCGATGCCGCCCTTCTTACAGCACAGGCAGGCCAGCATGAGGACGATGACGGCGAAGAGCCCGGAGAAAGACACAGCCACCACGGCGAGGGAGGATGGCCAGGACAGCTCGCTGAGCGGGGCGCCGTCTGCGGGAGAGCAGCGCAGTGAGAGTGGCCATGGCTGAGGGCCGGCCAGGCCCCTGCCCCTGCTCCAGGCTCTGCAGCCCCAGTCCAGGCTGGGCCTCAGCACCCTGACCTCTCGCCCCAGACCCCACACCTCACAGTGTGGCGAGCAGGTGGCCAGAGCCTGCAGTCAGTCACTGGACGCTGCCCTGGCCTTGCCAGGGGGACATGGGGTTGGCAGAGTGGCCAGAGCCTGCCCAGTTCCCAATTCTAGAGTTCACAGATACCCCTCTGAGAAGTCAGGGTCTCAGGGGCTACAGGGGGACCCCCATCTCCCTCCTGGATGCCGGTCACCCCACCTTGCCCCTCTGGGGCTGGGAAGGGGACATGGACTCCTCAAACACAGGAGACCATGTTGCTGGCTGTTATCTGCTGGCCATGCATCAGGCTCCGGACAGCGAGGGCTCAAGGCTCTTCCAGCCTCTGAGGTGCGGGGACCTCACTGTCCCTGAGAAGGTGGTGCTGCCTCTGGTGGGCAGCAGGGCTCCTGCGTGCCTCCAAGCTGTCCCCTTGCCAAACCCACTGCCAGGCCCCTGGTGCTGTTTCTGTCCTGGGAACCGCGGGGAAACCCCCTTCTGCAGCTGCTGGTCCACGGAGCCCCTCATCTCAGAGGAAACTGACAGTACAGCGTCCCTCCCAACACCCGAGTTTTGAGCTGAGCCCAGCTTCCAAATCAGGACAGTTGAACTGAGCCAGGCTTCGAGAAGTTCGGTCTACCTACTGCCCACAGGATGACACGGTGGGGGCCAGCCTGGGTGTCCCCTGGGCAGGGGAGGGCACACTGACTCACTGGCTCCATCCCCTGGGCCTGCCCCGTCCCACCACACCCAGCTCCAATCCGTGCCCTTCCCTAAGAGCTTTCTGTCTGGCCATCCTCCACTTGGCCCTGGAGATTTCCCGGCCACCCCCAGTGCCTCTTGCCACTGGGCACCTCCAGCTTCTCAGCTCCCCAGCTCCCAACACCCCTCAACACCCCACCTCCTGGCCCAGCACACCCCCAAAGCTGTTGTCATCTCTACCCCACTGGACCAGCGATGAAACAGGGTCAGCGGGAGCAGGGCTGCCCAAGGTGGCACAGCTGATCTCGCCTGGCCTGCTCTGCCAGGGCTGCAGGCTAATGGGGCATCTGGGAAGGCTGCCTGGAGGTGGCGTGAGCTAGAAGACAGTGAAGGCACCCTGGGCTTCCTGCTCGGGTCTCCAGGTTGTTCCCCACACCCACACACGGGGAAGAGAGGACCCAGGACGGCTTGGAGTGAGGACAAGACAGGGCTGTGGGGACGAGGAGGCAGGGGCGGCCCGCAAAGCAAGACCCAGGTTACTGGGACAGGAAACCAACTCTGCCGCACGTGGAGAAGAGCCAACGGGTGGGGCCGTGAACAGATGTCGTCCCAGGTGAGGTTTCCAGGATGTGCGTGCGTGTCATGCGTGTGAGGACACCCCGCACATTGGGTAAGCCCCCCTGTGTTCTCACACCCATGGCAGGAACACAGGCAGAGGCTCACAGGCACTCAGCAGGCCCCGCCCTCCGAAGCAGCCAGTGCCTTCCGGGACTGTGTGTTGCCATGGTGCCCATCTCCCAGGCTCCATCTGGTGCCCGCCTGGCATCAGTCCACACCCCTCTGCCACCCTCGCCCACGCCCTCCTGGCCCGTCTCCTGGCGGGCCTTTCCCTCATGGGACACACTGGGTGAGTGAAGGAACCTCTCTGTGGCCTTTTGGGGCCAGGATCTGGACTTCTGTCCTCAGAGCCGGCAGAGCCCTGGGGCTGGATAGGCCACCTGCTGGGCAAACGGCAGCCCCAGGAGGCCCGACCTCAGCCTCCCCCTCAACCTCCCCTTCGGGCCCCACCTCAGCCACCCTGGGCTCCCCCGCCCCAAGACCCTATCCGCCCCCGTCCTCCCCCGCACTGAGGCAGCTGGCCCTGGGGCACGGCCCTGCCGAGTCCCCTCTCCCCTCTAGAAGGCCCCGGTCCCAGTGCTGGGCGGCCATGGGGGGTCATTCAGCACCACGTGCTGACTCAGTGGAGGGCAGAGGTGGGCAGGGGCACTGGGCAGGCCTGCCCATGAGCACAAGGCCACGTCCCCTGAAGGTGGATGTGTAGGTGTGGGGGGTGGCCACACAAGCCAGCCAGAGGGTTGCAAGGAGAGGCGGCACACAGGCTTTCCAATCCACAGAAGCCGGCGGTTTCTGGAACCCCCGCCAGCGCCCAGAGCCGCAGAAACCACAGTGGATCCCATCTGACAGCGGCTGTCCGAAGCTCCACCCAGAGACCCTCCCTCATCAGAATCACTACCCCCCTTGCGGGGCGCAATGACTCACGCCTGTAATCTCAGCACTTTGGGTGGATCACTTGAGGTCAAGAGTTCGAGACCAGACTGGCCAACGTAGTGAAACCCCATCTCTACTCAAAGTACAAAAATTAGCTGGGCGTGGTAGCACAAGCTTGTAATCCAAGCTATACAGGAGGCTGAGGCAGGAGAATTGCTCAAACCCAGGAGGTGGAGGTTGCAGTGAGCTGAGATTGTGCCATTGCACTCCAGCCTGAGCAACAGAGTAGGACTCTGCCTTAAAAAAAAAAAAAAAGGAATTACTGCCCTCTCACTTTGCAGATGAGGACACTGGGGCCCATGGAAGTGAGGTGGTTTGTCCAGGACACCAGCGAGTACAGGCCCTGTCCTCATGGCCACGAGAGGACCCTGGGCTGAGGAGGGGGTTCCCACAGCCTCTCAGCCACAGGTTGATGGCTCCCTCAGGCCCACCTGCTCTCGGCCACCCTGGCACCCACAGCCTAATGCACCCACCGCCACCTCTGCATTCCCAGAACCTTCTCTGTGCCCTCGTCAGAGACACCTGCTGCCGGGGCCCCACTGGCTGTCAGCTTGCAGGACAGACCACGCTCTGACCCCAGATGCCAAGGGCCAGGCCTAGTACCCTGGGCACCATGACAGTTGTAACAATCCAGCACACATAGGTGCCCACATATGTGCATGCGTGAAAACACATGAAACATTCATGTGCACACACCTCATGCAAACACAAACATACATGTACACGTAGCATGCATGCAACCATACCTGTGACCGTGTGCACACACTGTACACGGGCCAAGACATAAATGTCACGCACAGACGTGCACACGTGCATATGCATGTGTACATACCACACACATCCACACGTGCACATACATAACCACACACGAGGATACCCACACGCACACACCCACATGCACACCCACATATGCGAGCCCACACCCCCACACACGTGCGAACACACCCACACATGCAAGCACACACACACGCACACACCAACACAGGCACACGCACACACCCACACACACGCACACACCAACACAGGCACACGCACACACACCCACACACACACACACACCAACACACTTGCGCACACCCACACACGCACACACGCATGTACACCCCCAGTCATACATGCACTCCCACACGCACGCACACACCTGCGCACACAACCCCCACACGTGTGCAAACATACCCACACATGCGCACAGACACACCCACATGCACGCGCATGCGTGTGCACACACACACATCCAGACATACCCAAACAGGCGTATGCACACACCCACATGTGCACACACATGCACATGCACACACCCACACATGCGCACACACACGTGCGTACACACCCACACACACATACCCATACACTCGTAGACACAGATACCCACACGTGCGTGTGCACATGCACACACACCCACACACATGCACACACACATACCCAGACGCGCACATAGCCACCTGCACCCACACACGCACACACAACTCCACAGGCGCACACATGAATGCACACATGCGCACACACATCCCCTGGCTCAGTCCCCACTACCGGCCTGCTCAGTATCATCCTCAGTTTACAAGTATGAAAACCGAGGCTCAGGGATGTCACAAGCACACCCAAAGGGTGGCCCGGCTCTGCCAGCTCCATACCCTGCTCCAGACGCCACGCCTGCCCCTCCACAAGCCACGCGAAGGCTCCACTTATTTCCTTGGGGTTAGCCCCACGAGCAGGTGGGGAGGCCTCTGTGGGGTCTGCTTGCCTGTCCCGCTCATTAATGCCTCACTCTTCCCAGATGCGAGAAGGGGTATCTGGGACCTCACAGCCCAGAAGCTTGTGCCCAGGAAAACACAAGTTGCACATGACTTTGTTTCTGAAACTTCTTGAAAGCCCATTTAAACCAGCATCCCACTGTTTAACCCTCTGCTACCACCCACGCTGCAGTGTCCCCCAGGCTCTTCCAAGCCCGGCCCTCTGCTGCCACACATACCGCGCGGCCCTCAGGCTCTTCCAAGCCCAGCCTGGCCATACTGCAGTCCCTGGTCCTCCCGCAGGCCTTACGAGAGCCCAAGAAAGCAGCCGCACTGAAAGGTCCCTTCAAAGCAGACCGCCCCCAACCCTGGTGACCCCTGCTGATGCCCCAACCCTCCGCTGCACTGCCCCTGGCCATGGTGAGAATGGGAGCAGTTCTGCTTCCTCTGCAGCTGGGCTGGAGGGTGCCTGTGTGAGCCTGCGGTGGATACACTGTGACACCAGCATGCACACACGTGTCCAGGCTGTGGCTTCCTAAGGCCACTGTCCACACAAGGAACCAGGGCCTCACCCATGCGGGGTAAAATGCACCAGGATCGTCACAGCCCTTGAGTCCTCTGTCCACCAGCCTTGTCCACTGGCACTGAATCAGCCACTCTTGGGACCCCCAGAGGGTGACTCTATTTGTTTTAGAGATGGGGTCTGTGTTGTCCGGATGGGAATACAGTGGTGCGATCACAGCTTACTGCAGCCGGGAACTCCTGGCCTCAAGCAGTCCTCCCTGCCCTGCCTCTCGGGTAGCTGGGATTACAGATGTGACAGGCACGTGCCACCTGGCTTGGCTGGTGACTATTTCTACTGTTCCTGCTGCGTCTCCTGGTCAGCACTCTGCCGTGAGGGAGGACAGGGCCTTCACCCCCACTTGCTTTTTTCATATCAGTGCTCAAGACACTATCATTCCCATTTATTTACATCACACTTAGGAGCTCCTTTCATTCCAATGAGCTGTAACGTGTTACTATAATTGTTTAGTTTGATTCTCAAATTTCCCCAGATTCGGCAAGAGGGCACCTGGTGTATGCAGAGTAACGCCCCTAGAGCTGTCCACCTCCCAGTCCTCAAAACGTGAGACTGAGTGCCCTACACGGCAAAAGGAACTTTGCAGGCGGGATTAAGGAAAGGACCTGAGGTGAGGCCATTGGCCCGGATTGCCAGGCGAGCCAGGGTCATCCCGAGGGTCTTTGGACGAGGGAGGCAGGAACTGGAGACGAGAGAAGTGACTGCAGAAGCAGAGGCCATGGGGGCCATGGGGGCCATGGGGGCCATGGGGGCCGTGGGGGCTGTGAGCCGTGGATGCAAGGGGCTGAAAAGGCCAGGGGTGGACTCTCCCCAGAGCCCAGCCTCCACTGTGTTGACTGTACCCAATGAAAGTGACTTTTGGCCGGGTGTGGTGGCTCACGCCTGTAATCCCAGCATTTTGGAAGGCCAAGGTGGGTGGATCACCTGAGGTCGGGAGTTCAAGACCAGCCTGGCCAACATGGTGAAACCCCGTCTCTACTAAAAATACAAAAAACTAGCCGGCCATGGTGGCGTGTGCCTGTAATCCCAGCTACCTGGGAGGCAGACGCTACAGTGAACTGAGATTGCGCCACTGCACTCCAGCCCGGGCGACAGAGTGAGACTCTGTCCCCCCCAAAAGAAAAGTGACTGACTTTCAATTTCTGATCTCCAGAACCTACAATAATTGACTCCATGAAATCTGTAGTCAGTGGCCACAGCGGCCACAGGAAACTCACACAGCGGCCCTTCCGAGGGGCTCGGAAGCAAAGCTTTGTGGTATCTGCCCCCAACCCCTGTGCCTCCTGGGACACAGGACGGGCCCAGCGAGGGTGGGGGTGCCACAGAAAGCTTGGTGGCTGGGCTGGTCCCTAGAGGGCCACCATCAATCCTCAAAGCCATACTCAGATGCAGTGGCTCAGGCCTGGCACCAGCTGGTCCCAAGGTGGGGGTGGCGAGGGCACATCTGCTGTGCACACGTGGCTGGACGTGCAGGGGGCAGGTCCAGGTCGGCTTCAAGGACTCTGCCCAGGCTAACCCTAGAGGCCTCTGGTGCCAGTTTTTCCTCCTCTCCTCTCCTCTTTCCTTCCTTCCTTTCTCTTTCTTTCTGTCTCTCTCTCTCCCCCTCCTTCCCTTTCCCTCCCTCTCTCTCTCTCTTTCTTTTTTGACAGAGTCTCACTCTGTTACCCAGGCTAGAGTGCAGTGGCATGATCTCAGCTCACTGCAACCTCCGCCTCCCCATTTCAAGTGATTCTCCCACCTCAGCCCCCCAAGTAGCTGGGATTACAGGCACCTGCCGCCACCACCACCCCCGGAGAACTTTTGTATTTTTAGTAGAGCTGGGGTTTCACTATGTTAGCCAGGCTGGTCTCGAACTCCTGACTTCAGGTGATCCACCTGCCTTGGCCTCCCAAAGTGCTGGGATTACAGGCATGAGCCACTGGGCCCACTCTATCTTTTCTTTTCTTTTTGAGATAGAATCTCGCTCTGTCACCCAGGCTGGAGCACAGTGGTGCAATCACGGCTCACAGCAGCCTCAAACTCCTGGGCTCAAATAATCCTCCCGCCTTAGCCTCCCAAGGTAGCTCAGACCAAAGGCTTGCACCACCATTCTCAGCTAATGTTTACATTTTTTTTGTAGAGACAGGTCTCACTATGTTGTCTAGGCTGGTCTCAAACTCCTAGGTTCAATCCATCTTCCCGCCTTGGCCTCCAGTTTCAAAGTTAATGTCTAATTTGGCCATTCTCTGGCTCCGGAGTGCTGCCTCTGCTGAGAGGTTGGGGTGGGAAGAGGCAGAGCCAGCCAGAGGGAGCTGGCAGGGGGCCAAGAGCAGGGAAGAGAAGGTGTTTGTAGTAGAGACACCCCCACAACAGGCTGCCGGTTTTGAGTTGTTCCCACCCTCCTGGGAGTGGCCCCTCACCTGTGAGTCCCCCTGAGCAGTGAGGACCCGGCCCCACCCCGCCCCGGCCAGCCAGCTCCCCTGTCCCCATCCCCCAAAGTCCACTTCACTTGTAACCACCCTTTCCACCGAGGCATGGACGCACAGTCAGCGCGACCCTCACGCCCACCAGGTGGCACTCTCAGCCATTTTACACGGGCGGTGGAGAGGACAGGAGGCTCCCGGGACGCTGGACCACGCATGGAGGAACAGGGAGACCAGCTCCAGGCACAGCGTAGCCTCAGCTCAAAACACAGGCATGGTCCAGGATGGCGCTTGCTCAGGGCAGAGCTGAGGGATCCCAGCTTGGGGTGCCGCAGCCGGCAGCATTGCCGGCACACGGTCCTCCCTCGAAGGCCATGAGAGAGTTCCGAGAGTGGCCTGGCTGAGCCTGAGGATGGCCCCACAGCCCAAGCCCTTGGGCACACCTGGCTCGGCGAGCCCCCACCCCCGCAACCTGCACACGTCCCAGGCCGGAGCTGCCTCCAGCAGCCCCAGGTCCCAGGCAGCCTGTGCAGACCCTGGAGTCCCAGGACACATCACCTGACCTGGTCCAGCATCTACAGGGCTGTCCCCAGGACCGGGTGTTCACTGCAGCACAGGGTGGCCCTGGTCAAAGCCGAGAGCTAGGAAGTTTTCTGTGTTGGGTCCAAATGCACTTCCCCTCGACTCCATGCAGCCCCCACCTCCTGTGTCCATGCAGCCCCGCCTCCCATGGCCACACCCGGTCCTCCAGCCTCCTTGGCCCCTCTGGCTTCACAATCTGTCTCCTCAGCATGTCGCCCCACAGTTAGCAATCCCCACCCCTGATAAGGCCAGGATTGTGTGGAGTCCAGGGGCCCCATGGTGAGTGGCCACGGGGTGTGATCCCCACAGGGTAAGGCGAGGCCTCCACTCTCTCCACCCACACCGCCTCTTCCAGAACCTTGGGCCCTACCTGTCCGGGGCTCCAGGCTCTGCTCACCCACTGGGCGTGCCTGGCATGCCCCATGGGTGTGGGCGTGATCCCCACATGCCAGCTCAGTCTGAGGTTCCAAGGTTCCCGGCCATTCACCCCACAACGGCAGGTGCACCCAAGGTGAGCACAAGGCCCAGGGTTGCCCCTGCATGCTTCCTCCGCCCAAGCTGCCTTCCTGCAGGGATGGGTGGCCAGGGTGGCCAGCACACAAGGTGTGGCTCTCTGTCCCCACCCCTGTCCCCGCTCGGCCCCTCAGGAAGCTTCCTGCTAAGTGGCTCCATGCACCCCTCCAGGAACTCGAGGCTCGCTCCCCTCCCCTCCCTCCCCGAGGCAGTCTCCTTCAGCTTCCGTGGCACCAACAGCCAGGATCTCTTGCACAGACCCAGCCTGGCCCACACCCCCCAAAAATGCCCCCAAAATGTCCCCAAATCACACCCACAAATGGGTCAGGATCAGCAAAGCTGCAGATGGGAGCCTGGGGGTAAAGGTCAAGGCCCCTTGTCCCAGCCCCCACACTGCCCTCCCCATTGCTCTGTGCTGGCCAGGTGTTCACACCTGGAGCAATGTGGCCGCAACTCTGGGACAGGGTGGCCACATTGTCAGGGAAGAGCAGGCCTCTGGGTGGCCGAGAGGACACAGTGGCCCCTGGAGGTACCCCCAGGGAGGGCTGCTGCAGCTGGAACAACAGAGTGGCAAGAGGGCTGGGCAGGGGGCCTGCAGGAGCCCACAGGGCTCCCTTAAGAGCCACCCACCCACTCTCAGTGCCCGCCCCCCCCCCCAGCCATTCACATTTCCAGCGTAGGAGGAGTTCGCCTTCATTGTTATTAAAGCTTCTGTCTTTTTTTTTTTTTTGAGACAGAGTCTCGCTCTGTCGCCCAGGCTGAAGTGCAGTGGCCGGATCTCAGCTCACTGCAAGCTCCGCCACCCGGGTTTACGCCATTCTCCTGCCTCAGCCTCCCAAGTAGCTGGGACTACAGGCGCCCGCTACCTCGCCCGGCTAATTTTTTGTATTTTTTAGTAGAGATGGGGTTTCACCGTGTAGGCCAGGATGGTCTCGATCTCCTGACCTCGTGATCCCCCCGTCTCGGCCTCCCAAAGTGCTGGGATTACAGGCTTGAGCCACCGCGCCCGGCCAAAGCTTCTGTCTTAATCAAATCCACACTCGAGAGTGTGGCAGAGTCAGAGCCCAGCTCACTCCTGCGAATCCCAAAGTCCAACGTGCTGGTGCCCATTAGAGACACTGCCATAGACGAAGCTCCCCAGTGAAAGAAGCTAACAGGGTGGAAAAAGAAAGCACAGACAGGAAATTTGCCCTTCTAGGGATTAACAGGTCAGAAGCTACAACAATGAGGACCTCACAGTGCTGGGGCACAGACCCGCCAAAATCTGGGCCTAGCTGTGCAGAGGATTCCACGCTCCATGACAAGCCTGACTGCAGGCCGGGCGTGGTGGCTCACGGATGTAATCCCAGCACTTTGGAAGGCCGAGGTGGGTGGATCACTTGAGGTCAGGAGTTCGACACCAGCCTGGCCAACATGGTGAAACTCTGCCTCTACTAAAAATGCAATATCCGGGTGGCGCATGCCTGAAATCCCAGCTACTCGGGAGACTGAGGCAGAAGAATCGCTTGAACTCCCGAGGTGGAAGATGCAGTGAGCCAAGATTGTGCCACTGCACTCCTGCCTGGGCTATCGACAGATCGAGACTCCCCCCACCAAAAAAATAAATAAATAAATAAAAGCCTGACTGCATAACTTCAGATTAAATGATTCTAAGTTAGATCACAACATCTTAAAAGAAAATAGGTAACTATTAGATTTCTGAATGGAGAAGGATTTTTAAGCTAAAAGCAATGGAAGGGATCACAAAAGAAAAGATTGAAGGCTTTGACTCCATAAAAACGTCTGTTCCAGCCGGGAGCGGTGGCTCACGCCTGGAATCCCAGCACTTTGGGAGGCCGAGGCGGGCGGATCACCTGAGGTCAGGAGTTCGAGACCAGCCTAATCAATATGATGAAACCCCGTCTCTACTAAAAATACAAAAATTAGCTGGGCGTGGTGGCATGTTTCTGTAATCCTAGCTACTCGGGAGGCTGAGACAGGAGAATTGCTTGAACCCGTGAGGCAGAGGCTGCAGTGAGCTGAAATCGTGCCACTGCACTCCAACCTGGGCAACAAGAGCAAAACTCCATCTCAAAAAAAAAAAAAGAAAAAGTGTGTTCGATAAAAGCCCTCAAATTAAAGGCACACAGCGAACCAGAAAAAACAATTTACAAAAAAATGTGTCAAAGAGCTGATGTCATGACTACACAGAACACACAATTAGTGAAAATTAACTAATACTTTAAGAACCCAAACATAAACAAGACTGGGCACAGTAGCTCACGCCTGTAATCCCAGCACTTTGGGAGGCTGAGGCGGGCGGATCACCCAAGGTCAGGAGTTTGAGACCAGCCTAATCAATATGATGAAACCCCATCTCTACTAAAAATACAAAAATTAGCCGGGCGTGGTGGCACGGGCCTGTAATCCCAGCTACTCGGGAGGCTGAGGCAGGGGAATTGCTTGATCCCAAGAGGTGGAGGTTATAGTGAGCCAGCAAGATCGCACCACTGCACTCCAGCCTGGGCGAGAGCAAGACGCCGTCTCAAAACAACCAACCAACAACAAAAAACCAAACTGCCCAAAATCCACGAGAAGATGTCCAGCCTTGATCATAAAGAAATGCAGAATTATAACATGTCCAGCTTCCAGACAGTGGGAGTTTTTAGAAGCCAGTAAATCAGAACCGGCGGCCCCGGCAGTTAAAGCAGAACAGCCTGGAGACCTGCCTTCTTTCCAGCCAAGTAATTCCACATCTGGGAATTTACACTAAGAAAATAACCTTGGCCGGGCATGGTGGCTCACGCCTGTAATCCCAGCACTTTGGGAGGCCGAAGTGGGCGGATCACGAGGTCAGGAGATCAAGACCATCCTGGCTAACACAGTGAAACCCCGTCTCTACTTAAAATACAAAAAATTAGCCGGGCGCGGTGGCAGCACCTGTAGTCCCAGCTACTCGGGAGGCTGAGACAAGAGAATGGCGTGAAACCCGGAAGGCGGAGCTTGCAGTGAGCCGAGATCACGCCACTGCACTCCAGCCTGGGTGACAGAGCAAGACTCTGTCTCAAAAAAAAAAAGAAAAAAAGAAAATAACCTCGAGGGCACATGCATCCAGAATACAAATAAAGAATGAGAAAGTGAACGCCACAGATGGAAAAAGCTATTTGCACAAAGATGTTCATTGCAGTGGTATTTATAAGAGTAAAAAAGAGGCCGGGCGTGGTGGCTCACGCCTGTAATCCCAGCATTCTGGGAGGCTGAGGCAGGCAGATCACAAGGTCAGGAGATTGAGGCCATCCTGGCTAACATGGTGAAAACCCATCTCTACTAAAAATACAAAAAAAATTAGCCAGGTGTGGTAGTGGGCACCTGTAGTCCCAGCTACTCGGGAGGCTGAGGCAGGAGAATGCCATGAACCCGGGAGGCAGAGGTTGCAGTAATCGCACCACTGCACTCCAGCCTGGGGGACAGAGCGAGACTCCATCTCAAAAACAAAAAGTAAAAAAGAGCCTAAATGTTCAACAGTGAAAAAATGATGAAATAAAAACAATGGTATATCTGCAAAATAAGCCATAAAAAGTGAGTTTAAGACTATGTTTTAGGCCAGGTGAGGTGGCGAGGTGGCTCACACCTGTAATCCCAGGAAGCCAAGACTGGTGGATTGCTTGAGCTCAGGAGTTTGAGACCAGCCTGGCCAACATGGCAAAATCCCATTTAAAAATACAAAAAAAAAAAAAAAAAAAACCATTAGCCAGGCATAGTATCACACGCCTGTGGTCCCAGCTACTCGGGAGGCTGAGGTGGCAGGATTGCTTAAGCCTGGGCGTGGAGGTTGCAGTGAGCTGAGATTGTGCCACCGTACTCGAGCCTGGGTGATGGAGCAAGACCCTGTCTCAAAGAAAAGAAGGTGTTTTAAACATATGGGATGATAGCAACGATGTTATGCTAAGGAAAAGAAGCAGGACGTGCAGGGCGCCCAAGACCAGGGCGTGAGGGAAACGTGTTATTGTGGCTGTAGGGCGTGGGGTATAGATAGATGTGCATATACATATTTGATGGGCTTTGACGTCTCATATACAGATGTTAGAACTAAGGAAATTACACACGGTCACCATGCGCCATTTGGTTCTCTTCCCTCTACCCTCAGTAAGGGTAGAAACAAAAAGCAGGACATAGAACTGTTTACAAATCCTGATCACAACTTTGTCAAAAAAACACAGAAGAAAGCTGAGAAAAAATACACCAAAGAATGAAGTGTTTGTCTTGGGAGGTAGAAATCCAGTTGGTTGCCTTCTGCACGTTCACATTTTCTACAGCAAGCATGCACTGCATTTAGAATCAGACGATGTATAATTGTAGTTGATTATCACTCAAACCCGATTCCATCACTACTGCCTTTACAGAGCCGCGCTGGACGCAGAATGGCCACCTGCCCTGGGGTCTCCATCCACTTTGCGCTGCCCCCACCACGCTCAGCCTCCCACTAGCTCCTCCATCTTGACCTGCAGTCCCAAAGCCCCCGGTCCCTTGCAAAGCACCTGGTGTGGTCCTGGGAGGAGCCCACCCCAGTCCACAGGGACCCTCCCTGCCCGAGACCACAGCCCAGGCCAGCACACAGGGACTGTCCTCTGGACCAGTACCAGCCTCCAGGATGACTGGCTGGACTTGAAGCCACACATGGCTCTGGGATGAGGTACCTGGGGATGAGCCCTGGGGATCCCCCAATGGAAGGCACTGAATACAGTGTGGGAGGGGACACCAATGTCCTGAGGTGCCTGTGGCGCACCTGGGGCAAGGGAGGGAAGGAGCAGAGACACACTGGCACACACTTGCACACACACACAGACATGTGCTCTCACACACATGCACACACTCATGCCCACAAATGCACACACTCACGCTCTCACACATGCTCACTCATGGACATGTCCACATATGCACACTCTCATACATGTGCTCTCACACATGCACACACACGCATGTGCTGTCACAGATGCACACACACACGCTCTCACTCATGCTCACTCGTGGACACGTTCGCACATGCACACACTCGCACACACACACGGACACCCTTGCCTGTGTCCACAGTCCTGCTCTGAGCCAGCAGAGCCCACCTGAGTATCCAAGGAGCAGATGACCCTGCCAGTGAGGACGACACCAGGATGCTTGGGAATAGCCCCCAGGTGGGCAGTTGGCGAGGTGTCCCCAGGTGAGGGAGACACGGAGACCAGGGGTGGAGGTGCCTTGGCCAGGCCAGCGATGGGGCAGCGATCCAGGCTCTGTCCTGGGTGCACCCTGGCAGAGCTCTGGGTTGAATATGTCCCATGACTGGTGAGCAAAAGGGACGGCCATCCTGAGAGCTGCATTCCGGGGCCAGGGCAGCCCCGCCAGCCTCCTCCAGCTTCTGGGCACCCCCTCCGTTGTCCGCAACCCACCCATCCTGGGCTGGACCCTCCTCTCCTGAGCTGGTGCAGGTTCCCTTCCCTGACCCCAACACATCGCCCACCGCCGCAGCCTCCAGCCCCGTCACCAGGCCGGGTGGCCACCGCCCACACCCTATGTCTTCACCAGGCCAGGTGGCCACCCCCCACACCCTACGTCTTCACCAGGCCGGGTGGCCACCGCCCACACCCTACGTCTTCACCAGGCCGGGTGGCCACCCCCCACACCCTAAGTCTCCACCAGGCCGGGTGGCCACCGCCCACACCCTACGTCTTCACCAGGCTGCCCGGGAGTTTCGCAACCACACACCACTGAAACCAGCTCCCCATGCGGTCCCGCCCCGGCCCTCCCTGGCCCTATGGGAAACATAACTCCTTCCACCACCCACCCATCCCAGCTCCCTGAGGAAACCCAGCCCCTCCGATTCCTTGTCTTCTCTCCACATCCTCCAGCCCCTTGCAGGCCTCCAACCTCCACCCAAGGCACCAGCCCAGGGGGACCCTGCTCACGCCTCCCCGGGGGTCTGCAGAGTCACCCACCATGGCCATTCCTGACCTAGATCACAGCCACTTCTAAAAGCCCTGTCCATGGAGCCCCCCGCCCACCCTGGGCTTGGCTCCCATGGCCGTGGGCTCACAACAGCCCTGGGTGCCTGGGGTGCCTGGAGCCTGTGCTCCCATGAGCTCTGCCCCCCATTGATGCCTGTCCGTGCTCTCTGCTTGTCCAGGGTCCCCTCGGAGGCAGGGCCTGAGGCACAGGGTATTCAGGAACCCCCACTGGAAGGGCCCCCACCACCCAGCCTCAAAATGCCTGGTGCTTCAGTTTCCCCAGTCTTCCTGGAGGGGCATGTCCCTCTGGTCCGGCAGCTCAAGCCCCGAGGAAGGTGAGCAGCTGACCCGTGAGGACCGTGACTTTTTTAATGGGAAATAACAAGTGAGCCCTCGCGCTGCCATGGGACCGCGGTGGACCAGCCTGGGGCATCCCGATGGGACAGCACACGGTTCCATGGATACTTGGTACCCAGACAGGCAAATCCAGACACAGAAAGTGTGCGGGTAGCTGAGGGGAGGGGGATGGGGAGGAACCACTGATGGGTGCAGGGCGTCCTTCTGGGCTGATGAGAATGTTCCGGAACTAGAAGCGGTGGTGGTTTCCACACCATGGTGAATGTTCTACAAGCCCCTGAGCTGTTTGCTGTAAGATGGTTATTTTGTGTTGTGGGAATTATACCCTCAATACATTTTTTTTTTTTTTCTGGAGATGGAGTCTCGCTCTGTGGCCCAGACTGGAGTGCAGTGGCGCAATCTCGGCTCACTGCAAGCTCCGCCTCCCGGGTTCACACCATTCTCCTGCCTCAGCCTCCCGAGTAGCTGGGACGACAGGCACCGCCAGCACGCCTGGCTAGTTTTTTGTATTTTTAGTAGAGACGGGCTTTCACTGTGTTAGCCAGGATGGTCTCGATTTCCTGACCTCGTGATCCACCCGCCTCAGCCTCCCAAAGTGCTGGGATTACAAGCGCGAGCCACCGCGCCCGGCCCCAGTACATTTTTTTTAAGTGAACAGTTTGACATCCGTGTGTCAGTGCTGGGTGGGGACAGGCGCCCCTCCCCATCCTAGCGCTCCCCCCCATTCCTAGGGCTCCCTCAACCTAGTGCTCCCCACCCCATCCTAGGGCTCCCCCTGATCCCAATGCTCCCCCCATCCTACTCCTCAGCACCCCCGGCAGCTCACTGCCCATCCCCCCAGACCTCCTTTGTGCTCTGCCACCAGGGATGCCCCCTGGGAAGCCGCCCAGATCCTCCCAGAACAGGGACTATTCCCACAACAGGCTGTCCTGGGGGACGCCCCTGTCACAGCCAGACACCCTCCACTGCTCACACTGTGAAGAGCTCATTCCTCATCCAATGTCTCTGGGGACCTGAGACGCCCCCTGGCACTGCCACATGGAAAGGCGGGGCACAAGGGGTGGTCAGCAGGCTGGAAGCGGGCTCTGGCCCCAAAGGCAGACAGACAGGGGCCTCTCTGCCTGGGTGGCCGGCCGGTGGGCCTCAGCGAGGCATCTGAGGACCTCCTGGCACCAGGGTCCCCTTCCCACATCTGGTGATGCAAACGGGATCCCGTGCAGGAAGGAACTGGCGCAACCCTGGCAGGCGTGCCGCTGAGTCAAGGGCAGGCGGTACTGGGGGAGTCAGCACGCCCAGGGGTCAGGCCAGTGTCCCTGGGAAGCCCAGAGTGGTCCCCATTGTCGGTCACGAATACCCCACCTCTCTCAGTGGCAGGCTGAAGTAGCAAGATTCTTGGGGTCCCTGGGGCAGGAGGAGAGAGGAGGGGGCCCTCTGTGCCCCCTACTGCAGGGCAGATAGAACTTTTTGGCTGCGGAACAGGGTTTCTCTGCAAAGGTTTGCACAAGGGCCCAGACACAGAAGAGTCTGAGAGGAACAGAATTCCCAAGCAGAGACACAGTCACTTTTCCAGGTGGAGACACGGAAACCAGGTGTCGGCCAAGCCCCACCTGCACAGAACCCAGGCCCAGGCCACCTGCCTCCCCACTCCCCCGTCCGCCCCCACATCCCCAAGGTGAGGTAGAAAGATACATCCCCCAGAAACGAAAGGACAGACCCGGTGCCTGGGATCAAGCATTAACTTTTCTATGAAGCAAGGCTCCCTGGGGCTGGGGGGTGCCGTGGCCAGGGGCGTGTGCACACACTTGTGGCTCAGACGCATCTGCGGGGCAGCAGCCACCTGAGGCCAGGCCCCCACGCGACCCAGTTCTTCAGAGGCCCGGCCTCCCCCATCTGGCTGGTTATTTGGGCCCATCTCCCCCGAGCCTCCCAGGACAAAGGCTGTGTCCAAAGGACACCTTGACCCCAAAAGCCGGACCTGCCTGGGAGTGATTAAGGAGGGACTTTGATCATAATCCCGAAAGACACCGTCTCAACGCCATCCTCCAGAATACGCTGAAACCCCTGAAATCTAAAATCCCCAAAATCACAATCACCAGAGGGTTGTGTCACATTAGGCAGAGCGAGGACCCTGAGATTGTCTTTATTTGGAAAGTAAGTGTGCTCAAAGGAGATGCACACGGTGGTCAGGTTGACAAGCATGGCCTTTAATTTGGGTATCAACTCGATCATAGAAGAAGTGAAAACACAAGCAAAAAATACAAATCTCCCCGCCAAATTATTCAGTCGCATGAGACTTCCAACCCCTCACAGGCAGTGCTATGTTTGCCTTCAAAAAAACAGCCTTGGGGCCGGGCATGGTGGCTCACACCTGTAATCCCAGCACTTTGGGAGGCTGAGGTGGGTGGATCACCTGAGGTCAGGAGTTCAAGACCAGACTGGCCAACATAGTGAAACCTTATTTCTACTAAAAATACAAAAAAAAAAATTAGCCAGGCCTGGTGGCACTTGCCTGTAATCCCAGCTACTTGGGAGACTGAGGCAGGAGAATCGTTTGAACCTGGGAGGTGGAGATTGCAGTGAGCCAAGATTGCGCCACCGCACTCCAGCCTGAGCAACAAAGCATGACTCAGTCTCAAAAACAAAAAACAAAAAACAAAAACAAAAACAAACCCTTTGGCTGGGAGTGGGGGCTCACACCTGTAATCCCAGAGCTTTGGGAGGTGGAGACAGAAGGATCACTTGAGCCCAGGAGTTTGTGACCCACCTGGACAACATACTGAGACCCCGTCCCTACAAAAATTCAAGAATCAGCCAGCAGTGTGACTCCAACCTGTGGTCCCAGCTTGTTGGGAGGCTAAGGCAGGAGGATCGCTTGAGCCCAGGAGGTCAAGGCTGCAGTGAGCCACCATTGCACCACTGCACTCTAGCCTGGGCCACAGAGCAAAACCCTGTCTCAAGAAAACAGCAAACCACAACAAAAGTCCTTTGTCAGAGAAGACTTCAACCAGGTCAGCAACCTCAGAAGCAGATGCTTGCTGACACCAACGCTCCCTCCTGTTACAAAGCACGTTTGGCGGTGAGCTGAGCTATCCTTGGGAATCTGACCACTGGAGAAGATGGATTCTAATATTTAGTACTAAATCTAACAAAAACCAGTGCATGCTTCACTTTGCCTAATGGATGGCACCTTTAAAACCAGCTCTGCTGATTTTTGTTTTTTGAGACCGAGTCTCACTCTGTCACCCAGGATGGAGTACGGTGGTGCGATTTCAGCTCGCTGCAACCTCCGCCTCCCAGGTTCAAGCGATTCTCCCACTGTCTTCCCGAGTAGTGAGGATTACAAACATCCACCACCACACTTGGCTAATTTTTGTATTTTTGTGGAGACAGGGTTTCACCATGTTGGTCAGGCTGGTCTTGAACTCCCTATCTGAGGTGATCCGCCCACCTCGGCCTCCCAAAGTGCTGGGATTACAGGCATGAGCCACTATGCCCAGCCTCCGTCCCCACTGATTTTTATCAGCTATATACAATTCATGCCCCTGTTGATTAGGAAATTCCAGGGCTTTCCTGGCTTGTTTCTGTATTAACAACTGGGAAAAGTACAGTACCTTATCAGCATGTATTTGAAGATTTGGTGGACTGTGTGGAAGAAAATGGATTTCAATAGAATCCCCAAACCATAATGACAGATTTGGAATTAGGTGTGATCAAGGCTTCTAACAGTGACTTTGAAGATGTCACCAATAAAGTTTGTCTTTTCTGTTCCGCCCAACGCACTGGGCGGAAAATTCAGACGAGACAGGAACTTCCGTTTAAAGATGCGTCATTTGCCTGCGTGGGCGTTCCTCCCAGCTGATGACACCCTGGAGCATTCAGGGAATTAACAGCTGCATTTGCCCTAAGAAGCCGGGGAAGTTACTAACTGGCTCGAAGATACTCGTGCGTACGGCAGGATGAGAGGACGCTTTGTGATGCTGTTGCTGCTCCATCACCAGCACTATTTCCGCCAAATCTGCGGTCTGTGTATGAGGCCCACGCGCAGTGGACCTCCCGCACCCCCAACAACACAGAAGTGCGGCACGGAAGATGGGAAAATCTAATAGGAATACTCATGCGGTACGGGCCGAATCACAGAATTTCAAAAGGAGCAGTGACGGCTCACGCCTGTAATCCCAGCACTTTGGGAAGCCAAGGCAGGCGGACCACCTGAGATCAGGAGTTCGAGACCATCCCGGCCAACATAGTGAAACCCCGTCTCCACTAAAAATACAAAAATTAACCCAGCATAGTGACAGGCACCTGTAAGCCCAGCTACTAGGGAGGCTGAGACAGGAGAATCCCTTGAACCCAGGAGGCGGAGGCCACAGTGAGCCCAGCTGAGATCGTATCACTGCACTCCAGCCTAGGCAACAACAGTGAAACCCCATCTCAAAAAAAAAAAAAAAAAAAAAAAGACAGAGCAGTGCCACGCAGATGATCAACGTGAACGTGTTCTCCAAGGAGAGCCACAGCCTATGGGAAAAAAAGCAGTTCCTCGTCGAAATGCACAGGCTCGCCACATGGTCATGAGAGGCAACCAGCTCTTAGGAAACGTTTCTGTGCAGCTGCCCATCACCTGGCCCTGCCACACACTTTTTCATAAATCCAATTTTCTTTTTCTTTCTCTTTTTAGTTTTTTCCCACTATTTTTTATTATTTTCTTTTCTTTTTGAGATGGAGTCTTGCTCTGTCATCCAGGCTGGAGAGCAATGGCGCAATCTTGGCTCACTGCAACCTCTGCCTCCCGGGTTCAAGCGATTCTCCTGCCTCAGCCTCCCAAGTAGCTGGGACTACAGGCGCCCACCATCACACCTGGCTAATTTTTGT
The DNA here is from genome assembly GCF_037993035.2 of Macaca fascicularis. Lineage (NCBI taxonomy): Eukaryota > Metazoa > Chordata > Mammalia > Primates > Cercopithecidae > Macaca > Macaca fascicularis. The sequence goes on from NC_088390.1 coordinate 87,568,163, forward strand.
ATTTTAGCAGAGACGGGGTTTCAGCATCTTGGCCAGGGTGGTCTCGAACTCCTGAGCTCAGGTGATCCACCCATGTTGGCCTCCCAAAGTGCTGAGATTACAGGCATGAACCACCGCACCCAGCCTTTCCTACTACTTTATTTACTTTTTTGAGTCGGAGTCTTGCTCTGTTGCCCAGGCTGGAGTGCAGTGGCGCAATCTTGGCTCACTGCAACCTCCGCCTCCCGCGTTCAAGCAATTCTGTGCCTCAGCCTCCTGAGCAGCTGGGATTACAGGCGCCTGCCACCACACCTAGCTAATTTTTGTATTGTTAGTAGAGACGGGGTTTCACCATCTTGGCCAGGCTGGTCTTGGACTCCTGACCTTGTGATCCACCTGCCTCGGCCTCCCAAAGCGCTGAGATTGCATATGTGAGCCACCCAACCAATTATTTTCTTTTTTTTTTTTTTAAATAAGGTCTCTCTCTGTCACCCAGGCTGGAGTACAGTGGTGCCATCAGAGCTCACTGTAGCCTCGAACTCCTGGGCTCAAGCAATCCTCTCACTTCAGCCTTCCCAGTAGCTGGGACTACAGGTACGCACCACCATGCCCGGCTAATTTTTTATTGTTTGTAGAGATGGGGTTTCATTGTGTTACCCAAGGTGGCCTTGAACTCCTGGGCTCAAGCGATCCTCTTGCCTCAGCCTCCCAAAGTGCTGGGATTACAGGTGTGAGCCCCCCATTTCTTTACGAGCACAGTTCATCTGTTCATCAGCCGGTAACTGTATGCAACCTTAGTAGCCTGAGGGTTTCTGCAACAATGTATGTTACTATGGCCTATTGTATTGTGTGAAGTGACCTCTGAAGTTTTTATGCTTTTCAAATAAATCCCCTTTTCAAATGCAAATAAATGTCTTTTTTTTTTGAGACACAGTCTCGCTCTGTCACCCAGGCTGGAGTGCGGCGGTGCGTTCTCAGCTCACTGCAAGCTCTGCCTCCCGGGTTCACACCATTCTCCTGCCTCAGCCTCCCGAGTAGCTGGGATTACAGGCACCCGCCACCATGCCCAGCTAATTTTTTGTGTTTTTAGTAGAGACAGGGTTTCACTATGTTGGCCAGACTGGTCTAAAACTCCTGACCTGGTGATCCACCCGCCTTGGCCTCCCAAAGTGCTGGGATTACAGGTGTGAGCCACCACGCCCGGCCTAAATGTCTTTTAAATAATCTTTTTTTTTTTTTTTTTTTTTTTTTGGTGAGACGGAGTCTCGCTCTGTCGCCCGGGCTGGAGTGCAGTGGCGGGATCTCGGCTCACTGCAAGCTCCGCCTCCCGGGTTCACGCCATTCTCCTGCCTCAGCCTCCCGTGTAGCTGGGACTACAGGCGCCCGCCACCTCGCCCGGCTAGTTTTTTGTATTTTTTAGTAGAGACGGGGTTTCACCGTGTTAGCCAGGATGGTCTTGATCTCCTGACCTCGTGATCCGCCCGTCTCGGCCTCCCAAAGTGCTGGGATTACAGGCTTGAGCCACCGCGCCCGGCCCAAGAATCTTTTAAATCATTTTTTCCTGAATTCGGTTTTTGGAATTTTGATCTTTTGGGATTTCCACACTCAGAATGATGGCACTTGGGACTGTGTCTTTCGGGATTCAATCAGCTCCTGCTACAGAGAGCCCCAGTCCAGCGGACCCCTCCTCGGCCCTGAGCGCCAGGCAGGCAGGAAACTGAAGACCCCCCCGCTGAGTCAGAAGCAGGGCCCTGGGCAGGGGTGCAGCAAGACCCCACAGGCCTCCTGACACAGGGGAGGGGCGGGAGGAGCCTCTAGGACAGTGACGGCGTCCCCACAGGCCCTGGACGCAGCATGGTGCCCGGCCCTGAACTGTCCCCACAGTCACTCCCGAGACCAGATAGATGTGGGCACCGTCTGCCACGTGGGATTCTGAGTGGCAGGTGAAGACAGAGCAGGGGCTGTAAGTCACAAGACTCTGCCCCCACCAAGAGAGGGGAGCCCGAGTGTCCACAGGTAAGGACCACGGATAAGCAGGCCGGCCACGGTTACTTTCAGGAGAGGCCACATAAAATGTAAGCTTCCGGGACAAGCCCAGGACATGGCAAGGTCCGTGGGCCTGGGCCGGGTCCACCCAACACCGCATTCACTGCACCCGCCCACGCACACGCTCGCCTCCCACCCGGGGCTTCGTGTACTCATAGACGCACACGTGCCCTCCACGCACATGCCTGTCCCACATGCTGGCAGCCCCAAGGTGGGCATCCAGCCCTCCCTCAGGGCTGGGACTAGCCCCACTCTCTGCTGCAGGGACCCCCGCATGGTCCCCGGGGGTTACCACGCCAGCATCTTTAAGCCTGACTCTCCTGCCCCTTGACAGCCAACCCTGCAATCAAACATGGGTGCCCAGCCCAGCCCAGCCCAGGGAGGGAAGCGAGTTCTGCCAGCTGGACACTCACAAGGGATGTCCCCTCTGTTGACGCATGACACAGCCCAGGCCCAGCCTCCATCAGCATGAGATGCCCCAGGGCCCACACCAAGGCTGTTGGGACGGGCACCTGGAATGCCCCTGGTTCCCCAGCAGGCTGATGCCTGACAGCAGAGAAGCTCCCAAGGGGCAGGCAGCTCCAGCTAAGGTCCCACAGCCCCCATCTCTTCACTCCTGGCCTGTCCCTGCTTGACACACACTGTTTCCCAACACCTTGGCCCTCAGTCCCACTCTTCCTGGGGGCCTGCCCTCCTGTGCATCTCGGGCTCCCAGCCCTGACGCAGCCCGGCATCCAGCTGGCCCCCTAGGGACCTGCACAGACTGAGACTCTCCCTCAGCGCTGGCTGGGCAGCAGCAGGGCCTGCCGGGCTCAGGCTTGCCAAGGAGGAAACGGGCAGGTCCACGGCCAGGGCGGCCGAGCGTCGCGGATGCACGCCGGCTGCAGTTATTTTTAGACAGGACTCGCAGGGCCGCCTGTCACAGAAGGAAAAATAAAACAGAGTCTGACGCACCAGTTCGGGCTCCAGCAGCAGCTGAGCATCTCACCAGACCCCAAGGCAGAGAGCAGGGTGGGGGCCCAGCCTCCGGAGCCAGGGTCCGCGCAGGATCCGTCCTCCCCGTCATTCATCCCTGGGGCCAGGAGCTGCTTTCAGGGACGCCAGCCTCTGGGCCACAGAGATTCCAGGCAGCTTCCCAGGGAGAGAAGGTGCCCGAGCCTGGCGGCATGCTGGTCAGTGTCTGCACCCAGCTCCCTGGGAAGGAAAGCGGGGCGTGTGCCAGCCCCTGGCTCAAGTGCTCCCGCCTCAGCCCATTTCAGGGTGGGAGCTGCTGGTGCTCAGCCCTGCACAGGGTCACGGCAAGTGAAGCAGCAGCCGCCTGCTCACGGCACACAGACCTGAGGCCTCATGTCCAGGACCTGCCCGCTGCCCCGAGCCTGGTTCCCACAGGCCAGCTGGCCAGGGCTGCCCAATGCCAGGTACCAATCACCAAGGAGGAAATATTTCCAACAGGCACTCGCCTGAGGGGCTCAGAAGGGCTGGGCAGGCCCTGGAAAGGCTCCTGGCATCTTTCGCCACAGAAAGGCAGACAAGACCACCATGGGTAGCCCCACAGGCTCACGAGCCCTGGCGTTATGAAAACAGCAGCCGGCGCTGGTGGGAGGGGAAGCTGTGGAGACGCTCGTCCATGGGGATGGGGGCAAAATGGCATCACCTCCTGAAAGCTCCCTGGACAGTGCCCCACAGTCACACACCAGCACCCCGATCCCTGGGGCCGCTATACACACAGTGAAAACCGCAGGGCCCAAAGAGGCCAAGGCCACAGGAATCTGCTTATGAGACGGACGCCCAGGCCAGGCACCCAGAGACCAACACAGATCGGTGGCTGCCAGGGCTGGGGGCAGGGGATGCGGAGTGATGCCCTCGGGCACAGGGCTAGCCGTGCCATGGCTGCAGTCTTGGGAATGCAGGAAAGCCCCGAGCTGCTCACTTGACACGGGTGGGTCCTTGGTATGTGAATTATCTCTCAGTAAAGGGGCCCTCACTCCAGCGTCCACGATAGCAGCCCACGAGACAGCCCATGGGACAGCCACGGGACAGCCCACAACTGAGCATCATCCACAGTGAGCGAGCGAGATCCCCAACATGCGGCGGGGGAGGGTGCCGGCGAGTGACGGGCCAGGTGGCTGTCCTTGGGGCAGTGGCGAGTGATGGGCCGAGTGGCTGTCCTGGGGGCAGTGGCGGGAGCTCTCAGGGACTCTCGGGGGCTGGGTGTGCTGCCACATGGTTAAATCCACTGGGGAGAAGCCCCGGACCCGCACCCCCGAGGCCAGAGCGCGCCTGTGTGTGCCGTGGTCACTAGGAAGCCACACGCCTTTTTCCCAGGGGGTTCGAGGAAATTCCATGTGGGCCATACAGTGGAGCCCAAACCCTAAGCAGGCCCCACCGGCTACAGAATCCGCAGGACCACGTACAGAGGGAACCCAAGGCCCCTTGTTCAAAGTCACTAAGAAGTCCCAGAAGCGGAGAAGCGAAGCCAGAGCGGCCCCAGTGAGCGCCAGGCCCTCGTCGGACGGCCCCCGTGAGCGCTAGGCCCTCGTCGGACGGATCCTCACACAGAGGACGATGTCCCCAGCTCCATCAAGACACAGCCTCAAACCGTGGCCTTGGCACAGAGGCGACTCGGCAGAGCCCTGGTCCTGGGCCAGGCTCCCCTGCCCCCCAGCCTGGCTCCCCCAGGCCAGCTGGCCAGGGCTGCCTGACACCAGGGGCAGGCAGGGGTCTTCCTGGGGACCCTGGCAGGTGGGTGGAGCCGGACTCCTGTCCATCAGCAGCAGGGACCCCACACCCTCCCCGAGGTGAGATGGGGATAGGCTGGCCACGCCCCACCATGAGAGGTGGCCTTGAGCAGCCCCGGCTCAGGACAGCATCCTGGCCCTCACTCCCCCGGGGGCAGGTGGCCCCAGCTGCCCAGACTCGCCCACTGCAGAGGCCCTGCCTGCTCTGGCATGGCCACCTCCACTGGCAGGGTCCCTGCAGGAGCAGGAGTCTCCCGACCACAGCCCCCACCCCCAGGCTGGCAATGGGAGCACAGCCTGCGTCCTCCCAGAAACCCCCACGTACCGGGCTCTGGTGTTGCTCCCACGCGGCTTTGACTGTGACTGTAACCCCAGAGTGACCCCCGGGTGTACCCCAGCCCACCCAAGGCCCCAGCCCCCTGACCCTAGGCCCCGGTCCCTGCAGAGGGAGGCTGGGGACTTGGCGAGGACGCCGCCTCCAGTGACAGTCCTCAGAGGTGCCTGGGAACTGGCTCCGGCCCCGTCCGCTGCCCTCATTTCCTCTGCCGGCTTCCTCTGCGGGGGGCGGGGAGGCCAAGGCCGCCGGTCCCACTGGCGCTTGTTCCTCTGTGAAAGGCAGGGCCAGGCCCAGAGGGGCCCAGACGCCAAAGCCCTCCTGTTACTGTGGCCTGTTGAGGGGACAGGGGTCTCCCCACCACAGACACGGGCTCCTGGGCCCCTGGATCTGTGCCACCACGGACAGGACCGCAGGCCACAGGCCCCACGGCAGGTGCTTTGCATCAGGCTCCCACCCAGGAGTGGTCAAGTGGGCCTCCCGTCAGCCTTGCCCTGAGGTGCACAGAAGGGTCAGGTGGCCTTCGAGAAAAACCCACCCTGGAAGGACCCTGTAGCCGGAGACAGGAGGCCAGTGACAGGAGAAACCGCATGGTCCCAGGCTCGCCACCACACCACATCCGAGTAGACACGGGGGCACGCCGTGGACCCCCTGCCTACCCCGTGGCCTGAGGAGGAGGCAGAGGACGCCACGCAGCTGTGGCCCTGGCATGCTTCCTCCTCACACCCAGCCAAGCGCCCTGGCGGGTTCTGAGGCTGGGGGCCAGCACGTACCCTCATTTTCTTCCAAGGATTAACTCTTCCTAGGACGCAGAGTCTCCTCATGTCTTGAGGCAGCTGTGCTCACCCCTCAGACCCAAGGGGACCCCCAGATGCATGTCTGGGACCACGGGCTGCTGGCCCAGACGGCAAGGAATGGATGTGCTCACAGTTGTGGAGGGTGGAGGAGGAGAGCACGGTGTGGGCAGGGCCGCTCCCTCCGAGGCGCTGGCGGGATCCTTCCTGCCTCTCCGGCATAGCCGCCCCAGGTGCTCCTGGGCTTGGCTTTGCTCCAGCCTCTGCACGTGACCTCCTTCCCCCGTGCGCACCACTCCTCCCCTTTTTATCAGGCCCCAGTCATTGGATTCAGGACCCACCCCACTCCAGGCCGACCTCATCTTAACTTGATTACAGCTGCAAAGACCCTAGTTCCAAATAAGGCCCCATTCCGAGGTACTGGGCGGGCATGGGTTTGGGGTGACATATTCCACTCAGCAGATGCCTCCGGGGGCACAGGCGGGAGCACAGTTCCCAGGTGGCCGGGGTGGTGGGTGAGTGCAGAGAGGACGTGAACGGTCACTAGCCCTGGAGCTGCCGTGATGGCACCCGGGTTCTCTCAGGAGCCTCGTGGAACATGGGTGCTGCCGGACCCCGTGAAAGAGGTGAAACAGACACAGAGAAGTTATGACACCTGTCCATGGTCACACAGCAGGGCCCAGCTCAGGACACCAGCCCACAGCAGAACTCTCCCGTGAGGCAGGGTCAGGGTTGGTAGCCAGGGAGGCAGCGGCCATGGCGGGGAGTCAATGCGTCCCGAACATGCAGGGCGGCATAAGGCAGACCTTCCAGCATGTTCCACACAACACAACAGCTGCCAGCCCACCCCAGCCGGCTCTGAGGCACTCGGGCCCACAGGGTGGCCACCGCAGGGGCAGGTGCTGGGTCTGAACCCCCAGCAGGGGCTGCTCCCTCTGGCACACCCAGCGCCCAGGCTGGTCCTTTGGGTCACTGCACCGCCCCATGGAGGGAAGCGCACAGCCTGGCCTCCTGGAGAATGTGCCGGAATGAGGGAAATGGTCTCCCTCGGGGGGCCTCACACCCACACCCTCCCCGAGTGCCTGCACTCACGCTGGCAGGTGGGAGCCAGACCCATGCCCAGGGCCCATGGCCTGCATGTGACTGCTTCCCAAGGCCACTATCCACACAACCTTCCCATGGGACCCTCTCCAGGAACCTATCTCGGCCTGCACGCCCGAAGCCTAAGGGTCTCGGTGGGAGACCTGAGAGGAAGTGGGGGGATGGGCCCAACCCACGGGCACAGCTTCCCCTGGGGCATCCTCTGAGACCCCAGGGGGCGAGAGGAGGACAGGTAGCTCCTCCAAGGGCAGGTGCTTGCTGCCTGAGCCTGAGCGGTCTGGGAGGCTGCAGCAGCAGCTGCCTTCAACCAGACCCCACACATGTCGCCCGGGCAGTGTCAGCCGTGGGGCACCTTCCAAGGGGAGGACTCCCAGGGGCCACCCAGGCCCGTGGCCTCCTGCTGAGCCCCTGAGTCCAGCCCTGCCCCTGCCACTAAGGCCACGCCTGGCCCGGGGTTCACTGCCTCCTCTGCCCTCTCCCCATCAGCACCATCTCCCTGAGGCCCAGCCTGCCCAGCCCTGTGCCAGGGATCCAGTTCACATGAATGCTGAGAGCAAGCACCACTGCCAGGCACAGGTATTTCTCCCAGGAACCCCTCATGGCGCCTGGCTCAGGTCAGACACAGGGAGGAACCGTGGGCAGGAGACAGGGCGTGAGCCGAGGGACAGGGGAGAGGTGGGGGTGTGGGGGTGGCAAATCCAGGCTGCCACGTGTTCCGAGAACTTCCACAAGCTCCAAGCCCTGCCCACTGGTCAACAGTGACACCTCTGCATTGGGGTCAGCCATGACAGGCCCTGCCCAGGTACCCACCCTTGCCTCAGTGCACCACTGCTGTCCCTTCAGACCTGCCCATCACAGCCATTCCCACCTTACAGATGACAAAATGGGCATGGAGAGCCAGTCACAGAAGGGCCCGTCAGCAAACCAGAGGCAGCCCCAGGGCAAACTCCTGCTCCTAACTGTGCAGAGCATTCGACCCCCCGCCTTCAGGCTCAGTGCGCCTCTCTGGAAGATGGAGCAAGGCGGCGTCCCCAGGCCCACTCCCAGCCTAGGACAGCTCCAGGCCCCAGGGCTCAGGACGAGTAGAAATCACGGCGCTCTGAGGCCGCACCAGGGGAGGTGAAGGCTGGGGAGGGTGAGCAACAAGGTCAGCCCCCTCCCTTGGGGCACTCAGGTAGAAGGGGTGACCTCCGCTCGCTCAAGGCCATGCCACCCCCTTCCTGCCAGCCTGGACCCGGCCATCCTGCCCACGCGCTACCTCCATCACCCTGCCTTCCCTGGCCGCCATGCCCACCCCAGAGCGAGGTTTCATCTGTGCAGAGTGGAGTTCAGAGAGGCTGGGTGAGGAGCCCGAGGCCACACAGCACAGAGGCTGGAGGGCTGCAGCTGCCAAGAAATCCCCCAGGGTCACTCACCCACGCTCCCGAGTGCCAGGGAGATGGGGGAAGAGCTGGGCTCCAGAGGAGGCGGCTCTTCCTGGTGCTCGAGCAGGCTTCTGGGCTGGGTGCCCCCCTGCCCTGCCCACATCTGCCTGGCGCGGAAGAAGGTCGGGGCCCAAGCAGCCCACAGTCTGTGCCCACAGCCTCCACTCTAGCTCAGGCCCTGCACTCTCGGGCATCTTTGCCCCCTGTACCACCACAACTGCCATCACCTCTATGGAGACTGGCACCAGCTCCTGTGATGAACAAGGAGCTGGCCCGGCAGCGGGGCGGGGCCTGGTGACTGAGGTGAGACCCCCGTGCCCAGGTGCTGGCACTGCCCCAGATGCTGAGTGACACACAAGTCAACTGCCAGAGCCACAAGCGTGGGCCCCTCCCCTCTGGGTGCCCCCCACAGACACAAGCAGCCTCAGAAGGAACCAACTCGCTCCAGTTCAGGGATGGCAAGGAGCCAGCCGTGTGCTGCAGGAAGCTTGGGCCCTGGGGGGTCTCTGTCCCAGCACCACGACCTCCAGCACAGAGCCAAGTGCTCACCAAGCACTAAGCCCACCTGGGCCTGCCACAGGTACTGTCAGCGCATGTTATAGATGGGAAAACCAAGGTTCACAGAGGCAAGGCCAGGCAGAGGGACTGCAGCGCCGGGCAGCCAGGCTTGGAAGACTGGGCTAAGTTTAGCGGGAGGGCACGGGACCCCCCTCTCCTCCCTAACCCCCTCAAGGGTGCTGCTGCAGAGCCTAGACACAGCCCCTTAATCCGAAGGAGGGTACTCTTCCCCACCAGCACCAGAACCTCAGGCAGCCTCTCCTGGCAGGTGGGCCCTGGAGCCCAGCAGGTGCCTGCAGCTCTGGCCCAGCATCTTGCAGAGGAGAAACACCCCTTGTCTCCAACAACTTCTTCTCCTCTAAGTCATTAAATGGACACATTGGAATTACTCAGATCACAGCTGTTTACCCAGGGAAGGGCAGAGCCAGGGCTACTCAAAGGCAGGGGAAAGGGCTTCTCATGGCGAAGGGCAAGGCCGGGCCCCAAGGGAGGGTGTGGGCTGAGGGTCCCCTCTCTTCTGGGGACAGAAAGGACCAAGCACCGTGGGCCACGCCTGGCATGCAGATGCTATGAGGACCTGCCCCAAGCCTCCTCCACCCCCTGCCCTCGGGAGACATCACAGCTGTTGTGGGGGCTGCTGGGCTCTGGGCCTTCACCTGCCCACCACCCAGGGACTTCTGAGCCCCAGGAGTCACTAAAGGAAGTCGTTTCTGAGCAAGTGACACCCACAGCCCTAAGCCCAGCAGACAGACCTCCCACCAGCTCCCTTCCTCCGAGAAGCAAATGCCTTCAGACCAAGATCTGCCCGGGGGACCCCCGTGTATCCCTGCCAGACTGCATGCCCTGGGCCCTGCTCCAGGGAAGGAGACACAGGAGATCGCGTCACATGCAAACACGCTTTGTTTGGGCTGGCTCAGCCTGGTGCCAGAGCCCCAGTGACGTGTGGGTGGGACTTGGCCCTGGGGCCATGGATGGCACAGGGCGGGGGGGGGGTTATCTCCCACTCAGGCCAAGCAGGGGCCGGATCTGAAGAAGCAGAGGTTAGAAAGCCCACTGCTTCCTGGTGACGGATGGGGCTTCCAGCTGCCCCCAGCCCCCTCTGCCTATCCCAGCTGTCCACCGCAGCCAGGAAGCCAGGCAGCCATGGGTAATCGTGCCCTGCCTGGTGCACTGGCCACACAGGGTAAGAGGCCTGGCCTCAGGTCCCCTGCAGCCAGCTTGACAGCGTCACCTCGGGCCCCCACTGTCAGGGGGTCTGGGCATCCACCAAGCCCCTCTCTTCTGAGCCTCTGCCCACTGGGCTCTGTCATGTGGACTGGCCCCTGCTCCCCCCACATCCCCCGCCCGCTGCTGGTGGCTGGGCAGGGCTCCGAGAACCGCTCCCAGCCTGGGAAGAAGCCTCCCACGCCAGGGCCCCGGACCCAGGAGAGGCCATGGCAAGCCTGAACCCCATCTGGCTGACACCCTCCACATCCCCAAGGGCCCTTAGTCTGAGACCAACTCTCCTGGACACCTGGGGCCCACGCAGGCCCTCTGTGCCCCAGTTACCTGTGCCCGGGAGGCAGCCACGGAGTCACGACCAGGCGGGGGACGCCAGCCCACAGGAGGAGGCCGGTTTGTGCTGGGGCCCAAGGCCTGCCCCTCCGAGATCTGGGGCCGCCAGGGGGTCCGGCTGCTTCTGCGACTGGGCTCGGGGCGGGGAAAGGGTTAATTTCCATGCAAACCGGGAGCCGGTGGGGCCCAACGGCATCACGTCCGCAGCGGAGGGAGGCAGCGGCGCGCAGGCCGGGCCGCCAGGGACTCACCGGGGTCGAAGTGCGAGCTGAAGGCGAAGCTGGGGTTGAAGAAGGACGACGACATGGCCGGGCCAGCGGCCGGCGGGCATCCCGGGCGGGCGCTGCGCTCAGGACGCCCGCGGCCCCGGCCCGCGCCGCCGCATCACCCAGCGGCCGCCGCAGGTGCGGAGCGCGCCGGCCCCCGCGCCCCGCGCCCCCCGCCGCAGCCGCAGCGCCCGCACCGGTGGGGGCGGCGGCGACAGACGAGGCGCTCCGCCCGGCCCTGGCGCCGCGGGGCTCCGCTGGTGCAGTCCGAAAACGCGGGCGGGAGCGCGCGCGGAGCGGAGCGGGGGAGGGGGGGCTCCTCCGCGGCCGGGGTGGCATGGGGGGGCAGGGAGAGGGGGACACGGAGCGGGAGACGGAGGGGAGCATGGAGTGGGGGACACGGAGGGGGGACACAGAAGTGGGCATGGAGGGGGGACACGGAGGGGGGACATGGAGGGAGGACACAGAAGGGGGCTTGGAGGGGGGACACGGAGGGGAGGCATGGAGGAGGGGGGACGGGGGGCGTGCACGGAGGGGGGATGTCACGGAGCGGGGGGATGGGCCGGAGCAGGGAGCACGGAGGCCTGGGACTGAGAGGGGCACGGAGGCTGGTGGGTGGGAAACGGAAGTCATGAGTGGTAAGTCGTGAGTGGGTACGGAGGGAATGCCGGCGTGGGGGAGGGGGTGCTCCTAGGTGGGAAGGTTCAGGGAGACAGGTGGGGGAACCCGGGAGCACACCCAGGGCGGGGCTTGGTGCTCAGGGGCCCTCCCCTCACTTGGACGTTTGGAGGCAGCTGGTGTCCGTCCCCTTGCCCCATGTGCTTCGGGTGGCACCTGTGCTGGTGGAGTGGGGTCCTGGCTTTGCACACACGCCTGTTCTATTCCAGGCTGCGACAGCCATGAAGGAGGAACCTGGCTGAGTCTCCACCTGCCCTGGACTGTGCCATGTGCTTAGTGCAGCAGATTCGCCTGGGCACACAGGGGCCATCCCTTCCCTTATGTTTCTCCCAGCATCCCCCGTCCCTGCCCCAAAGCCCCACCTTGCAGGGTTGGCGCGGGGCAGGTTCCACCCAGCCCGCCCCTGTGGGAGCCGGGAGAATGAAGGTGCAGTGGAGGCTGGTCCTGGTGGCTCATGCCTGTAATCCCAGCATCTGGGGAGGCCAGGGCAGGCGGATGGCTTGTGCTCAGGAGTTCCAGACCAGCCTGGGCAACACAGCAAGACCCTTTCTCTACAAAAACTAGAAAAATGAGCCAGGCATGGTGGCGCTCACCTGTAGTGCCAGCTACTTGGGAGGCTGAGGTGGAAGGATCACTTGAGCCTGGGAGTTAGAGGCTGCGGTGAGCCAAGATGGCACCACTGCACTCCAGCCCAGGTGACAACGAAAACTTGTCTCAAAAAAAGTGTCCTGGAGACTCGCAGTTGAGTTTGATGCACCCTCATCCACTCATTCACTCACTCACTCATTCATTCACTCATTCACTCACTCACTCATTCACTCACTCATTCACTCATTCACTCATTCACTCACTCATTCATTCACTCACTCATTCACTCACTCATTCACTCATTCACTCATTCACTCACTCACTCATTCATTCACTCACTCATTCACTCACTCACTCATTCTGGGACCAGATGGCTAAGCCCCTTGGCAGGGCCCAGCTGGGGTTGGGGCCTGTGGAGCAGGTGAGAGGAGCCCACTCCAACAGGGCTTTTAGGAGTTTAGGGAGAGAAAGGAGCCCGTTCCCGGCAGAGGGGCCTGCAGAGATCAGGACAGGATGTTTTGGTCACGGGGCAGGTGGAGGCCAGGACCCACCCTTCTTTTCCTAAGGGGGTCCCTCATGTAGGAAGTTTCCTCCCAACAGGCAAAGCAAGGGGCCTCCACCCTGTGCCCTCGGACCTTAAGGGGCCCTGGCTGTAGGAGACCAGACACCAACTACACCTGGGGAGAAGGAGACAGGGCACCCAGAGCCTTCTTCCCGGCCCTGACCGCGTGGCCAGCCGAGGCTGTAAGGGGCATTGCCCCAGGCTGCCGTTGCAGGTGAAGGAGCCATGTGGGTAGAGTGGCTGATGGGGGCCTTGCACGCAGGAGGCACTCAGAGGCCCTGGGCCACCTCGTTCAGTCTGTGCCTTCAGGGAGCCCAGAGGCCCGGGAGGATCAGTGCCACCCAGCGGCAGGGATGGTTGGTGCCAGCAGGCTGTGATACTGGAGTGCTCCAGTGTGACAGACAGAGGGTATGGCATACCCTCATGAGTCTCCACTCTGAGTCCCCTGTCAGGGCCTACCCTCCCCAGCCCAGGAAGGAATGCCCTCGTCTGCCCAGCCTGGAAGGTGCCCTGGACACCTGGACCTAGGCACGGGGAGGTGGCCAGTGGCCCTGGGTGGTTGCTGGTTGGCATGTTGGGGAGAGTTTCTGTCCAGAACTTCCGTGCCCACAGTGGCCCTGCCTTGACAGCCTGGGCGGCAGAGTGAGACCTTGTCTCAAAATAATAATAATAATAATAATTGATACAATTAAACATTGTGGCCGGGCACGGTGGCTCACGCCTATAATCCTAGCACTTTGGGAGGCCAAGACAGGTGGATCACGAGGTCAGGAGATCGAGACCATCCTGGCTAACACGGTGAAACCCCGTCTCTGCTGGAGTGGCCAGGACAGCTTGCTGTGACCAAGAGCTGGATCCTCTCAGGTTTGCCTGTGAACACACAAGTACACTTGTGGCTGGGCCACAGCGCGGGGGCTTCATGCTGTGGATCTTCTTGGGGGTCCAGGAAGGACAGGGGAGAAGCTGCCCCTGGGCCCCAGGCCAGCACTCCCACCCCATGTGACCAGAGCGACACCCCTTCTCCAGGGTGCACGGGGCCCTCTGAGATTTCGCTGGAACCAGGAGTTCAGATGCTTCCACTAACCGTGACCTTAGTGGGGCTCCCCAGGTGCTGGCTTTTGCCCACACTGGGACAGGACCAGTGAGCACCTGTAGATAAGAGGTCCCTGAAGACATAGCTGTCCCCTATCCCCTGGCCTGGGGGAGGCATGATCTCCGCCCCCGGGACTCTCTGGAGCGCAGGAGGAGCTCACCGAGGAGCCCAGACTGGCTGGGAGAGTGTCCGTGCAGAGGCATTTCACGTCCAACAGGAAAAAGGCCAAGAGGCCCGGCGGGAAGCCCAGGTGTGGTGGAAAAGAGGGGGCAGGGGCAGGAGGAGCCTGGGGGTCTGGGGATTGGAGACCAGAGTGAGGCATGCACGCCCGGAGCAAAGTTTAGGGGGCACCCAAAACTCAGCAGTTATGCCCATCCGCAGATAAACCATCAGCAGGATGTGATCTGTCCATACAATGCAACGGTATTGGTCCATACACAGGACCGACGCCCTGACCACACGGTAACACGGATGACACATGCTACAACATGGATGACACATGCAAATACCATGCTCAGTGGAAGACATAAAAGGCCAGAGTGTGTGATTCCACTTGTATGAAATGTCTGGAACAGACAAATCCACGGGACAGAGGGCAGGTAGAGGGCCACAGCCGGGGGAGGGGCACGTGGGGGCAATGCAGAAGGGGCACAGGGCATCTTCCTGAGGGGAAGAAACTGTCCTGAATTAGCTAGAGGTGATGGCTGCCCACCCTGGTGAAGATGCTGAAACACTAAGCCATACCCTTTGAAGTGGTGAACCTCATGGCCTGTGATTTATATCTCAATAAAGTTGTTAAAAACAGTAATCAAGGTAGCTAAGATTTGAATACAATGTTTTGTTTTGTTTTGTTTTGTTTTATTTTGAGACGGAGTCTCGCTCTGTCGCCCAGGCTGGAGTGCAGTGGCAGGATGTCGGCTCACTGCAAGCTCCGCCTCCCGGGTTCACGCTATTCTCCTGCCTTAGCCTCCTGAGTAGCTGGGACTACAGGCGCCCACCACTAGGCCCGGCTAATTTTTTTGTGTTTTTAGTAGAGACGGGGTTTCACCATGTTGGCCAGGATGGTCTCGATCTCCTGACCTCATGATCCGCCCACCTCAGCGTCCCAAAGTGCTGGGATTACAAGCACGAGCCACCGTGCCCGGTCACAATGTTTTTTAATTTTATCAATTATTATTATTATTATTTTGAGACAGGGTCTCACTCTGCCACCCAGGCTGGAATGCAGTGGTAAAAACTCCGCCTCCTGGGTTTAAGTGATCCTCCCGCTTCAGCCTCCCGAGTAGCTGGGAGAACAGGCCCCTGACACCATGCCTGGATAATTTTTGTATTTTTTATGGAGATAGGGTTTTACCGTGTTGCCCAAGCTGGTCTCAAACTCCTGAGCTCAGTTGATCCACCCGCCTGGGCCTCCCGAAGTGCTGGGATTACAGGCATTAGCCACCGTGCCTGGCCTTAATTTTTTTTTTGAGATGGGGTCTCACTCTGTTGCCCAGGCCGGGCTCCAAATCTTGGGCCTAATGATCCTCCCACCTTGGCCTCCACAGTAGCTGGGATTGTAGGCATGAGCCACCGCACCCAGCTTAATACAACAAAATTAATTTTAGAAATCTATGACAAGCAGCTGGGCGCGGTGGCTCACACCTGTAATCCCAGCACTTTGGGAGGCCAAGGCGGGCAGATCACGAGGTCAGGACTTCGAGACCAGCCTGGCCAACATGGTGAAACCCCGTCTCTAACAAAAATCCAAAAATTAACCGGGTGTGGTGGTGGGCACCTGTAATCCTGGCTACTAGGGAGGCTGAGGCAGGAGAACTGCTTGAAACCAGAAAGTGGAACTTGCAAACTTGCAGTGAGCCAAGATCAAGCCATTGCACTCCAGCCTGGATGAAAAAGTGAAACTCTGTCTCAAAAAAAAAAAAAAAAAAAAAGGAAAAGAAATCCACGACAAGCACAATATCCCAGTTTTGAATTAAGGTAAGAGCCGTCTTGGAGCCGGCAGCCCAGAAAGGGCAGTCCTGTTGTCCTGGCACAGGGGCCTTGGACAGCTGTCTATGTCCCCCTCCCAGGTCTTCCCGGCCTGGGGGAACAGTGAAGATCACTTCCTAGGCATTCGGCGCCTTCCCTGCTTTCCACAGGGTCCTCACTGCCTGGGGGTGGATCTCCGTAGGGTCCCCTTCTACAGACTGAGACCTGGAGGCTCCGGAAGGGGTCAGCGTGAGGAGTGGGCCTGGGGCAGGGGGAGGACGGGTGGGAAGGAGGGCAAGAAACAGAGAGCAAGGCAGGGCTCTGGGGAGGGTCTGCGGGAGTGTCCCAGGCCTGTCAGAAAAAAAAAAAAAAAGGACCACACGGGGGGCTTCAAACCACAGAAAGGGATCCTCTCAGCTCTGGAGGCCAGAAGTCTGGGGTGGAGGTGTGGGTGGGGTCGCTCCCTCCAGAGGCTCCAGGGGAAGGTCCTTGCTGCCTCTTCCAGCTGCTGGTGGCCTTAGGCGTTCCTGGGCCTGTGGCTGCACGGCCCCAATCTCAGCCTGCGTCATCACATAGTCGTGTGTGTGTGTGTGTGTGTGTGTACATATGTGTCTATGTGTGCGTGTATGTCTGTGCATATGTGTAGATGTGTGTGTCTGTGTTGGTGTGTGCATGTGTGTGCATACATGTAGGTGGGTGTTGGCATGTATGTGTGCCTGTGTGTGCATGTGTATAGTGTGTGCACATGTGCATATATGTAGGTGTGTGTTGGTTTGTGTGTGCATGTGTGTAGGCATGTGTGTCTGTGTGTTGGTATGTATGCATGTGTGCATGTGTGTGTTGGTTTGTGTGTCTCTGCATATGTGTAGGTACATGTGTCTCTGTGTTGTATGTGTGTGTGCATGTGTGTGTGCATATGTGTAGGTATGTCTGTTAGTGTCTGCACATGTGTGCATGTGTAGGTGTGTGTGTTGGTTTGTGTGTGCATGTGTCTGCATATGTGTAGGCATGTGTGGCTCTGTGTTGGTATGTGTGCATGTCTGCATCTGTGCATATGTGTAGGTGTGTGTGTTGGTATGTGCATGTGTATGCATATGTGTAGGTGTGTCTGTTGGTGTGTGTGTGTGCATGTGTTTTTGGTTTGTGTCTCTGCATATGTGTAGGCATGTGTGTCTGTGTTGTGTGTGCACGTGTGTGCATATATATATATATATATATTTTTTTTTTTTTTTTTTGAGACAGAGTCATGCTCTGTCGCCCAGGCTGGAGTGCAGTGGCCGGATCTCAGCTCACTGCAAGCTCCGCCTCCCGGGTTCACGCCATTCTCCTGCCTCAGCCTCCCAAGTAGCTGGGACTACAGGCGCCCGCCACTTCGCCCGGCTAGTTTTTTGTATTTTTTAGTAGAGACGGGGTTTCACCGTGTTAGCCAGGATGGTCTCGATCTCCTGACCTCGTGATCCGCCCGTCTCGGCCTCCCAAAGTGCTGGGATTACAGACTTGAGCCACCGCGCCCGGCCACATGTGTGCATATATGTAGGCATGTGTCTGCATGTGTGTGCATATGTGTGCATGTGTATGTGTGTGTTGGTATGTGTGTGCATGTGTGTAGGTGTGTCTGTGTAGGTATGTGTGCATGTGTGTTGGTTTGTGTATGTGTCTGCATATGTGTAGGCATGTGTGTCTCTGTTGGTATGTGTGTGCATGTGTGTGCATATGTGTAGGTGTATGGGTTGGTATGTGTGCATGTGTGTGCATATGTGTAGGTATCTGTGTCTGTGTATGTATGTGTGTGTACATGTGTCTGTGCATGTGTAGGGGTGTGTGTTGGTGTGTGTGTGCATGTGTGTGTGTTGGTATGTAGATGTGTGTGCATATGTGTAGGTGTGTGTCTGTGCGTGCATGTGTGTCCGTCCTCTCTTCTCCTTATCAGGCCCCAGTCATTGCATTAGGACCCCCTGCTCCAGTCTGGCCTCCTCTTGACTTGATTACAGCTGCAAGGACCCTATTTCCAACTGAGGTGCAGTTCACAGGTATCAGGGTTAGGACTGAACATATTTTGGGGGGATACAATTCAACCCCTGACGGGAACGTAGGGCATGGGAGGGAGGAGTAAGGTAAAGTGGGGAACACCCAGCTGTCAGGACAAGGTCAGCACCTTCCCAAATTATTCCTGCAGACGTCTGAATCCCAATTAGCCAGTTATAACAGCGTTTCTGCAAGCGCAGCTGCTAAATCTGCCTGCTGGGCACCACAGTAGGCATTGCAGAGCCCCAAGGATGCCCCTGCCTGACTGGGCCTCACCCTGCAGTGGGCATCCCCGCATTCTGCCACATGCCCCTCCACCATCTTGGCCCTCTTAGAGGCATCTCTAGGGTGCTTGGGCCCCTCCAGCCCCAGCCCCAGCCCTGTACCCACAGGCACCCTGGAGGGAACAGAGCTGGGTGCTCCTCCAGGCTGAAGCAGCAGGGCCCTCAGGCAGGATGGGCAGCTGGGGCCTCTTGGCCTCCAGCCCTGGCCTCCCCCTTGCTCCGAAGTCATTTCAGGCAGGAAGGTGGTAGGTGCCAACACTGTGGGGGTCAGTGAGACCCGAGCCTCCCCAAGGGGGCAGTGCCTGTCTAGTGCAGGGACAAGGGGCACAACACTGTCCCCCAGAGCTGTGAAGTGGTCCTGTGGCCCTTCCAGGCCAGTGTAGCCCATAGCCGGGGCCAGTGACCTGGGGGCAGGGCTGGAGGCCAGGAGGGGCGGCTCTGAACAGAAATGAAGCTGAAAGAGCTGCCCAGGGGACAGGCTATCTGTCAGTTCAGGGCAGGTGCTGGTTCCAGGAGCTTCAGAGAACCCCACATCTGCCAGCCTGCCCACCCGCCCGGCCAGAGATCCCAGGCCAGGCTCCCCAGGCAGGCCAGGGCAGGTTCACAGCCTGCGCTGCTCACACTACGGATGCTTCCAGACGCTGGTTTCTTTGGGTCTCGTTTTATTAAAAGCATGATTTCCCACTCTACATATTTCCTCTTTTATTGAAAAAATTCACATAATATAAAATGAATCGTCTTAAAGTGAGCAATTCAGTATCATTTGTATTCACAACGTTGCACCCCCATCTGCGTCCAGAACATTTTCACCATCCCAAGAGGAAACTCCAAGCCCATCAGACAATGCCTGCCCGTTCCCTTCTCCTGGGCCCCCACCGCTCTGCGCTCAGTCCCCAGGAACGGGCTCATTCTGGACATTTCATAAAAATGGAATCACACGGTATGCGGGGGCGTCTGCCACGCGTCCCTCAGTGGGATGTTCCTCCCGGGGTTCCTCCTCGCTCTGGCCTGCCGGTGCCACATGCCTTTCTACAGCTGAGTTACATTCCGTTGTGTGGCCGGACCACACTGTGTTTATCCAGCCACACCCTGAGGTCAGGGCTGCTCGCTGGAGACAGACTGCAATGTTATTAGTGTTAGGTGTGGGGTGGGGGCACCCGGGACAGCCCCGCACAGTGGGAAAGCTATAGGGTGAACCCTACGGGGAAGAATATGGCAGGACCATGGACTCTGCCACCTTCTGACCCGCTCATTCCACTACTGTGAACGTAGCCAAGGAAAGGGAGGGTTTCTTGGACAAAAACACTCACTGCAACGTTATATCTAATGACAAAAAACCCTGAAGCTTCTCCTGGTCCAGCAGCAGACGGCCAGTCAAGAAAGTTGCTGGGGCTGGGTGCGGTGGCTCACGCCTCTAATCCCAGCACTTTGGGAGGTCGAGGCAGGAGGATCACTTGGAGTCAGGAGTTCAAGATCAGCCTGGCCAACGTGGTGAAAATACAAAAACTAGCTGGGCGTGGTGTGGTGGTGGGCACCTGTAATCCTAGCTACTCGGGAGGCTGAGGCAGGAGAATCGCTTGAACCCGGGAGGCGGAGGTTGCAGTGAGCCGAGACCGCAACATAGCACTCCAGCCTGGGCAACAGAGTGAGACTCCATCTCAAAAAAAAAAAAAAAAAAAAAAAAGTCACTGGACTGTCAGCTCCCAGGCACAGCACGGAGCCATCTGCCATCGTAACTGCAGAGTTGTGTGACACTGAGAAAGCAGACACCGCGGTGACATCAGCTCTGCGTAAGAATCAGAGGGGCGGACACCCGCACGAAGGGAAACCTGTGGTTTCGGGTGGAGAAGAGGCGGTGTGAGGCCTTCTTCACTGTTGCAATTGGGGTATCAAAAACAAATGCACAGTGAAGCGTCTCCTTCCCGACAGGCCATGGCTGGGGGAGCTCCTAGCTGATGTATCCCTGTTCTGGTTTCACCCTGGTGGTGACAGCCCTACAAAGGCCCTGCCCAACGAGAGACGCCAGCAAGGAGAGAGGTGCCTGCAAAAGCCACCTGCCTCATAGAGATGCCCTCTCCTTCCAGGGCCCTTATTTTAGGAGCTTCATGAGCCGGGCCCTGGTGTGGCTCCCTGGCCTCTGCAGTGACCCAGAGACAGACAGCTGCTCAGGCCTGGCCACTCACTGGAGGAAGCCAGGTTGTCTGGTGTCTTCTGCTGGCCTCTCAAACACCCTGGCCAGCCTGTATGTCATGGCAGATGCTGCCAGGCCCAGTGGGCCATCTCCATGGGCCCTCGCATTCCTCCCTACAGCCCCCATGAGGCCGTGGGTGGGGTGGAAGCTCATGTTACACAGGGATGCCCCGAGAGAACAGACCATGTGGCTTGTCCAAGCTCACAGCTGGAAAGCCAGGCCTATATCATATCTTGCTCTACAGGAAAGCACTGAGAATTGGACACATTCCAAGAAACACAAAACCTACCAAGACTAAATCCCAAAGAAACAGAAAATCTGAATAGATCTGTAACTAGTAAGGAGATTGAATCAGTGATCAAAAGTTTCCCATCAAAGAAAGGCCCAGGACCTGACAGTTTCACTGGTGAATGCCACCAAACATTTAAAGAAAAAACACCAATTCTTCTCAAACTTTTCCAAAAAAATTGATTTCACCCACTCCTAACTCACTCGATGAGGCCAGCATTACCCTGACACCAAAGCCAAAGAGACTACAAGGAAAGAAAAATACAGGCCAACATCCCTCATGAACACAGATTCAAAAATCCTCAACCAAATGCTGGCAAACTGAATTCAGCAGCATATGGAAAGGATCATACACCATAATCAAGTGGGATTTATTCCTCGAATGCAAGGATAAGCCAACTACAAAATTTGATCAGTGTGATAAACCACACTCACAGAAGAAAGAACAGAAAACACGTGATCATCTCAACTGATGTAGAAAAAGCATTTGACAAAATTCAACACCCTTTCATGATAAAAATGCTCAAAAAGCTATGAGTAGAAGGAAACTACCTCAACATGATAAAAACTGTCCATGAAAAGCCCACAGCAAACATCATACTCAGTGGTGAAAGGCTGAAAACTTTTCCTCTAAGATCAAGAACAAGAAAAGCATGTCCACTCTCGCCACTCCTATTCAACACAGTACTGGAGGTTCCAGTCGGACCAAGCAAGAAAAAGAAATAAAAGGCATTCACATTGGAAAGGAAAAAGCAAGGCCGGGTGCGGTGGCTCACGCCTGTAATCCCAGCACCTTGGGAGGCCAAGGCGGGTGGATCACCTGAGGTCAGGAGTTTGAGACCAGCCTGGCCAACATGGTGAAACCCCATCTCTACTAAAAATACAAAAATTAGCTGGGTGTGGTGGCATATGCCTGTAGTCCCAGCTACTCGGGAGGCTGAGACAGGAGTATCTCTTGAACCTGGGAGGCAGAGGTTGCAGTGAACCAAGATCACACCACTGCACTCCAGCCTGAGCGACAGAGCAAGACTTAATCTCAAAATAAAGAAAAAAGAAAAAAGAAAAATGTAAAATTACTCTGTTTACAGATGATATGATGTTATATGTAAGGAATTTTAAATACTCCATAAAAAATCTGTTAGAGCTAATTAATGATATCAGCAAAGTAGCAAGATACAAAGTCAACATCCAAGTATCAGTTGCATTTCTATACACTACCAATGGATAATCTGAAAAGGATTATCCATTTTGCCCAAAAAAGACAAAAACAATTCCATGTATAGTACCATCAAAAAGAATAAAATAATTAGGAATTAACTTAACCAAGGAGGTGAAAGACTTGCACAATGAAAACTACAAAATATTGCTGAAAGAAATTAAAGAACACATAAATAAATAGAAACACAAAAATAAATAGAATTCTATGTTCATGGATTGGAAGATTTAATAGTGTTAAGATGTCAGTACTTCCCAAAGCAATCTACAGAGTCAACACAATCCCTATCTAAATCCCAGTGACTTTTGCAGAAATAGGAAGCCCATCCTAAAATTCATATGGAATCTCAAGAGGCCCAAGATATCCAAAACAATCTTGAAAAAGAAGAACAAAGCTGGACGACTCATAATTCCTGATTTCAAAACTCACTACAAAGCTACATAAATCAAAATGGTATGGTACTCACAGACAGACAGACATATAGACCAATGGAATAGAACAGAGAGCCCAGGGCTGGGTGCGGTGGCTCAAGCCTGTAATCCCAGCACTTTGGGAGGCTGAGATGGGCGGATCACGAGGTCAGGAGATCGAGACCATACTGGCTAATATGGTGAAATCCCGTCTCTACTAAAAAAAAAAAAAAAATACAAAAAACTAGCCAGGCATGGTGGTGGGCACCTGTAGTCCCAGCTACTCGGGAGGCTGAGGCAGGAGAATGGCATAAACCCGGGAGACGGTCCAGCCTGGGTGACAGAGTGAGACTCCGTCTCAAAAAAAAAAAAAAAAAAAAAAAAGAACAGAGAGCCCAGAAATAAACCTTCATATAATATGGTCCAACGATTGTTGACAAGAGTGCCAAGACCATTCAATGGGGAAAAACAGTCTTTCAACAAATCGTGCTGGGAAAACTAGATGTCCACATGCAAAATAATGAAATTGGACCCTTACCTAACACCATATATGAAAATAACTCAAAATGGATCAAAGACCTAAATGTAAAACATGAAACTCTTTTTTTTTTTTTTTTTTTTTTGAGACGGAGTCTCGCTCTGTCGCCCAGGCTGGAGTGCAGTGGCCAGATCTCAGCTCACTGCAAGCTCCGCCTCCCGGGTTCCCGCCATTCTCCTGCCTCAGCCTCCCTAGTAGCTGGGACCACAGGCGCCGCCACCTCGCCCGGCTAATTTTTTGTGTTTTTAGTAGAGACGGGGTTTCGCCGTGTTAGCCAGGATGGTCTCGATCTCCTGACCTTGTGATCCGCCCGTCTCGGCCTCCAAAAGTGCTGGGATTACAGGCTTGAGCCACCGCGCCCGGCCGATGAAACTCTTAAAAGAAAACAGAGCAAAAGCCTCATGACATGGGATTTGACAAGATTTCTTGGATATGACAGCAAAGGCATGGTCAACAAAAGAAAAAAATAGACAACTTTGATTTCATGATAACTAAAAAATCTCGTGGGTCGAAAGAAACTATCAACAGACTAAAAAGGCAACCCAAAGAATGGCAGAAAATATTTGCAAATCATATATCCGAAAATAGATTAATAACCAGAAATTTAGAGAGAATATATGAAGAACTCCTAAAACTTAATCACAAATAAACAAAATTCAGTTCAAAAATGGGCAAAGGACTTGAATAGACATTTATCCAAAGAAGATATCAACTGCCTAACAAGCCCATGAGAAGATGCCTACGATCACTAATCATGAGGCAAATGGAAATCAAAGCTACAACAAGGGCGGGACGCGGTGGCTCACGCCTGTAATGCCAACACTTTGGGAGGCCAAGGTGGGTGGATCACCCGAGGCCAGGAGTTCAGGACCAGCCTGGTCAACATGGTGAAATCCCATCTCCACTAAAAATACAAAAATTAGCCAGGCATGGTTGCACATGCCTGTAATCCCAGCTACTCAGGAGGCTGAGGCAGAAGAATCACTTGAACCCAGAAAGCGGAGGTTGCAGTGAGCCGAGATCATGCCACTGCAATCCAGCCTGGGTGACAGAGCAAATTTCCATCTCGAAAGACAAAAATGAAAACAAAACAAATCACAATGAGATGCCACCTCACACCCCTTAGGATGGCTGCTATTTAAAATAAAAACCCTCAGAGAAGAGAATCACAAGTATTGGTGAGGATGTGGGGCAGTCGGCCCCTGTGCGCTGCCAGTGGGAATGGAAAACAGTGCGGCTGCCATGGAAACACTATGGCAGCTCCTCAAACACTTAAATTAGAACAACCGCATCAGCCAGCAATTCCACTTCTAGTTATCATCCCAAAAGAACTGAAAGCAGGCTCTCAGAGAGACATTTGTACACCCATGTTCATAGCAGCATTATTCACAATTGCCAAAAGGTAGAAGAAAAATCTAGGGTCCATGAACAGACAAATGAATACTCAAAATGTACAATAAATGAGTATCATTCACCATTTTTTTTTTTTTTTTGAGACAGAGTCTTCTTTTGTCACCCAGGCTGGAGTGCGGTGGCACAATCTCAGCTCACTGCAACCTCTGCCTCCCGAGTTCTAGCAATTCTGCTGCCTCAGCCTCCCAAGTAGCTGGAACTCCAGGCTCCCACCACCACCCCTGGCTAATTTCTGTATTTTCAGTAGAGACGGGGTTTCACCATGTTGGCCAGGCTGGTCTCGAACTCCTGACCTCAGGTGATCTGCCCGCCTCGGCCTCCCAAAGTGCTGGGATTGTGCAGGTGTGAGCCACCGCTCCTGGCTTAAAACTCCATCTCAAAAAAAAAAAAAAAAAAAAGGTGGCCGGGGACGGTGGCTCACGCCTGTAATCCCAGCACTTTGGGAGGCCAAGGTAGGCAGATCACCTGAGGTCAGGAGTTCAAGACCAGCCTGATCAATATGGTGAAACCCCGTCTCTACTAAAAATACAGAAATTAGTCAGGCGTGGCAGCGTGCACCTGTAATTCCAGCTACTTGGGAGCCTGAGACAGGAAAATTGCTTGAACCTGGGAGGCGGAGGTTGCAGGGCGGAGATTGTGCTACTGTATCCCAGCCTGGGTGATAGGGTGATAGAGTAAGACACTGTATCAATAATAGCAATTTAAAAAGGGCAACGATGGTAAATTTATGCTATGTGAATTTTATCATGATAAAAAGGCAAACAAGAAAGAAGAGAAGCATTAAGGAAATGGAGGAAAAGGCACCCGCCGAGCCTGGACATTCTCCAGCATCAAACGTGTGTTCTGCAGGTGACTTTATCTGCATCGTGTTCGCTTGCATATTCCAAATATTCTGTAATAATCCTAACTGCTTCATCTCATCCAAAAGTTATTACAGATAATATTTCAATCATCCTAATTAAAACAATCACATTCATTTAAAGGCCAAAGTCAGGCAAGAATTTTACTGGCCACTAATTGCTGCTGGGGCCAGGCAGGGCTCAGCCCTTTGGGAAAGTGACCTGGGAGGATCCACCAGTGTCCCCTTCCCTGTCCCGGCCTGGACATCTCCCTGATATCCGACCTGAGGCTCCAGGTGGCCCCGACCTCTATACCCGGCTGGGATGGGCCCTGCAGCCCCGTCGGGGACCACATGGAACCGGGTTCGTCTCCTCAGCTCCTGGGGTCTCTTGAAGAAGGAGGATAATGGAGCCTCCTTCAAGAGGCTGCTGTGGGCCGGGCGCGGTGGCTCACGCCTGTAACCCCAGCACTTTGGGAGGCCAAGGTGGGTGGATCACGAGGTCGGGAGATCGAGACCATCCTGGCTAACACGGTGAAACCCCGTCTCTACTAAAAATACAAAAAATTAGCCGGGCGAGGTGGCGGGCACCTGTAGTCCCAGCTACTCGGAGGCTGAGGCAGGAGAATGGCGTGAACCCGGGAGGCGGAGCTTGCAGTGAGCCGAGATCGCGCCACTGCACTCCAACCCGGGGTGACAGAGCGAGACTCCATCTCAAAAAAAAAAAAAAAAAAAAAAAGGCTGCTGTGGCAGTCCGAGACCCCCGGGGCCCTGCCAATGGCAGATGACACTGTTATTACATTGTCACCTATCACATATCATGACTGTCACCTTCAGTAGTGGGGACAATATCCTCACACCTCCAAAATGAGCAGGCTACCACGGCCTACGTAAGAGGCCTTGGTGGTCCCGTGGCCTCCAGTAGAAAGCCGGCCCCCCACCCCGGCAGGCAGCACCGTCCCTGGCTTGCTCACAGACCTGCCGTGCCCAGCATGACCACCCTCCCTGGCAGAAGGGGACCGTGCCCCTGGTATATTCAGAGCCAGCCAGGGATCACCCTGGCCCCCAGCAGGGGAGGCACCGTGGTTTGTGAGGAGGACCTGGCCTGGATAAGCTTTGTCCCGTAGGAGCCTGGAGCCTCCCTACTCCCACCAGCCTGCAGGCTGCGCTGTGCCCCTTCCCACCGGCCCAAGCCCCCAGGCTGGGCTGCAGCACCCACTTGGCTGCCCCTTCAAACCCTACTCACGTGCCTGGCCCTGGAGCCTGTTTCCTGCACCAGAGCTGGATGGACGGGGTCCTCAGCCTCAATCTCCCTGCACCCACGCACCGCCCGCAGCCCCTCCCACCGTGTGCAGCCCACCGCACTGGAGGCCTGAGGCCTGGGTTCCAGCCCCGTGACCTTGGGCAGGTCCCTCAGCCCTTCTGACCTCAGGTTTCCAGCTGCTGTCTGCCCAGCTGGCCTCGGTCACCCGCTCACCGGCTCACTGGTGCCCTCTGCTCCTCCCTAACTCCATCCCAGGTTTGGGGAGGCCAGACGCGGTTAAGGGTCAGTCTGCCCAGCCCAGTGTGGACACACCAAGTGCCTGCGAGCCCCTGGGAGCTGCCTGTGCCAGGCTGGAGTGCCAGGGAGGGGCGAGGACAGCTGCAGCCCCAAGATGTAAACAGGCGTGCAGGTATAAAAGCTGGAGCCCCTGGGCCTCTCCGCACCCCCGCCTGACCCACCTTCCCAGAACTCTCAAAAGAAGCCAGGCAGAGGTGAGCCCTGCCAAGGAGGGCTGTGGGTCCCAGGCAGAGGTAAGCCCTGCCAAGGAGGGCTGTGGGTCCCAGGCAGAGGTGAGCCCTGCCAAGGAGGGCTGTGGGTCCCAGGCAGAGGTAAGCCCTGCCAAGGAGGGGTGTGGGTCCCTGGCAGCTGAGGTTATCCGAGCTGGATGGTGGGAACTTGGGGGCCTCCTCTTCATCCACAGGACAAGGGTGGCCCTGGGAGACCCCAGGGAGCCCAGGGGAGGTGGGGAAAGGAAGTGGAAAGAGAAGGAATGACCCTTCCTGCCAGTATCACCACTATGAGCCCCAAGGGGACCCCCGGATGGAAGACAGCTGCACGTGCCTAGTCCTGTGGGGCACATGTGCGTGCACGCGGGTGCTGGCGCGAGCCTCTGTGGGCACGGCTACAAGAGGCGGCTGAGAGCTGGGGCCTCTGCATAGGGAGCTGGACCTGCTCACTCTGCCCCTAGGCCCCCAGGCTCTGAGTGGGGATGGAGATGGGGTGTGGCTGGCAGGGCAGCGGGTCCAAGGCCTCTGGCCCCCAGACTCCAGCAGACACACAGAGCCGGCTCTGGTCCCCGTGCCCTGCCAGAGGGATCCCACTGCCTCCATCACCTGTTCCCCCGAGAGGCCTCTCTCATCTCAGCATCTGCCCTTGGTGACTAGGTGGCAGAGGCTAGTTGCTGTGGGCAGACCACAGCCTCCAAGAATGGAAGGTCCGGAATGGCCCGGGGCGGGGCAACCCAGATGTAGCAATGCTGGGGAGGTGTGTGCTCTGAGGGGTCTTAGCCCAGCCTGGAGGCTACAGGAGCTCCAGCTGTGGAGGGTGGGTAAAGGGAGTGGGGAAAAAGAGGCCTTTTGGCAGGGCCTTTCCCGGCACTGAGGGCAGCCCCCCGAGTCCAGGCAGGGCCTAAGGATAGCTCGTGTGGTGTCCCACAGCCTCCCCCCGCAGGACATCCTGGCTCACTTGGATCCCGTTAAACTGCAGCCCGGGCCGGCGATGCAGGAGCTATAAATAAACCAGCAGTCTGGAGCTCCAGGCCTGCCTCCACCCTGTCTCCAGCCCGGATCCCAGGCTCCCCTGCCTTTGTTGGGGGCACCCCTGAGAGCAGTGGGATTGGGGGTGGTGAACGAGCCCAGCCCAGGGGCGCCCCCAGCGCTCGGCAGATGGGACATTGGTTCCTGGCTCAGCCACGTTTAGCGTGAAATTTGGCCCAGCCCCTCCTCTATAAAGGAGGTGACATTGGGCCTGGGGCCCCAAGTGGGAGGCAGGTGTCCTCTCTTCCAGAACGGGTCCCCCAGATGCCAGGGTTGGAGGAGGGGAACCAGAGTTCCAGCTCTGAATGAAGTGGGGCAGGGCCTGTCCTGAGGGCCTTGGAGGCCCAGGCCTGCCCCACATGCCCGCTCACCAACACCCTGCTGGCTGGGGGAATCAGCCACTGCAGGGGCCTTGGGGGCCCAGCTCCAGCCCCATAGCAGCAGACAAGCCCATTCCCCACCATCTCCCTTCTCTCCTGGCTCCTCACACAACCCCGTGAAGGGGCAGGTGTCTCCCCATATCACATGGCAGCTGGAGGCACCATGGGTTGGGGAGAAGAACCTGGTCCAAGGGCTGCAGCTGGCACCCCCACACCCCCGGGGCACCAGGGTTGGGTTGCAACCCTTGACCTATGGCCTCTCTATCCAGAGGAGAGCAGAGATGCCTCTGGCCACTGCCCAGCCCCATTCGAGAACACAGGCCGCCCCTCCTGGCAGCAAGAGCGTTCCAGAAGGCTCTACCACCCCGTGAACTTTCAAGAGGGCCAAGAAGCCTGGGACACCTGCTGCCCCTTGCGCTCTGAGATAGCTGCTGTGCTGAGCCCCAGAACCCAACCCCCGCTGGGGACAGCAACCCGAGAGCCCAGCAGGTCACAAGGTGCTGCTGTGGGGGCCACAGGATGGCCCGGCCCCTTCCGCTGGCCCCTCTGCCTGTGCCCAGACCCTCATCTGCCTGGCTGGGATCCCAGCCTGTCTCAGGGGCCCTGCCACGACGCCAACACTATGACACCTGTCATCGTTCCCACTTTACGGCAGGACCCAGCACCACGCGGCATCTACGTCTGCTCTGGCCCAAGCAGCACCCCCAATCCATGTGTGCACTCCATGAATTGACTCCCTATCCACCCCAGGACCAGGATGGACGAGGACTTCTCCCAGATGAAGAAGATGGCCTTGGCCATGGGCACGTCCCTATCAGACAAGGACATTGAGCTGCTGCCCACGGACATGAGACACCACGGTACAGCCTGCCCCGCCCAGCACAGCCCCCACCCATCCAGCCCAGCTGTGGTCAGGAGACCTCACCCCTTTTTTGGGGCTGATGGGTCCAGGACCCCAGGACCTGCGGCGGGCGGGGACATGGGGGTGCAGGACCTGGCAGCCCCCATCCCAGGGTGGGGTCTTCCCTGGAGGCCTGGCGGGAGTGAGGTTGGCCCCTCCGTGAGCCCAGCCTGGTTGCCCCAGGATCCTACAGCTACCTCAAGTTCTTTGAGCACATGCGCAAGTTCCACGCCTCAGGCCAGCTGGACGAAGCCATCCGAGAGGCCTTCCAGGCCCTGGACAAGGACAGGAGCGGCTTCATTGAGTGGAATGAGATCAAGTAATAGCCGGTGGCCGGGGAGGGGTGGGGCCCAAGCCACCCAGACCACACCAAATGCCCACCTGGCAGACCTGGCTTTCCCCCACCGGGTCCCGGCTAGCCTTGTAGCTGGCAGGGCTGGGCCAGAACCGGCTAGAGGCCCAGGAGGCCCACAGGCCCAGGCTCCTGGCCTGAAGTGTCCTCGCCTACAAAGTGGGGGGTGAACGTCTCGTGAGCCACTGGGCACTGGCTGGAAGCCCGTTGGCACTGACTCGAGCCCCCTCGGCCCCAGGTACATTCTGTCCATCATCCCCAGCAGCGGGCCCACTGCCCCGCTGACAGACGAGGAGGCTGAGGCCATGATCCAGGCGGCGGACACAGACGGGGATGGGAGGATCGACTACGAAGGTGGGGGCAGCACAGCCAGGGTATCCTCAGGACCCTCCTTCCCCTGCTAGGCCACGACCCTTGCCCATGGCCTCACCCTGAGGGCACCAGCACCCAACTCATAGAAGAGGAAATCCAGGCTCAGGGGTCTGGGCTGGGCCGGGAGCCGAGGGGCTCTCCCCTGGGCCAAGGGCCCCACTGCAGAGGGGCGGCCGGGAGGGCTTTGGGAAGGCCAGCTGTGGCGGAGCCAGCGGGTATGGGGTCTCTGGGCTCAGGGATACCATCTTCTGGGGGGCCCACGGTCTTTGAGGCTCTCCATGGCTGCCCTGAGTTCTGGGCCATCTCACTCCCCAGTGGCTGGCCACAGGCCTGGAGGGCAGAGGGCACACGAGGTGGGCTGGGCCTCCAGACACCCCCTGCCCAGCCATGGGCCCTGTCCTCATCTGCCTGGGTCTGGAAACCCCAGCAAACCTGGCTTGTGGGGAGCCACAAGGCTTGGCGAGCAGCCTGGCCCCTCTCAGAACCCAGGGCCCCCAGCTGCTCCGTGCCTCAGTTTCCCCACTAAGAGATGATCATAGGAGGAGCACCTGTTCTCAGAGGGTCTGGTGGAATTCCTGAGAGTCTCTGCAGAGACCCAGGCCACTGCAAGTCCCCAGTCCCCGGCCGGGGTCAACTCATCACGACCAAGCAGCCTGGCCCAGGGCAAACGGCTCCAGCGTGGGGCCCCGGCCAGACAGGCTGGAGGCCTGGTCCCTACCCAAGGGCTTGGGGACTGTGTCGTCCAGGCACACTCCCTCTGCCTCTTTTGAGAGTTAAAGGGCTTACAGGGATTGGGGGACACAAAACAGGGGTACTAACTAGAAATTGGTCTCCTGCTCTAGAATTTTCTGAATTGATCAAAAAGGAGAAAATTCCAAAGAAGAAGTAGCACCATGACCAGCCCTGGCCAGCCGAGGGGTTCTCATGGGGTAACTCAGGGTGACCACACACCTGGACAGAAGCTGTTGGGTAAGAGGAGGCAGCTGTGAGGGCGGACCCAACTTTTGCCGGAAAATGGAAGAAAAGCAGCATTAAATGAATGACGCAGCCTGGTGTGTCTGCTGGGGGTGCTGGTGTGAACCGGGGTGGGGGCAGGATCAGGGCCATGGGTGACAATGGCTGGGGGACAGGGCCGCCGTGTGAGAGGGGGAAGGAAGACGCCTTCTCCCATCCCCCAGCCCCACCTGGCTGTGGGAAGCCCCCAAGGGCGACCCTGCAGCGAGATTCCGTCCAGCTGGGCCTCCGGTCTGCAGGGTACATGGTGCTCTGTGGGCCCAAACCCCTGAAGAGCCCCTTTCCAATCTGCAATGGGCCTGGCCGGGGCCACACACTCCCAGTTCATACCTGAACGCAGTAGGGGGACACCTGCAGCCCCTGGGCGCCCCGGCAGGGGCCTTGTTCCAGGCCGAGGCACCCGGCAGACCCTCTGCCCCCATCTCCTGCCTGCTCAGGCTCCCGGGCGGGGCCCTTCTGTCTCCCGGCTGTGTGTCTCCCTTGATGGTGCTCCTCTCCCCGCTTAGTGCTTCCGGCGGGACCCCAGCCCAGTCCTTGGTCCTCTGTCCCACCCACACTCGCCTACCTGGAGCCCCTCATCTGGTGGCTTAAGGGCCCCTGGCGTGGCAGTTCCCAGCCCTGAGGTCCTGTGAGCAGCAGGAGCCTGGGCCCCCTTGGTGCTATTTGTGGATGTGGGTGTCGGCCTCCAGCTGCTCACTGGCCACACGGGACTCCAGGCCCTCTGGGCTGGTGGCACTGAGGGTCTTGGGAGCCTGAGTCCTGGCTCGCCCCAGAAGGGAAGACACCTGCCCATCAGGGGAGCCCTTGCTGGGCCTTACGGTAGCGAGAACAGAGCTGCTCCAGAGGCGAGTGTGGCAATGTCAGGGTCTACTTGTCACGGCAGCAAGACTGAGGCTGATCCACATGCCATCCTCACGGCCCACCCGCGGGTAACTACAGGCTCCATTGAGAAATACACACAGAGCCCACTGCCCACACCACCCTGGCCACGGTCACTCTCGCCTGGGTAACCACCACAGCCCCATGGTTGGTCTCTCCACCTCTACCCTCTGAAGGTCCTTCCTCAACTTGGTGTCTGGAGGGCTCCCTCTCGGAACCCTCCCAGGGCTTTCCTCTCACACAGGGTGATGCTGGGGGCCTCACGGACTCTGGCTCCCACTGTCCCTCTGACCTAAGACCCCCAGGTCCTGCCCCTCCTGATGCAGCCACGTGGCCCCCCTGCCTCCTCAGCCACCATGCCCTGGGGCCTTTGTGCCTCCAGCCCTCAGCCTGGCACGCCATTCCCTAGACATCCAGCTGCGAGGCAGACTATCTCCTCCTTCGATGCTTTCTGCAAATGTCGCATCCCGAGGTTGTCTTCACCTGCCCTGTTTGATATGTCACTCACCCTCGCCAGCATCCTGTGTCCCCCGGACCAGATCTTTTCCCCAAAGCACTCCCCGTCCCCTAATACACTATGAAATCCACGTGTGTATGCGTCTATTATGCGCAAACAGAGCATGGGTGCTAAGATCCAGAGCAGGGGAGCTCCGAGAGGCGAGTGCAGGCAGCACAGGCTGCCCCACTGGGCATCTGCCAGTCAGCAGCGGGACTGAGAGGGCACCGGGCGGCCTCCTGCTGTCCAGGGCCTGTCCGGGAGGAGGGGCTTTGGCTGCAGCTGCAATGGGCTACCCAGTGGGAGTAAGAACAGCAGAGAACCCGACCCGGCCTCACCAACTGGAGGCTGCCCTCACAGTCAGTGCAGAGCCCAGCATCAGCCCCTCTCCTCCCTGCCAGCCAGAGCCACAGTGAGCCCACCAGACAGGGGGCTGGCAAAAGTCAGTCCCAGGCCCAGATCCAGCCCAACACCGGCCAAACCTGGTTTTGAACTGTCCAGGACAGCTTTCGCACTGTGCTCAGAGGCCTTAGAAAGTTTGAAAATAAAGAAGGGGCCGGGTACGGTGGCTCACACCTGTAATCCCAGCACTTTGGGAGGCTGAGGCAGGCGGATCACCTGAGGTCAGGAGTTCAAGACCAGCCTGGCCAATATGGTGAAACCCTGTCTCTGCAGAACGCACATTATTTTTAAATATGTAAAGCATTTACCAAAATTGTCCAAACGCTGGGCCCTAAAGTGAGATGCAATCAAGTTAAAGGACTGAAATAATACGGAACATTCTCTGACCATACAGAAGCTAAGTTAGAAATTTAAAAGAGAAACAAAGCAGCGCAGTTCTAAACAGCCTATGGTTCAAAGGGACCATCCTGCAAATTTGAAAATGGTTTGCACCAAAGAAGAATGAAAATACAACACGT
Source organism: Macaca fascicularis (assembly GCF_037993035.2). Lineage (NCBI taxonomy): Eukaryota > Metazoa > Chordata > Mammalia > Primates > Cercopithecidae > Macaca > Macaca fascicularis. The sequence continues at coordinate 87,601,162 of NC_088390.1, forward strand.
CAACTTGTGGCTGCCGCTCAAACGGTGCCTTGGGGGAAACTCACAGTCTTCGATGCACAGACTCCAAAGGAAAAGGGCCTGGGAATCCATGTTCTAAGTATCCTTCCCAAGAAGTCAGAAAAAGAACAAAAAAGGAAGCTCGCAGGAGGGGCAGAAATAAAGGTGCGCATTGTGAAATATTAAGTTTCCCTCTTTCTTTCCATCTCCCCTGCTGGAACATAAACCCCTCGAGGGGTTGGGTGTGGTAACCTGGAGTCCCAGCTACTTGGGAGGCTGAGGCAGGAGAATTGCTGTACCCCAAATTCTAGGCCTGGCACTGACAGATGCCTTAGATGATTTGGTTGATGATGTGAACTGTCTCAAAGACGCAGGCTCCGCCAGGGAAAGAATGGAACCCATGAGGGCGGCGAGCCAGATCGGGTGGAATGAAACCCAGGCAGAGTCCATTTGTGTTTCTAGGGTCTGGGCCCCACCCCGAAGCCCTTCCCCCACCCCCAACAGCCCATCAACCTAGACAGGGAAGTGACCCAGCTGGGGGAAGGGAGTCCAGCTTTCTCAATGGTGAGACTCGGGGTGCCCCCCACCGTGACTCAGAGACCCCTCCAAACCCCTGGGGACCTCCACAGTGTCTTGCTGGGTGAAGCCCTCCTCTGTGTTGCTGTCTGTTGGGCACTAGAGCTACCTGGAGCAGAAGGAGCTGGAAGGCTCAGGGCAACAGGTTTGACCTGGGGCCTTTCCCGGAAGGCTGGGGCCTAATAGCTGCCCCTGGAGCACAGAGCCGCCCCCTGCCCACCGCACTCCCAGCCTCCCGCACTCCACTCCCCACAGGGAAGAGAAATGCCATCTAAGCCCCCTTCCCCAGGCACCCTGTCCAGGTGAAGCCGCCCGGCAGACAGGCCCTCTCCTCAATGTTCCAGCCTCTCAGGAAAATGCTTCTCAGCAGCAGCACACTTGAGGCCACGCAGCGGGAGGGCAGCACTGAGACAGGAATGATACTCGGTACCAGTCCATTCATCTAAAATCTGAATTAGAAACCAACAGGCTGGGTATGGTGGTTCACACCTGTAATTCAACTTTGGGAGGCCAGGGTGGGGTGACCACTTGAATGATCACTTGGTGATCACTCAAACCAGGAGTTGGAAACCAATCTGGTCAACACAGTGAGACTGTCTACAAAAGTAAAATAAAAGTAGCTGGGCATGGTCTCCCACTACCAGGTAGTCCCCACTACCTGGGAGGCTGAGGCGGGGGGAATCACTTGAGGCTAGGAGTTCGAGGCTGCAGTGAGCTATAAATGCGCCACTATACTCCAGCTTGGGCAACAGAGCAAGACCTTGTCTCAAAAAATAAAGATTAGGCCAGGCGCGGCGGTTCATGCCTGTAATCCCAGCACTTTGGGAGGCCGAGGTGGGTGGATCACGAAGTCAAGAGATCAAGACCAGCCTGGCCAACATGGTGAAATCCCATCTCTACTAAAAATACAAAAATTAGCCGTCTTGGTGGCACACACCTGTAATCCCAGCTACTTGGGAGGCTGAGGCAGGAGAATCACTTGAATCCGGGAGGCGGAGGTTTCAGTGAGCCAAGATCACGCCACTGCACTCCAGCCTGGGCAACAGAGACTCTGTCTCAAAATAAATAAATTAATTAAATTGAATTAAAATTTAAAAATTAAGACAATAAAAAACAAAATCCAAGAGATGCAACGATCCAGAGGTGGCCCCAAATGCAAAAGGCCCTCCGCACGTCCTTGTGAACAAATGGACTCAGGAATGAAGGAGAAACGAACGAGCAAATGAAAAACCCATAAGACAGGGGCTGGGAAGCCAGGGATGCCCCCAGCCGAAGGTCACACCCGTTTCTCTCTCCTTTTCTGGCCATGAGGAGTGTCCCAGGCCTCTTCTCACTATCTCTGTGGAGGTCACCCTGTGCATCCTGCTGGAGACCTTGTAAACAAACTTAGTTTAGTAATTCGCAGCCGTTTCACTGATAAAAACACCTTTTCTGCGGCCAGGGCGCCCGAACATGTGCCCCAGCAGAAAGCTCGGTTTCCCCACGTGGCCCCGCGCTGCTCCTGGGAGCCGGCTCCTGGGGGCTTCAGCTGCGGTGACGGAGGTGTGGGGCCCCCAGTACCTGAGATCTACAGCCGCCCACTCTCAGAGCCTGCCTGGCCAGCTGAGCTCACATTTGGGTGACGTTCTGGAGTTAAAGCCCAGCTGAGTGGCTCAGCTCTCAGCACCCTGCAGCCAGTGTCCCCATCGTCCCTGGGGGCCACTGCCCCCACACAGGCTTTGGTGAGGCCCCCAGAGCTTTGTCCTCAGCATGGGGCCTGGCCAACAGCAACTCATCGTAAGGGATGCAGCTGTCATCCTCGGCTCCTGCCCGCAGCCTCACCAGGAAGTACCTGGGTCTCACCCTGGCCCAGGAGCAGGCCCTGGGAGTGGGGTGGCCGCTGAGCTGAGCCTGAGTGTCCAAGACAAGCAAGGCTCACAGTGACCTAGGGGACAGTGGAAGCCGCCCCTCCCACCCCGCTAGGCACTGTCCCTGCTGTGCATTTCACCTTCACACAGGCCTGGCCCTGTCTGCAAAAGGGGGAAGGCCCAGCAGTGGTTCTGCGTGACCAACCACGACCCGGGGGACCACACTGCCCTGTCCTGTGCCCTAGATACCCAGCCCAGTGCCACACACAGCTCCAGCCCGAGCCTCCAGCTCTGATTCCAACATCTTGGGGCCCTTTGGGGCCTCCCCCCATGCCCCAGGTCCTCAAGCATGATTTGCACAGTCCCCTGAAGCCACATTTGCCTGGGCCCTGTCCGGTAGGGGCGTTCTCCTAGCCTCACCCCCGAGGTCCTCAGCTCCTCCTGGCTTGGGGCCCTAGTCTAGGCCTGGACCTGGGAACCTCGGGGGTGGTGAGCGAGAGGGACTCAGTGGCCTGCACCCCCTGCCAGGCGGGGGACCCACACCAGATGCAGGACAAGGCCCATCTCACACACATCCCTGGTCACCAAAGCCAGCACGGGGACCAGGGACGATGCCACCTGGAAGGATAAAGACATAAAGACAAGGACACGCCTTGTATCCAGGGCAGTGGCTTGGCCAGCAGGATGGTGCTGGGCACAAGGACCTGAGCCTGGCCAGCCCCTCCTGGGGGAAGGCAAGCCCCAGGCAGGGTCTCGGAGCAGGCCTGGGCAGCTAGCAGCACCTCTGTTCCACAGGGGGCCTCCCAGGACCCCAGGCATGGGCCCAGCAGCCGCTGCGGCCAGGGAGGTCCTAGCCATGCTGCAGGTGGGAAGACAGGCTCAGGGACGATGGGTCGACCCGGCGCAGATGCTGGGACAGTGTGGCATGGCAGCCCGAGCAACCCCAAAGCCCGGTCCCAGGACAGTGCGGCCTGCTCGGGGGCCCTTGTCTCCCACCAAGCGTTCAGGCGTGACTTCAGACCTCCCATCCCAGTGAGTGGGCGTCCAGCACTCACTTCCTGCTCAGTGTAGACAGAGGTGGAGGGAGGGCTGCCCCCCGAGGATTCAGGGCAGGTTCTGAGCTGACCGGGCCAAGCTGACCTGGGCTGAGCACCAGGCTGGGTGTGAACAGATACCCTGGGCCAGTGGGGGACCTGGTACCCTCTCCTGCCCTCCCCTGCCTGGGATCTTCCCCAGTGCCTCCTTCCTCAAGGGTGGGCCCTGTCCATCCCCATTTCTTGAGAGCTCCAGGCTGTCACACATAGCAGGGAGGGCAGGGCTTCCTGTCCCTCTGGAGTCTCCCAGCCGTAGGGGCACACTGGCGGCCGTGGGCTTCGAGCACCTGCAGGGCCGGGGCGGGGCCCTTGGAGCTCCTCCCAGGGGGTGAGTTCTGCTGAGCTCCTCCCGCGCCTGGTCAGGAATGGGGTGGGGAACTCCCTGCGCTTGGGACCGGAGCCCGAGTCTCAGGGCCCAGGGCAAGGCAGGGAACAGGAACTTGGGGGTTGGGTTGAACGCTGGGGAGCTGCGGGCTGAGCGCAGGGGGGCTGCGGGCTGAGCGCAGGGGGGCTGCTGGCTGAGCGCAGGGGCGCTGCTGGCTGAGCGCTGGGGGGCTGCTGGCTGAGCGCAGGGGGGCTGCTGGCTGAGCGCAGGGGGGCTGCGGGCTGAGCGCTGGGGGCTGCGGGCTGAGCGCAGGGGGGCTGCTGGCTGAGCGCAGGGGGGCTGCTGGCTGAGCGCAGGGGGGCTGCTGGCTGAGTGCTGGGGGCTGCTAGCTGGGGGGCTGATGGCCAAGCTTCATGATTCCCTGGTCAGCCTGCACGGGCTGGAGAGGGGAGTGGGAGGAAGAAAGCCAAACCCACGCCTGGCTGCCCTGCGGGTCTAGGGCGGCCTCTAGCCCAGGAGAGAAGACAAGGCAGTCACTCAAGGCACTGAAAACGACGGCCTCCTTTACTGTTAAAATGCAGCCACAGGTGCTCAGCCATGTGCATCTCAACCACCGGCCTCTGCAGGGGGCAGGTGGGCATCCCTGTGGGCCTCCGGGCCATGTCCAGCCTCTGTCCTCTGCCTTCCGTTCTTCGGCAGTGTTCCCAGCATCCTGGTTACTTGGTACTCAGCGTGGGCCGCCTGTGCTGCTCCAGCAGCTCCTCCAGGTGGTCGGCCCGCTTCACCGCAGCCTGCAACACACCCGCAGGGTCAGGCCTGCTCCCAGCCCTGAGGTCCCGCAGGGCTGACCACGGGTACTCACCTCGTGCTGTGTCCGGAGGCTGCTCACAGCCTCCTCCTTCCTCGCGAGGGCCGTCTTCACCCTGTGTGTGGTGGGTGGTGGGCTTCAGCGTGGCCCCCGCCCCATGGCCCCAGACTGGCCTGCAGCGCACAGGGTGCCCGGGGCAGCCGCCTGGTCAGCCTGGTCCCAGCCCTGCTGACCACGACTCCTGTGGCTGGCCAGGCAGCTGTCCAGGGAACCCACCTGCTGTTGAGTCAGGACCCAACACAGGCCCCTGGAGTGTGACCCTGGCCACACCTGGAGAGGTCTGGTACCCAAAATGGGGTGGGAAGCCTCGCCCACACCCGCCTCTCAGCCCGTGGCAGCAGGCGGCACAGGAAGGACGTAGGACCCCCGTGGAGGGAGTTCACTAGGAATCTTACAGCACCTGGCTCTTTCAGCGTCTGTCCACCCAGCCCAGGGTCCCGGGAGCTGCCTCCCTGGAGAACTCGCCAGGCCCAGACACGGTCCACTCAGGTGCCCCAACAGGGATGGCCAACACCCTGGACTAAGCGCCAAGGAGGAAAACAGGTCCAGGTCTCCAAGGCCCCAAAGCCTCTACCTACAGGGCCCTGGCTCTGCATCTCCTGGCCTTCCTCAGCCACAGCCTCCTGGGGCTTGGAGCTGCAGAGGCCCTGCCTGCTCCCCTGCCCCGCCTCCATCTCCAGCCCTGCAGCCCCCGACACTCACCTCCGGTGCACCTCCTCCAGCTCCAGCTGCTGGCGGGCCTGCAGCGCAGCCAGCTCGGCCTTGGCCTGCCGCGTCTCCTCCTCAGAGGCTGCCAGCCGGTCCTCGAACTCCTGGCGGATCACCTGGGCCAGGTTGCTACGCTCGCTAGAAAGCTGCTCGTTCATCTGGGTGGGCACAAGAGGCAGTGAGCCGGCTGCCAGCAAGTGGCTGCATGCATGTAGGAGGGGCCTGGGGGTGCCCACTGCCCACCTGATACCTGCCCACTCACGGCCTGCGTGTCCTCCAGCGCCCGCTCCTTCTGCCGCACAAGGCCCTGCAGACGCAGATTCTCACCCTCGGCCTCCCCAAGCTGGCCCTTCAGCTCCGAGCATCGCTCGTGAAGCTTCCGCTCCGACTGCTCCAGCTCGGAGAGCTCTGCCTCGTACTTGTCCCGTAAGCGCTTGATGCTGGCGTTTTGGGGAGGGCAGGGTCACTGCAGCCCAGTCACACATGGGTCCTTGCACCTCGGCTCCCGGGCCTCCCCAGCTGGCGACCCAGCCGTGTCCCACTCGTGGCGGGTGACCCAGCCGTGCCCCACCCGTGGCGGGTGACCCAGCCGTGCCCCACTCGTGGCGGGTGACCCAGCCGTGTCCCACTTGTGGCGGGGCCTCACCGACTCTCAGCAGCCTTCTCACTCTCCTCCTTGGCCAGCGCCATGTCGGCCTCCAGCCGGTGAATGACCAGCTCAATCTCCTTGTCCCGGCCTTTCCGGATTTCTTCCCTCAGCTCCTGTTCCCGGTTCAGCAGCCACGCCTCCTGGGGGGACACACGCTGCCTAGGGGGTTGCCACCCAGAGCTGGCCCGCGGGGCCAGGGCCAGCCTCAGGGGGTCCTGGGGGGCTCCAGGTTCTGAGCCACAGTGGAGCAAGGGGCCTTGCCCCTCTCCAAGCCCCCGTCCTGGGGTGTGCTACGTCCTGTCGTCAGGACCCAGTGTGGGCACAGGCGTACCAGAGATCGTCACAATGCACAGCCCAGGGTCCCCTCCCTCAGAGACCCACAGCCCATGATGGCCTGAGGTCACCATCTGCTACCAGATGGGCTGGGAAAGTCGGACTTGCCATGTTGCTGAGGGCGGGGCCTGGGCTCCCAAGCCCAGGCAGCGAGATCCTACCCTGGCAGCCTCTGGAAACTCCCATCGAGTTTCATGTGCCCAGCCCTGGGTCCCACAGGCCTGCATCGGGAGCATGCGCCTGGGCCCGGAGGCGTCCACTGCCACAGCCTGCCTGGCTGCTGGGTGACATCCCAGCCCACCAGGGTGTGAAACCAGGTGACGGGCATGGTCAGCCTGGGCTGTGGCCTCACGGCGGGCATGAGTGGTGAGAATGTGTGTGTGGGACTGTCACCGAGGCCAAGTCCACCCCTGCAGAAGGCCCCAGAGACTAAGGGGGGGCCCTGTTGTGCGTGTGCCCCTTTGTACATCTGAGTGTCAGTGGGCTGGCCATGGGGCGCACAGGTGGAGCAGCCCCTAGCGAGGGGGGCAAGACCTGTTCTGGGACCACAGAGGATGCGCCCCAGGCACCCTTGATCCTTCCAGAGCCCACACAAAATGTGGGCTGAAAGCAACATACTAGCGTCAGCTCAGACGACAACCCCAAGTAGCCACATGTGACTCCCAGAAACGAGACCCCGGGATGCCACGGCAGCAGGGCCCACCCGGGGCAGCCCCCAACCCCTGCCCACCTGGGCGCCCAGGCCCCCACCTCCTTCCTGGCACAGCCGGCCTCCCACGCCTGCCTCTCCAGCTCCAGCTGCTGCTTCAGGGCCTTCAGCTCCATCTGGGGGTGGACATTAAAAGGCTAGTCAGTCCCACCCTGCCCAGACCCCCGGCCAGGCCCAGCACAGCCTCCCGGGCCCTAGACCTGGTGCCGGCGCTCCTGCTCCTCCCTGCCCTTCTCAAACTCCGCCCTCAGGGCTCGGGTCAGCGCAGAGCTGCTCTCCTCCAGCTGCTGCCTCAGCTCCTCCAGCTCCGCCCGCTGCCTGTGGCCAGGGAGGAGTCAACAGGTGAGCAGTCATAGAGGAAAGAGTCAGGGATGGGAGAGGTCAGCAGGTGAGGGGTCAGGTGGGAAGGGTCCCTGGGAGAGGGCGTGGTGCCCCCGGGCAGCACCTGGCTGCCTGCTGGCCCAGTCGCTCCCTCTCCTCGGCCACCTCGCTGTACAGCCGCTGCCGTTGCTGCTGCAGCGCCCACTGCTCCTGCTCCAGGTGCTGCTGGAACCTGCGGGATGGTCAGGACTCACTTTCAGGGTGTAGGGATGGGCAGTCCCAGGACTCACCCACCGAAGGGGCACAGGCCAACCACCGACCTGATTCAGAGCTCGAGAGCAGCCCCCTGGGGCCCTGTCTGGAACCGGTCCCTCCCCCTCGGCAGCTGAGGCCCCTCAAAGCCACCGCCCCGCCCAGGGGGCAGGCAGGGCCACGAGGACCTTGCCCACCAGCCAAGCTCCGTAATTCCCTGAGCTCCAGGCCCTCGTGGTGCTTTGGGAAGTGGCTGTGGAGCCACGTCTGGGCTCCCTTTTCCCTCAGCCTTTGTGCCAGCCTCACCCTGTTCAGCGTTGCCCCATGAGTATGGAGGGCGGGAGGCAGGTGCCTGGTGGGGCCTTATCCACCTCCCCTGCCTCTGGCCTGAGGGTGCCAGGTGCCTGGCTCCGTGACCTGAGTAAGCTCGTGCCAGGGCCTCGTCCTGACCCCACCTTCGGGGAGAGACTGGGGGACCAGCCAAGCTGCATCTGGGGGGGAACAGCCGTGACATGCAGCAGGGCAGACAGGAGTAGGTGGGCTTCCAGGCTCTGTCCTGGTGGCGCAGACAGTGCGGGAGGGGCTGCCACTGGTTCCTGTGGCCCACAGATCCTGACCACCACTGGGCACGTCCCCGGTCCCCAGGACTCAGGATGCAAGAGCAGGAGTCACCCCTCAGACCCCAGGCCAAAGGACTGAATGAGAGAGACCGTCCCTGGGCCCCAAGGTCAGAGCTGGAGCGGCCTTGAGGCCACCTCTCTACCCAGCTGCTCTGGGGCCAGTTCTGAAAGAGTGGACGTCTGGTGGGGGTTCCGAGCCCTAACGCTGGGAAAACACCCGTGCAGAACCTGCAGACCTCGGCGGGCATGGACTGCAGACACAAGCCCGAGGACACTGGCCTGGCTGAGGAGGCTGGGCCCCTCCAGGGCCAAGTGCCCTGCATCCTCCCTGGATGCTGCACCAAGACCCTCGCCCACCTCTACATGGAAAACCCACTCTGACCTTCAAGGATTCCCTGACTCCCCACGCTGAAGGTCCTGGGCCCACCAGCCTGGGGCCACCACCCACCGCTGCCGAGCACGCTCGCGCTCCTGCTGGCCCAGCGCCTCCTTCTCCCGCTCCAGCTGCTCCCGCAGCTCCTCAGCCTGGCGCAGGCAGCGCTGCGAGGCCCGCTCGTCTGACTGCAGCAGCTCCGCCTCATGAAGGCTCTTGAGCCTCCGCACCTCCTGCTTGTGCCTGGCAATCAGCTTCTGGATCTCGGGCTCCAGGCCTGGGGGCAGAGCACTGGCTAGGGCCATGTCCAGCTGGGTGGGCCCGGGAAGCCTAACCCTGGCACAAGGCTGGCCTGTCTCAGGGCCAGAGGGGACCCCGCCCACCCAAGGCCTCCTTGGATCCAACCTGAAGCACAGCTGAATCTGACGCCCAGGAAGTGGGGAAGAGGCCCCCACAGGGCCACGGCGCCTCCCCCAGCCTGTGAGGCTCAGGACTCCCCGAGACTCTTGGTGCTCCCACTGACGGCTCCCAGGCACCCTGACAGCAGGTGTCCAGAGCAAGAAGACCAGGCCTCAGGGAGCCCTGCACACCACCCAAGGGTCCGAGGCCCCTTGAGACCCCAACACCCTCCAGCCTCCTGCCCCATCTCCCTGCCTGCACCTGCCTCTTCCCGTGGCTCACTCTGCTTCCTGTGGCAGGGTCCACGTGCCACAGTCGTCCACAAACTCCCGATCTCCCCTAGCCCAACCCTGAGGAAGTGAGGCACTGAGCCCCCTCGTTTCAGTCCACTGCCTGGGTGGTGGGGGCCGGGCCAGGCTCCTGTGTGGAGCCCACCTGCCCCTAGGATCACAGCAGAGGCCGCAGGGGAGGCCGTGACAGGGGCGGTTGGGGCATGAGTGTTCACCTCTGCCCAGGAAGGTCTCAGACTACACGAATGCCTGAAATTATGGCCCTCTCAAAAGAAGCCCCGGCCGCAGCGCCCACCCCACACCTGGCCGGCTCACGGGAGGGGATGGCCCACCTCGGACAGTGACCTCCTTGATCTTCTTGGTTTTCTCACTGATCCACTTCTCCCGGCGGACTTTCTCAGTGGCACTCATTAGTTCTTTGAGTTTTTTAATCTCCTGTGAGCAGGAGAACAGGTCAGGAAGAAATGATGAGAAGACACCCCCATCCCTTTGCCACAGGGCCGGGCTTCCAAGTCCACCAGCACAAGGCTGGGGCTCGTGGGTGGGTGTGCTGCCCCGAGACATACACGCCGGCTCCAGAGAGCCATGGCTGCCCTCCCCAGCGCTGGGGGCCAGGCTGGAGGCCCAGGTCCACCCAGTCACACACCTTAGTGGCCTGAGAAATGGGAGGGCAGCCATAGGCCTGCAGAAGCCCTGCCCCAGAGAGGAGCGCTACTGCCTGTCGGGATGGCCCCAGAGCCTGCATTCTTCCACGTGACTGGCAGTCCTCAACTCCGGCTGTCAGCCACGGTCACGTGCAGGGATTTTAAAATGCCAGTGCCAAGCCCCACTCCAGAGCCTGGGCTCGGGACCATCACTGCCCAAGCTGGTAGGAAGCATAGCCAGGGAGGCTGAGGCCCCCAGGGAGCCCCACACAGTGCTCCACCAACACCTGGTCAGCAGAGAGAGCAGGTCCCGTGGCCCAAGGACCTGGCAGTGGGGCAGGCCAGGCAGAGACTCCTGGGTCCACGGCGACCGTGCTGTGGCCGGGCAGGGACTGTGCGTCCACATCTGTGACAGCAGGCCCACGGCCCCGCCCCAGAGCCTGGCAGCTAGAGAGGCAGGAGTGGACTAGCTCGGTGCCATGGTGCTCCCCCAGACAGCCCTACCCACTGCTGTGGCCCTGACACTCTGAGGCAGGAATGAGGACTCCGAGTCCGACCCTGTTCTGGGGGCTGTGCCGGCTGAGCCTGGCCTGTGAGCCCGGCCTGGGACGCTGTGCAGTGGGGAGTGAAGCCTCACCAGCTCATGCTGCGCCTGCACCTGGGCCACACGCTCAGTGCATCTCTGGTCCTCCTGCTTCAGCTCGGCCACCACAGCCTCGCACTTTTCACTCAGGACCTTCTTGTCTTCGATCAGCTGTGTTGGGGACCAGAGGTGAGGTGGCTGCACCAAGGCCCCAGCCCAGCAGGACCCCTGATGGAGGAGACCCTCCCAGCCTCCAAGGGAGGCTAAGAGCAGCCCTCTCCTGGGGCTGCCCCTCCTAGGTTTGTGGATGGACCCTGGGGCCAGCGGGAGGGCATGTCTGCAAACACAGGCCCAGGCCTGCATCTGCCGTCCTGTCCTCAGCTGGGGGACCCAGAAAATGTCAGAGAAGCCCCAGCCCACCCCCTGCAGTGATGTCAGCGTCTTCCTAGGATGAGGGTAGCTTTGTCGTGCCCATCACCCAGCCCCGGAGGAGGCCCACTGTCTGCCAAAGGGTGTTAGCACCACACCAGCCTCACTGCAGGCCCCAGGCCAGACCCCAGGTCAGGACACACCTGTGATGACCACCAAGCAGCCCCTGGAGGCCCCTATTCTCACGGACCCCAGATCTAGAGTTCTCTCCAGAATAGGATCCGGCCAGGGCTGCGACTGAGCCGAGGGGCCGGCGGGACACCCCTACTACCCTCGCTCGGGGCAGCTCTGGGTAAAGACAGGAGTGTCCTCTCCAGGGCACGGACGGCTGGGAACGGCACGGGAAAGGCTTGGAATGCATCCAGCAGATGCCTGTGTGACCCCCGACACAGGAAGAAGCTCACCGGCAAAGGGAAGCCCCTGACTCTGGAAGTCTCCATGAGCCACGAGCTGGGTCTGGGCCTCTGCGGTCCCCAGGCCGCTCACCTGGTCGATGAAGGCCAAGTGCCGCTGGATGGTGGCCTCGTAGTGCTCCCTCTGCCGCTGCAGCTGCCGGCTCAGTGCCTTCTCTGTCTCCTTGACCCGCCGGACTGTGAGGTCTCGCTGCTGCGCCTGCCGGGTGTGGGCAGAGGAGGGAGGTGCTGGGACCAGTGGGCCCGGCCTCGGCAGGTAGGAGGCTAGGAGGGCCTAGGATTAGCAGTGCCCGCAGCGTTACCAGCGCTCTCTGTAGCAGCAGCATGGCCTGCTTCTTCTCCTCCACCTCCAGCTTCAGCCGCATCACTGACGTGCTCGCCTCGGACCCCAGCTCCAGGGGCCCGGGCCCCGCCTCCAGCACCCACCCCTGCAGACACAGCCGAGCGTCAGGCAGCAGTGGCAGAGGACAGGGAGGCAGCCAAGGACCTGACTCGATGGCCCTGCAGTCCTGCCCTCCGGGGACAGAGGGGCTGCTGCACATGGGAGCCCGTGGAAAGCCGGAGGGCAGGTGGCAGGCAGCCTGGCAGAGGCCGTTTTCATTACTCAGTACAGGAAATGGGGGCCGTGGCCTCAAGAATAAAAAACAAACCATTTAAAAAGTTCTATGCTTCCCAGCTTCCTGCCCTGTGACAATGAGTTCACGTCACTGCTCCATTTAGCCTGGCTGCTGGTGTTCACCAAGGACAAACCAATGGGTGGCCCAGAGGACACAAGGCTCCGGAGGCCTGAACTATCCACACATACAGGCTCGTGGAGGCGGCTCAGGGCAGCGGGGAGGTGGGTGCAGTTGGGGAATGTGGGCCCTGCCACCTCCACCCTGGGAGAGTCCCGTGGTGGGGGCTGTGCAACTGGGTGGGTACATGGTACGGGACCACCTCCTGCTGGGGACCAGGTCGGGGCTGGCGAGGGACCTCCTCCCCCTGGGGGCCAGGTGGGAGCGGGCAAGGGGTGACCTCCTGCTGGGGGTCCGGCTGGTCCTGCCCAGACTTCTCCATCTCGTCCAAGAAGCTCATGATGCTTTGTAGCTTGGCCTCCGAGAGCAGCGTCCCATCCTCAGGGGGTTCGGGGAACGCACTGAGTTTTCCAAATTTCTCCAGGTTGTCAGCTGTCAGAGAGCTGGCATCGTCCTCCTGTGGGACAGGAGACCAGCATCAGGGGCTGTCAGGGCAGCCTGAGGACTGGGAGTCCCCAGGGACAGAGGTGGCAGCTGAGGCTGGGCTCTGGGAGGGAGGGTCGCGACCAAAGCAAGAAGGAGCCCGTGGCACCCCCATTTTCCCAACCCCTACAGCCACCGCATGCTCTGTGTGGATGGCACGGGTGGACAGACTGGGCAGGGCGGGGCGCACACTGTGGTCACCTCGCTGGCCCAGGCGTATCTGCCCCTGTGATGGGCCCTGGGGCGGGGCAGCGGCTCCGGCTCCTTCTCCAGCAGCTGCAGCGTGTGCAGCAGCTCCTCCAGGGGCCCCCTGGATTTGGTGCTGCCCCTGCTCGGGGCCACCGTCTCCAGGTTGTCCCCAGCTGCATCCTGGGCGAGAACGTCCTGCAAAAGAGCAGGCAGACAGATGCAGCAAGGCGCAGAGCCCTGAAGGTGCCACAGGAGCTCCCCAGTCCTGACATTCAGCCTCTGGAAGGTGAGGCCAGGGCTCAGACCTTCCCACCCAGTCTCTGCAGCTGCTCAAACCCAGAGCAGCTCCAGCCACCAGGGACTCCTCCCAGCACCCCACTCCTGGAAAACAGGCTGTGCAGCCACCTGGCCCCACCACGGAGCAGCCTGGGAGCCTTGGCTGTCACGTCACCCCTCGGAGCCGGAAGCTCCTCTTCCGTGGATGAGGATGCAGGGCCCCCGACCCCAGGACATCTGTAAAAACCCAACAGGTCCACCCCAGCGAAGGCTCCCCTCGGGGCAGCCAGCACCGTGCATCAGAACAAGAAGATCTCCTGGGTGGCCTCTCCGGGCACGAGTGGCCCCTAGAGCAGAGGAGCGGCTGGGACATCTCAGCTCGGGACACCCCTGGCACAGATGCAGCCCTTAAAGCCAAAACCACAAGGGAGGGAAGGACAGCTGCACCCAGACCTGCGTCCTGTCCTCTGGAGGCTGCTGTGGTTCTGGGGACGAGCTGGAGGTGGGCAGGCAGCAGTCTCCAGGGCCTGCAGCAGGGAGGCCGGCACCTGCACAGCAGAACACAGCATCATCCCACAGAGAACATCCCGGGGTGGGCAGCGACTCTGGAGGCACCCCTGGGAAGGAGCCAGGCATAGGGGAGGCGGAGGCGACCCCAGAAGCAGAGGAGCTGCCGGGGATCCATGGCCTTTTGGGTGTGGAGCTGTGGAGGATGAGTGCCACCCCACCCTTCCACCCTTCCAGGCCTTCTGCTCTGTAGGGCCCCTACGTCCAGGACCACTTGTTTGTCAAGGTCTCGGCACTCTCGTCAGGTCAGCTGGGGGCCAAGGCCCCTAACTCCGAGGACTGGGGCTGCCAACACGGGCAGCAGCACAGGAGGCTGAGGGGAGGTCCACAGGGGCTGCACCTCCTTCCTGGCTGCAGCCCAGCCCACCTCCACGGGCACAGAGCCACTCTCACCAGTGTTGATGGCCTTGAGGGCCTGGTGAGCAGTGTCGCCTGGCGTGGGGGACAGCTCCTGAGCAGGCCGCCGTGTCCCTGGCGCTCTGGTCTCCCCGGGATTCTCAGGCAGCCGACGCTCAGCTGTGATCGCCTTCTGGGCTCTCAGGGCTCGTTTCTGTTGCAGCTCCTGCAGTGGGAGCGTCGCTGAGCACTGCCCCTGGGAGAGGACGACCCCCGGTTCCCCAGCCAAGCTGCCCTGAGGCTCGATGTCCTGGGGCTTCACTAAGCACTGCCCCTGGGAGAGGACGACCCCAGGCTCCCCAGCCAAGCTGCTCTGAGGCTCGATGTCCTGGGACCTCACTAAGCGCTGCCCCCGGGAGAGGACGACCCCAGGCTCCCCAGCCACGCTGCCCTGAGGCTCAGTGTCCCGGGGCCCAGGGAGCCCTAGCATCGGCCCCATGGTCAGGCCTGGGCCATGGTACTGCTCAGAGGTCCCTGCGCAGTCAGCCCGGGCACCTGAATGGCCGCTCGCCTGGCTTGGCGTGCCTTCTCTTCCCGGGCCTTCCTCCTGGCTGCCTCTTTCTGCTGGTGCAGGTCCAGGAGGGTCCCCTCGCCTGGCCGCTGCCGCTGCTCCTGCCAAAGAAGCTGGTGCCATGTGGTGTATACATCGGGAAGACGGAATCTAGACCCAGACTGGAAGCTTCCCCACAACGCCCCAGAGTCCCCTAGAGTTCGCGGAATCTCAGGGCCAGCAGGGAAGGTGAAACCCCACCAGGACCTTGAACCTGCCATTTCTCTGCTCTACCGAGGAGGAGCCCTGCGTCACAGGTGGCCAACAGTTCCAGCACGGGGGAGACAGCTCATGCCCACGGAGTGTGCTCCGGAGACCCTCCAGCCTGGGACGGACCCAGCAGGCATTTCCCGACACCCAGACCCTGACGACTGCCAGTGAGGACCACCCTGCCCGTCCACAGGGACCCAGCGTCAAGAAGGATGCTGCACCCAGAGACAGGACCCACGGGCAATCCTAGGCTTTGATTCCACCTGTCCCAGAAACTCAGAGCCCTGGGATTCTGGGCCAGACCCCCTGGGGGAGCATGGAGTGACTGAGGCACCCACACTGACCTCCCGCTTGGCCTGCAGCAGGTGCTCCAGGCGGGCAGCTCCCACTTGGCGCCGCTGCACCTGGCGGCGGTACCAGCGCTGGATGGTGACAGCGGCCTGGTTCACCTGGTGGATAAACCTGCCCAGAGAGAAGGGCTCAGGGCCAAGACCAGGCCAGCGCCCTGGCAGGAGCCAGCTGGTTGCTGGTGGAAGGTCCAGCTGGGGAAGAGAGAGGCCTGCGGCTGCACACAAGTAGCTCTTTTCACATGGCAGGACCAGCCCGCCTGGACCAGCTCCACGAAAACCCAAAACCTTCCCCCTGGGAAGGTGTCCAGGGGAGAGGAAACGTCTATCCACGCAGGCCTGTGTGGCCTTATTTACAATCGCCAGGAAGTGGGAACGGTTCAGATGCCCATGACCTGGCTACGGTGTGAACACTGGATGGCAGGACCCTGCCCACAGGCAACAGGCCCGGGACTCAGGCCAGTGCAGGCCACAAGCCGTGGCTCCACAGAGGGTGGTCAGAACAGGCAGGGCTATGAGGGAACAGACTGGTGGCTGCTGGCATCAGGGCCAGGAAGGAGCTCGAGGGAAGCCTGGAGGTGCTGGGCCATTTCCTTATCTTGGTCCGCTGTGTCCACAGACAGCACTATACACCCTGGTGGAAGCTCATGGAACTGCACACTTACAATGGGCACCTTTTATTGTATACAAATTATGCTGAATGAAACTGATTAAACAAACAAACAAAAAATGCTTCGCCTTGGCTCTCGGGACCATGTGTGGATCCTCTCAGCAAAGGCATTAACAGAGAACCCAGAACGTGTGAGCCCTAGCTCGGGGGCGGTCTGCCCCAGGCAGAAGTAGGGGGCTTTGAAGAGCCACGGGCATCTGGTCCCCCTTCCCTCATGCTACCCACTGCGTCTACAGGCCTGGTCTCCCTAGACCTAACTGGGTGGCAGGGTAGGTGATGGCTTTGCCAGGGGGAGGCTCCGAAAGTCCAGGCAGGGAGGTACCCCCGCGACTCTCCTGACCAGGAACAACCATCATGGTCACAGGAGGCTCTGCCCACAGCCCCTCCAGCTCTCCAGGGGTAAGTGGCAGGGACACAGCCCCCAACAGTCAGCGTCACAGGAGGCTCCGCCCACACCCCCTCCAGATCCCCAGGGGCAAGGGGCAGGGACACAGCCCCCAACAGTCAGCGTCACAGGAGGCTCTGCCACAGCCCCTTGAGCTCTGGGTGTTGTTGGCTTTTTTCAGTTCTGTATCTTCTTTGCCTTTAATATTGTTTTAAGTAACAGTTTTACTGAGGTACAATTTCCATACTACAAAATCTACTCATTTTCAGTGTACAAGTCAATGATTTTTAGCAAATCTAGAGTTGTGTGACCATCAGCACAGTGCAGTTCTGGAATGTTCCACTGCCCCTGGAGGAGCCCTCTCTGCCACCCCTACATCTGCCTTCTACTTACTCTGATGAACTTGCCTTTGCTTGGTGTTTTATGTAAACAAAATCATGCCACATGGAGTCTGCTCAGTCTCAACATTTTAAAACAACTATTGAATGCAAATTTCTATCCTCGGAGGTGTGAGCCCCCAAGACCCCGACGCCTGCCCACCCCTGTGTTCTGGCCTCAGGCTCCCCACCGCCCCAAGAACGGTCACCTCTCAGCCTCCTCCTCTGTCACCTCCTTCCGCCTGGGCAGGCCCGTGGTGCCCCCAGCGTTGTTCCGGGCCGAGTGGCTGGCACTGGAGACATTCTTTGGTGGCTTCCCGAAGCCACTGCTCTCGCTGCCCTCACAGGTGGCTGCCTTGATGATGTTGCTGACAGGAAAGAAGCAAACGGCCTCGTCTCACCACCCAGGGGAACGGCTCTGCCCACAGGCCGCAGGTGCCTGCTCCCGGCAGTCCCAGGACTGAGCCTGGAAGGAGTGCTGGCAGGCCGGCCGCCAGGGCAGAGGGGGACAGCGGCAGGTGCGAGGCCAGCTCTCCCGTGCCACATCCTGGCCTCTGGACCACCTGTGCCCTGACAAGGTCCCACTCACTGGTACCCAGGATAACGAGCTCTTTGCATTTAAAAAGTTCTCACTAAAGTTACATTGGGAGGCTGGGTGTGGTGGCCCACACCTGTAATCCCAGCACTCTGGGAGGCCAAGGCAGGCAGATCACCTGAGGTCAGAAGTTCGAGACCAGCCTGGCCAACATGGTGAAAACCTGTCTCTACTAAAAATACAAAAAAATTAGCCGGGCATGGTGGCGGGCACCTGTACTCCCAGCTACTCAGGAGGCTGAGGCAGGAGAATCGCTTGAACCTGGGAGGCGGAATTTGCAGTCAGCCAAGATCACGCCATTGCATTCCAGCCTGGGCAACAAGAATGAAACTCCGTCTCAAAAAAAAAAAAATTCCATTGAGGAAGTTCCCAAAAGTCACAGGAGTCCAGAGCCTGAGGGACACTTGAGAGACCCCAAGACCATCCCCAATCCCAGCAAGACCGTGCGGTGGTGGACTTGGGGGCTCCTCTGCTCCGCTCAGCCCACCACCGCTGTGATGCCTTCTGGGCTCTGGACAATCCCTGGCTTCCTCCTGCAGGCCCCACCCCACGGTGAGCCCCAGACCTCCCTGTGCCGCCACATCTGGGTTGTTTTCTGTCTATGGGAAGCTGCCGACCCAAGGACAGCAGAGGGTGGCGGACTCGGACGGGGGCCCGGCTCGCGGCTGCTCCACGCGGTTTTATGTGCACTGACCACGTGCCCTGGCCGAAGTCGGACCCCGTGTGCACTGACCGCATGCCCTGGCCGAGGTCAGACCCCATGTGCACTGACCGCGTGCCCTGGCTGAGGTTGGACCCCGTGTGCACTGACCGCGTGCCCTGGCTAAGGTCGGACCCCACAGCCCCGTGGCCTCCCCGGAAGACCTTACTTGAGGGAGGGGGCAGTCTGGTTGGAGCTCTTGAGCGGGGGTGCCCTCTCCGAGGGGGTGTAGCGGTTGTGCACCATGGTGGTGACGCAGTTGCCCATGGCTCCCTTGTTGCTCCTGCCAGGCCGGAAGAGAGACAGGAATGGTCAGGCCTCCAGAGGGGACGCCTGAGATCTCAGAGCCACACTCGCAACACGGGCTGGGCGGGGACAGAGGCCTTCAGTGCTTGCCACGTTCTGGCAGCAGCGTCGTCCGGTGTCCCCAGGCCCCTTCCACAGCCTGCGCCCTGATGATGGGGTCCTTCCCAGGATAGGAAAGCTCAACCTAGGGGCTCCCGCGGGGCAGGGGATAGAATCAAGGCGTGAACGCCGGATGTGCCCAAGACAGGGGGAGCCGCTCAGGCCAGCAGCGCACAATCAGCTTCCAGAGCAGACTCACAGAAGCGAAGCCCCATCCCACACAATGGATGGAAGCCACGCTCTCTGCCTCTGCCCCTCCACAGACCCACAGGAACAAGCGGGGACAGGATCGATACCGAAGCTGACAGGAGGGACGGGGAGACTGCAGGAAACGGGCATCTGCAGACCCGGAGGATTAGAAACAGAAGGGCCAGCAGAGAGCAACTGGGACGCAAGGGAGGGTCTAGGCATTGTGGGGAGGGAGGGCGAGCAGCTGGCAGGTCCCATACCCCCAGGGAGGCACGCGGTTCTCCCACAGGCATGGACAGGCTCTGAGGCAAAGGGGACAATCTGGCTGCTTGGCAAAGCCCCTTCCTCACTTGAGCTGCTAGCATCCACCCTGCCCTCCCCAACTGGCCCTGTGGGTAGGACAGAAGTGGGTGATTCACCCAGGACAGACGCCGCCACCCCTCCCCAGCAGTGCAACGGGGCGGCCAGGACTCGAACCCTGGGGCGGGCTGGGGGTTTGTCTCTGGAGAGACTCAGCCTGCGAGAAGAGTCCCACAGACACTAGTAGGTGGGGATACCCGACAATGCCCTGCTCTCTGCACAAGTGCCCCAGAGAGGTGAAGCCACCAGGCGACCGGCTTCCAGCTAACTCCCAGGACCTCCCTTTTAACAAGAACCACCAAGACATCTGGACAAAGACCAACACGTCAGAGGCCCAAAACCAAACCAACAGAACGTGATGGGAATGAGGGCAAGCAGAGAGCAGAGCACTGCACGAAACCTGTGCTTGGCACCAGCCTGTACCCGGCACCAGCCCGCACCTGCACCGGCTCGCACTGGGCACCAGCCCACGCCCGGCACCAGCCTGGCCTGCACCTGGCACCAGCCTGCACTCACAAATGTTCAACAGCTGGTTCTCAGAGCGGGGCTCATTTGCCAACTTGGGTGGTGTGAATATTCCTACCAGGACTGAGTCTGAGCTGCTCCGGAATGAGCAGCATGTCATGTATTCATAAATGTTTTCAAGAAGACTAGATGGCCGGGGTGGTGGCTCACGCCTGTAATCCCAGCACTTTGGGAGGCCGAGGGGGGCAGATCATGAGGTCAGGAGTTCAAGACCATCCTGGCCAACATTGTAAAACCCCTTCTCCACTAAAAATACAAAAATTAGTGGGCGTGGTGGCGCACGCCTGTAGTCCCAGCTACCCAGGAGGTTGAGGTAGGAGAATTGCTGGAACCCAGGAAGCGGAGGTTGCAGTGAGCCGAGATCACATGCCACTGCACTCCAGCTTGGGCGACAGAGCGAGACTTCGTCTCAAAAACAAAAAACAAACAAAAACACCAGAAGAAATAGCTTGAAAAGACACTGCTCCTGGGGAGCAGGAGCCACGAGTGGGAGGGGCAGCAGGGGGAGTGGAGGGGCAGCGGGGGGAGTGGAGGGGCAGTGGGGGGGCGTGGGAGGGGCAGTGCGTGGGGTAGGAGGGGCAGCGGGGGTGGGTAGGAGGGGCAGCGGGGGTGGGTAGGAGGGGCGGCGGGGGTGGGTGGGAGGGGCGGCGGGGGTGGGGGGGCAGCGGGTGGGGTAGGAGGGGCAGCGGGGGTGGGTGGGAGGGGCAGCGGGGGTGGGTGGGAGGGGCATGGGTGGGAGGGGCAGTGGGGGTGGGTGGGAGGGGCAGGGGTGGGGTAGGAGGGGCAGTAGGGGTGGGTGGGAGGGGCAGTGGGGGTGGGTGGGAGGGGCATGGGTGGGAGGGGCAGTGGGTGGGGTGGGAGGGGCAGTGGGTGGGGTGGGGGGGCAGCGGGGGTGGGGTGGGAGGGGCAGTGGGTGGGGTAGGACAGGCGGTGGGGGTAGGGGCAGGAGTGGCGGGGGGTGGGTAGGAGAGGCAGCAGTGTTGGGGAAGGAGGGGCACCACATTTGAAGCCTATGGTGCTGTTTGACATTTTCACTGTGTATGCACATGTAACTCTGATAATACTAAGGTAAATTTTCGGGCCAGGTGTGGGGGCTCACACCTGTAATCCCAGGGCTTTGGGGGAGGCCGAGGAGGGAGGATTGCTTGAGCCCAGGAGTTTGAGACCAGCCTGGGCAACACAGTGAGACTTCATCTCTACAACAAATTTTAAAATTAGCTAGGAGTGGTGGTGTGCACCTGTGGTCCCAGCTACTCCAAAGGCTTGAGCCCAGGAGGTAGAGGCTGCAGTGAGCTATGATCGTGGACGCCAGTCAGGGTGACAGATGAGAACCTGTCTCTAACTTAAATTAAAAAGCAAGAATTGGGCTGGGTGCGACGCCTGTAATCCCAGCACTTTGGGAGGCCAAGGCGGGTGGATCATGAGGTCAGGAGATCAAGACCATCCCAGGGAACATGGTGAAACCCTGTCTCTACTAAAAAAAATACAAAAATTAGTTGGGCGTGGTGGCACGTGCCTATAATCTCAGCTACTGGGAGGCTGAGGCTGGAGAATCGCTTGAACCAGGGAGTCAGACGTTGCAGTGAGCCAAGATTGCGCCACTGCACTCCAGCCCGGTGACAGAGCAAGACTTCGTCTCAAAAAAAAAAAGAAAAAAAAAAAAGGCAAGAATTCTTCCTGTGCCAACCCTGGTGAATAACCGCACTGTCTCTCCCCTGAGACTATTCCTTTGGCAAAGACTCTAAATGCCAGAGGAAAAATGTGTCCCCAATCCCTTCCACTCATGGGTCCTCTGAGGCCTAGCCCAAGGAGCCCACACTCTCCTTCAAGGCTCAGAGGCAGCTGCCTGGAGTCCATTTATTTTGGGGCTTCCCTAGGCCCCCTACAAACCTCCTCGGCCAAGGTCCCTCCCCAGACCCCACCCTCTCAGCCCCATGTGAGCCTCCCCATGGCCTGAAACGCTGTAAGAGCAAAGCCTGGGCCGAGAGCCCCTTATATGCAAGATGCCACCTGGCAGCCTCCTGCCTGTGCCCTTGGGAATGAAAGCCATTCTTTCACTCACTCACTCATTCATTCATTCATTCCAAAGCACCCTGAACCAGCCATAAACAAGACAAAGACACACAGTCTCTACTCGAGGAGCCTCCCATCGGTGCACGTCGTGGGCACCTGCACAGGTCGTACCTGTTGTTAGCAGTGAAGTTGGGGGCCAGGGCCACGGTGCATTCTTTCCTCCGCGGGCCCGCCGGTGAGTCAAGGGCACTGGAACTCCGGGCATTGGGTGGCAAGGTGAAGCTCCGGGGCTGGTCATCCTGTCAGACAGCTCAGCCCGTGACACCACCCGCACACACCCAGCCACCCCGTCCCTTCCTTGCCTCTCCCACAAACGGGAGGAGCCCCTGACTTCCCACACAGGCAGGTGGATATCCCAGGGTCTGCCATGTGAGATGTAAGCTCGACACCCTCCCTGCAGTGCCCTTTTGCAAAGGCAGTGAGAACAAATTAGGAACCAGGCCATAATCCCATCGCAGAGACCAGGACGCGCGGCCGCACGCACCACCTTACCAGGACGTTCCAGGTGGCTCCCTTCTCGCTGGGCGCTGTGCTCAGGCTGGCCGGCCTCTTTTTCCCACTGGGACTACCCTCGAAGAGTGTCAGGAAGTCCGTGGGCTCTGCTGGTCTGCGTCAGAGAGAAGGCAGCACACAAGGAAAGTCACCAGCCAGGAAGCCAATGCTAGGCACACAGACCAGGCAGGTCCCGCGAGGACAGAGGGGCTGAGGGACTAGCAGCAACTCTGTTTCCAGGCCCAAAGCCCCGATCTGAACACCGTGCCTGGCCAGGGTTCCTCAGTGGAGCTGGGTGTTTCTGTCAGAAGCCCCTGGGAGCTTCATCAGTCACACTGATCACAGCTTCTGGAGACAAAGGACTTACTTGTTTTTTCTTTTTTCTTTTTTTTTTTTTTTAAATGTTAGTAGAGACAGGGTTTTGTCTATGTTGCGCAGGCTGGTCTCGAACTCCTGGGCTCAAGAGATCCTCTCACATGGGCCACCCAGAGTGCTGGGATTGCAGGTGTGAGCCTGTGCACCCAGCTGCCCACCGAGGGCCTTAAATACCGTGGCTGCCTCTGCTGCCACCCTCTTCCCTGTGAACAAGGAGCCACCCACGCTGCTGCTCAGAGCAGAAGGGGAAGCACAGCTGCAAGGCATGGGCTGGTGGCCCATCCCCACTGCCACCCTGCCCCGGGGAGGCCACAGCTGCACCAAACACAACTCATCAGTTGGGATCAAAACCGTGGCCTGGCTGAGGGTGGTGACACAACACACACCACACCACACACCACACACATACATTACATACACCACATAACACGCCACACACCACATACCATACACACAACACCACACACCATACACACAACACACCACACACACATACACACCACACACACACCACACACACCACACATACACTACATACACCACGTAACATGCCGTACACCACACACCACACACACAACACACCACACACCATACACACATACACACACCACACACATACACACCACACACCACACACATACATTACATACACCACATAACATGCCACACACCACACACCATACACACAACACACCACACACACATACACACCACACACACACCACACACACCACACATACACTACATACACCACGTAACATGCCGTACACCACACACCACACACACCACACACCACACACACATACACACACCACACACATACACACATACACCATACACACACCACACACATACACACCACACACATACACACCACACACACCATACACACCACACACACCACACACACCACACACACCACACATACACTACATACACCACGTAACATGCCGTACACCACACACCACACACACAACACACCACACACCATACACACATACAAACACCACACACATACACACCACACACACCATACACACCACACACACACCATACACACCACACACACCACACACACCACACACATACACTACATACACCACGTAACATGCCGTACACCACACACACAACACACCACACACCATACACACATACACACCACACACCACACACATACATTACATACACCACATAACACGCCACACACCACACACCATACACACAACACCACACACCATACACACACACCACACACCACACACATACATTACATACACCACATAACACGCCACACACCACACACCATACACACAACACCACACACCATACACACAACACACCACACACACCATACACACCACACACACCACACACACCACACACATACACTACATACACCACGTAACACGCCGCATACCACACACCACACACACAACACACCACACACCATACACACATACACACACCACACACATACACACCACACACACCATACACACCACACACACACCATACACACCACACACACCACATAACACATGTAACACACCACATACACCACACACACCACACACATACACTACATACACCATGTAACACGCACATCACACACACATACACACACCACACACATACACACACACCACACACTACATAACACACACCACACACCATACACACCACACACACACCATACACACCACACACACATACACCATACACACCACACACACCATACACACCACACACTCATACACACACCACATACCACACACCATACACACCACACACGACATAACACACACCACACACCATACACACCACACACCATACACACCACACACACCACACACACAACACACAACACACCACACACACACACCCCATACACACCACACACACCACATACCATACACACCACACACACACCATATAACACACCACACACCATACACACCACACACACACCATATAACACACCACACACCATACACACCACACACACACCATATAACACACCACACACCATACACACCACACACACACCATATAACACACCACACACCATACACACCGCACACACACCATATAACACACCACACACCATACACACACCATACACACCACACACACCACACACCACACACACAACATACACACCACACACACATACACACACCATACACACCACACACACCACATACCACACACCATACACACCACACACACATAACACACATACCACACACACATACCACACACACCACACACTATACCACATGACACACCACACACCACACACATGTCCACTACACACCATACACACCACACACCACACACACCACACACACACCACACACCACATACACACACTACACATACACCACACACTACATACCATACACACCAAATACACACACACATCACATACCACACACACCACACACTACACACAGACCACACACATACCACATACCACATACACCATACCACACACACACCACACACACACCACACACCACATATACACACTACACACACACCACACACCAACTATACACACCACACACACACCACACACCACATACTATACACAACACATACACACCACACAGACACACCACACACAGACCACACACATACCACATACTACATACACCACACACATGCACCACACATGCACCGCAAACCATATACACCACACACATACCACACACACAGACACCACACATACCACATAACACACACACCACACACACCACATCCCATACACACCACACACCACACACACACCACACACAGACCACACACATGCCCCATACCACCACATACACCACACCACACACAAACCACACACCACAAACCACACATGCCACACACACCATGGACACCACACATACCACACACACCACCACATAACACACAAACCACACACACCCACCCCCACACACACACCATACACCACACACACCACACACCCCATACATAAACACACACCACACCCCATACATACACACACACCACACATGCACCACTCACAAACCACATACCCCACACCCACACACCACACTCACACCACACACCCACACACCCACACACCACACAACCCCCAACACACACCACACTCACAGCACACACCCACACACCACACACACACACCCACACACACACCAGCTGTCCTTGGCAGTCCCTTGCTTGGTGGGACTCCATGAAGCCAGTTCCTGAGTTGAGAGTGGCTCCTGGAGGCTGTGCTGGACGCAGCGTGGTGGCCGCTGTTCTTGGTCTTCCCAGGAAGGGGCCACCCAGGGCCGCTGGTGGCCCAGAACTCAGCCTTCATTAGATCCACGGCCCACGGGAGCACCCTGCTTGCTTGGGGACAATGCCTGGTGGGAGGTGGTGCCAGGGCCTCGCCTACCACTCTGGGCTACAGGATGTCCCCCCTGGAGGCTGCTGGCCACCACCGGCTCCACTCCCCACAACACCCCCACTGGGGCCATTGAGGCAGCTCCTCCCCAACCTGCTGCTTTGGAGGCCACGAGAGACAGCGGCAGAGTTTAAGTGGGCAAAGGTGGGAACAGGGGCTCAAAGTGTGGGGGGTTCAGAAGGGTCACAGTGCTGCCCTCTCTCGCAAATGACAGCTTTTGACATTCAGAGGGCAGGTGGGAAGGGTTTCAGCGGAGCCCTCAGGCAGGGTCTCAGAAGCCGCAGGGACAGCCAGGAGGAAGGGAGGGATGCGTGCAGGAAAGTGTCTGCCTCGGGCCTCCCACCCCATGCGAGAGGAGGCCTGGGACACAAAGCTGGCCCGTGAGGTCACTCCAGGCCTCGCTAGCCAGCAAGGGCCCGGGACCCAGGAGGCTGGAGGAAGGGCAGAGCAGAGGCAAGGAGGAGAAGGCTGGGGGGCACCTAAGGTCCCCAGAGGGGGCCAGGGTTATCCAAGGGCTTTGGGGGTTACCTGGGGGAGCCGCTCCGAGGCTGGCTGACCTGTGTGGTGCTGTTGGATCTTCTAAGGTTGTTGATGGCCCGGGAGCCCCCAGGCCCTGTGGCCTCCTGCGAAAAGGGAGAAAACAGTTAATTAAGCAGCAAATGCTCACTCACCAGTTCGCTCAGCCTCCGCCTGCTTTGGAGAAACGCAGTCAGAGAACAGAGGGGTGGCCCTAGGGGTATAGGTGGCCCAGGTGGCCCCAAAGGCAGTGGGTGGTCAGAGGGGCAGGAGTGCTAGACAGCAGGGCAGCGGGAGGGGGGCTGAGGCCTGACCTCTAAGAGCCTCCCCGGCCCCGCATCAAGCAGGAGCCCTTCACCCCTGGCAAAGGGAGGGCGGGAAGGGAGCTGCTCACTGTCACCGCTGTCACCCACCAGCTCCCAGGAACCGCGAGCTCCCACCTTCCGTGGATGAGAAGAGAACCCCTAGGGACCCTTCAGCCCACGGTCTCCTCCGTCAGCAGGGAGGGCACCCGGAGCGACTCTGTGGGGTCACGATGAGGACTAAGGAGACGCAACCGCAACCAAGCGCTATAGGACCCGGGAGTGAGTGCAGCCAACGGCTCGATGGTTCCAGGTCCGTGGAAAGGGGCGGAGGGGCACAGGGGACGAAGGGAAGGCTGCGCAGCAGACGCTAAGCGAGGATCAGAGCACTCGGAGAAGCAGCACTTGGGGAAGCGGCGCTCGAGGAAGTGGCACTCGGGGGTACCTTACGCTACGCTCCCTGACTTTCCCGTAGGCTTAAAAACCCTCCAAATCGGCTGGATGTGGTAGCTCACGCCTGTAATCCCAGCACTTTGGGAGGCCGGGGTGGGTGGATTACGAGGTCAAGAGATGGAGACTGTCAGGTGCAGTGGTTCACGCCTGTAATCCCAGCACTTTGGGAGGCTGAGGCAGGTGGATCACGAGGTCAGGGGTTCGAGACCATCCTGGCTAACACAGTGAAACTCCATCTCTACTAAAAATACAAAAATTAGCTGGGCGTGGTGGCGGGCGCCTGTAGTCCCAGCTACTCAGCAGGCTGAGGCAGGGGAATTGCTTAAACCTGAGAGGCAGAGGTTGCAGTGAGCTGAGATCGCACCACGACACTTCAGCCTGGAGACAGAGCGAGACTCTGTCAGAAAACAAAACAAAACGAAAAATACAAAAACCCTCCAAATCACACATTTCGGGGGAAAGGGCTCACAGTCCAGTGGGAAACGGCCTGGGGAACACCACCAGATGCCACTGGATGCCACAGCCACCAGTGACATCGATCCTGGCCAGGTGCCCATGCCACCACAGGGTGGGACCTCGGGGCTCCAGTTTCCCAGGAAAAGAGACCTATGAACTTTCAGATTTATTTTTAAATCTGAATCCTTAAGCTGAAAACAACCCAACCAAAAAAAGACCAAAAAAAAAAAAAGCTCCAGGGAAGCAGCCACACACGGATCCCACCACAGAAGCAGCCACACACGGATCCCACCACGCAAGCAGCCACACACGGATCCCACCACGCAAGCAGCCACACACGGATCCCACCACGCAAGCAGCCACACACGGATCCCACCAGGGAAGCAGCCACACACGGATCCCACCACGGAAGCAGCCACACACGGATCCCACCACGGAAGCAGCCACACACGGATCCCACCACGGAAGCAGCCACACACGGATCCCACCAGGGAAGCAGCCACACACGGATCCCACCAGGGAAGCAGCCACACACGGATCCCACCACGGAAGCAGCCACACACGGATCCCACCACGGAAGCAGCCACACACGGATCCCACCACGGAAGCAGCCACACACGGATCCCACCAGGGAAGCAGCCACACACGGATCCCACCACGAAAGCAGCCACACACAGATCCCACCAGGACACCCAATCATTTGTTACGGGCATTTCCTGGTCAGGAAACCGTGGTCTAAAATAGCTGAACAGCAAGGGCAGGCAGGGAGCCCAGCTCGGCGGCAGCAGAGCCCGTTAAAGGAAGCCAGGCAGAGGCCGCTGTGAGGTCTCGGGGTGGAAATCCCACGAGCACGTGGGCGCCACCACTCTTTCAAGGCTTGGTCACACCTTCCAGACCAGTCTACAGACTGACTATCGGGGAGCAAGCTAACGCCCAACAAAAGACGCAGCCCGCCGCCTTGTTCTCCACACCGGGGCTGCAGAGGCCCCGTGCAATTCCTCATTCAATCCCTCCTGGGCTGTGCTCCCGGAGTCCAAAGCTGGGCGCTGGAAAGGTGTTCGGGAGGTCAGAAGGCAGGGTGCGGGGAGCACAATAGCAGGAGAGGAAGGGCCCCATGGAGGCTTCCATCCTTCTGGGAAAAACAAGATGCCTTCTGGGAAGCCTGAGCAGCGCCCATCGGACAGCAGGTGCCCAAAAAAGGGACCCTGAAAAGGGGACAGTGAAGAGAGGACTGACCAGGTGCTGAGCACAGGCTTGGTGAGCTGGAGGCTGCTGGAGGGGCTGAGAGAGGCAGAAGGGGCAGCAGGCAGAAGCCACCCACGAGACAGGGCCTGCAAGCCCTCCACCCCTGGGAGACGGACTCCAAGCCCCGGGAATGCTCCATCTGAAGAAAGTGTCTTTGTTTACCAGGGGCCTTGGGCCAGCCTGAGGGTCTAAATATGTGATTTGTGGCCAGGCGTGGTGGCTCACGCCTACAATCCCAACACTTTAGGAGGCCAAGGCGGGTGAATGACTTGATCCCAGTAGTTCAAGCCCAGCCTGGGCAATATGGTGAAATCCCATCTCTACAAAAAATTAAAAAATTAGCCAGACATGGTGGCGTGTACCTGTAGTCCCAGCTACTCAGGAAGCTGAGGTGGGAGGATCACTTGAACCCAGGAGTTAAAGGCTGGAGTGAGCTATGATAGTGTCACTGCACTCCAACCTGGGCAACACAGTGACACCCTGTCTCTGAAAGAAAAAAAAGAAAAAAAAAAAAAAAACTGGGTGCGGTGGCTCATGCCTGTAATCCCAGCACTTTGGGAGGCCGAGGTGGGTGGATCACGAGGTTAGGAGATTGAGACCATCCTGGCTAATATGGTGAAACCCCGTCTCTACTAAAAATACAAAAATTAGCCGGGCGCGGTGGCAGGTGCCTGCAGTCCCAGCTACTCAGGAGGCTGAGGCAGGAAAATGGTGTGAACCCGGGAGGCGGAGCTTGCAGTGAGCCAAGATCGCACCACTGCACTCCAGCCTGGGCGACAGAGCGAGACTCCGTCTCAAAAAAAAAAAAAAAAGAAAGAAAAGAAAGAAAAGAAAGAAAAGAAAGAAAGAAAGAAAGAAAGAAAGAAAGAAAGAAAGAAAGATAGATTAGCAAAGAACATGGACAAGTCATAGAAAAGGAAATATGGAAATATACATGGCTCTTAAGTCAAGCCTGCAATCCCAGCACTTTGGGAGGCCGAGGCGGGTGGATCACGAGGTCAGGAGATCGAGACCATCCTGGCTAACACGGTGAAACCCCGTCTCTACTAAAAATACAAAAAACTAGCCAGGCGAGGTGGTGGGCGCCTGTAGTGCCAGCTACTTGGGAGGCTGAGGCAGGAGAATGGCGTAAACCCGGGAGTCTGAGCTTGCAGTGAGCTGAGATCCGGCCACTGCACTCCAGCCTGGGTGACAGAGTGAGACTCCGTCTCAAAAAAAAAAAAAAAAATGAAAAGATGTGTCTGGGTGCAGTGGCTCATGCCTGTAATCCTAGCACTTTGAGAGGCCAAGGTGGGCAGATAATCTGAGGTTGGGAGTTCGAGACCAGCCTGGCCACCATGGTGAAACCTCGTCTCTACTAAAAAAAAAAAAAAAAAATACAAAAGTTAGCCGGGCATGGTGGCACACACCTGTAATCCCAGCTACTCAGGAGGCTGAGGCAGGAGAATCGCTTGAACTGGGAGGCGGAGGTTGCAGTAAGCCAAGGTTGCGCTACTGCACTCCAGTCTGGACAACAGAGCAAGACTCCATCTCAAAAAAAAAAGAAAAAGAAAATAAAAGATGTTCAGCCTCACTCACAGGAGATGGTAAGTTAGAAATACAATCAGAGGTGGAGGGCGAGGTGCTGTCCGAGTAGCCCTGGGCAGGAGTGGGGCCCGTCAGCCTAGAGGCAGAGGAGCTGTCCCGAGTAGCCCTGGGCAGGAGTGGAGCCCGTGCAGAGGGGCTGTCCCAGAGCATGGCACAGCACTGGTGGTGTTCTTCCCATGGGGTTTGGGTTATTCACTGTGACAGCACCTTACACACCTTACACACACACGGGAGCTAAACCAGGGACAGCAGACGATGGGGCCGCATCCTCACTGCTGGAGGGGAGGTTACAATCAGCAAGTGCGGGGGGGCAAGAGGCTCCACTAGAGGTAGAGACATCAGTATGACCCAGGACACCAATGGTTACTATGTATAGACAGTGTGTAGATTACACACCCGCTGACATACACTACACGCTTCCTTGCTCTGTTGGCTGAGAAGACCAGAAACAGCCCAGTAGTGACGAGCACACCCGGCTCCCAGACCTTGGCCTTCTAAGACCACTCTCCAAGAAAAAGAACCGGGGCTTCTTGCAGAAATGGCTGATTCTAGGACTGGACAAGGAAAGAGACAAGATGAGGCTGGAGCAGTTTATAGGGCCAGAAATAAGGACGTGCTCACAAGACAAAGTGATGGGCAATGACACAGGGATGCAAGAGCCACCTGAAGTTCCCAGTGGCCAAAGCTGCGACAATGAGAGCAACAAAATAAGCCAACTAGTATTGAATAATAACTCGAAGTGTAAATAAATATCCATGAGTCCACTATAATAAATGATTGAAAAAATTAATAAGTGGGGCCAGGTGCGGTGGCTCACAACTGTAATCCCAGCACTTTGGGAGGCTGAGGCAGGCAGATCACTTGAGGTCAGGAGTTTGAGACCAGCCTGGACAACATGGTGAAACCCCCATCTCTACTAAAATACAAAAATTAGCCAGGTGTGGTGGCGTGCACCTGTAGTCCCAGGTACTCAGGAGGCTGAGACAGGAAAATCGCTTGAACCCAGGAGGCAGAGTTTGCAGTGAGCCGAGATTATGCCACTGCACTCCAGCCTGGGCAACAGAGTGAGATGTTGTCTCAAATAAAAAAAAAAAAAAATTACAAATGAGGGTGAACAGACAAATCTCCTGTGTAGAAGAATTCCAAATAACTTGTATAGATGCTCGTCTCTAAAGGAGGGCGAGCGAAACTCCCCACCCCTTCCGTGTGGGCTCAGCAAAGCGACTTCCTGCCAGAGAACACAGGGGACGGGCCACTTCACAGGGAAGCCTGACCCTCCACCTCGGCCAGGGGACCAAGGCCAGCAGCACCACCAGTGAGAGGTCACAGGGACAATGTGGACCGCAGACAGGATGGGGTGAGAAGAGCACTTTACCTCTGTGGTCTTCCTCCTAAAACCACCCCACGGTCTGATCACGAGAAAAGTATCAGGCAAGTCCAACAGGGGCCATTCTGTAAAATCCCTGACCAGCTCTCCCCAAAACTCGAAGGTCATTAAAAACAAGGAGAGTCTGAGAAACTCACAGCCCAAACGAGCCTGAGACCCACAGCCTAAAAATCATGTGGGATCGGGGTTGTGCTGAGCCGCGCTCGGGGAACGGTGTGGACCGTCTGCTGGGACTCCGGCCCTCCGTCCGCTCAGCCCCGTGGCCCCGCGCACCTACTGCCATGGATTCGCGGCCTCGTCTCGGGGCCACCTGTTTGCTGGGCTTCAGTTTCCTGCTCCTCGTCATCTCCTCTGATGGACATAATGGGCTTGGAAAGGGTTTTGGAGATCATATTCATTGGAGGACACTGGAAGATGGGAAGAAAGAAGCAGCTGCCAGTGGACTGCCCCTGATGGTGATTATTCATAAATCCTGGTGTGGAGCTTGCAAAGCTCTAAAGCCCAAATTTGCAGAATCTACAGAAATTTCAGAACTCTCCCATAATTTTGTTATGGTAAATCTTGAGGATGAAGAGGAACCCAAAGATGAAGATTTCAGCCCAGACGGGGGTTATATTCCACGAATCCTTTTTCTGGATCCCAGTGGCAAGGTGCATCCTGAAATCATCAATGAGAATGGAAACCCCAGCTACAAGTATTTCTACATCAGTGCCGAGCAAGTTGTTCAGGGGATGAAGGAAGCTCAGGAAAGGCTGACGGGTGATGCCTTCAGAAGGAAACATCTTGAAGATAAATTGTAACATGAATGTGCCCCTTCTTTCATCAGAGTTAGTGTTCTGGAAGGAATGCAGCAGGGGAGGGAATATTGAGGAATCATCTAGAACAATTAAGCCGACCAGGAAACCTCATTCCTGCCTACACTGGAAGGAGTGCTCTCACTGTGGAAGAGTTCTGCTAACACAAGCTGGTCTGCATGTTTGTGGATCCAGCAGAGAGCGGCAGACTTTCTTCTCTTTTTCCCTCTCACCTAAATGTCAATTTGTCATTGAATGTAAAAAATGAAACCTTCTGACACAAAACTTGAGCCACTTGGAGGTTTACTCCTCGCACTTAAGTATTTGAGTCTTTTCCCATTTCCTCCCACTTTACTCACCTTAGTGGTAAAAGAAGACTAGTAGCATCTTTTCTACAATGTTAAAATTGCAGAAATAGCTTATCATTAAACAACAACAACAACAACAACAACAAATTCTAAGTGTAAATCACTAATTCTACCCCCTATCAAGGGGGTAGCCTGCTTTTTCC
This sequence comes from Macaca fascicularis, assembly GCF_037993035.2. Lineage (NCBI taxonomy): Eukaryota > Metazoa > Chordata > Mammalia > Primates > Cercopithecidae > Macaca > Macaca fascicularis. Next base: position 87,634,165 of record NC_088390.1, read on the forward strand.
CTTTTTCCTTCTGGGAATAATTGTGGGCTGCTTCGCAAATTTCTTTTTTTTGTTTTGTTTTGTTTTGTTTTGTTTTTTGAGACGGAGTCTCGCTCTGTCGCCCAGGCTGGAGTGCAGTGGCGCGATCTCGGCTCACTGCAAGCTCCGCCTCCTGGGTTTACGCCATTCTCTTGCCTCAGCCTCCTGAGTAGCTGGGACTACAGGCGCCCGCCACCGCGCCCGGCTAATTTTTTGTATTTTTAGTAGAGACAGGGTTTCACTGTGGTCTCGATCTCCTGACCTTGTGATCCGCCTGCCTCGGCCTCCCAAAGTGCTGGGATTACAGGCGTGAGCCACCGCGCCCGGCCTGCTTCGCAAATTTCTACAACCCCTTTCCTTTTCTCACGCTTGGGTTTCTCTGTTTGCACATATGCGTGTGCAGGACTGGCTGTGTGCTTGGACTCTGCTCCAGGTGGAAGCATGTTTTCCCTTGTTACTGTTGGAGAAACTCAAACCTTCAAGCCCTACGTGTAGCCATTTTGTCAAGTCATCAACTGTATTTTTGTACTGGCATTAACAAAAAAAGAGATAAAATATTGTTCCATTAAACTTTAATAAAACTTTAAAAGGAAAAAAAAAAAATCATGTGGGATCCTGGGACAGAAAAGGACAACGGGTAAAAACTGCAAAAATACAAGTAAAGTGTGGACTTTAGTCAGTGATTTATCAATAATGACTTGTCGGCCGGGCGCGGTGGCTCAAGCCTGTAATCCCAGCACTTTGGGAGGCCGAGATGGGTGGATCACGAGGTCGGGAGATCGAGACCATCCTGGCTAACACGGTGAAACCCCGTCTCTACTAAAAAAATACAAAAAACTAGCCAGGCGAGGTGGTGGGCACCTGTAGTCCCAGCTACTCGGGAGGCTGAGGCAGGAAAATGGTGTGAACCCGGGAGGCGGAGCTTGCAGTGAGCCAAGATCGCACCACTGCACTCCAGCCTGGGCGACAGAGCGAGACTCCGTCTCAAAAAAAAAAAAAAAAAATGACTTGTCAATTGTACACATGTCCCATCATAATGTAAGATATTCAAATAGCGGAGACTGGGTGGGGTATAGGGGAACACCCTGCACTTTCCAAGTTTTCTATACATTTAAAATTATACTAACATAAAAGCTTTATTTTTAAAAATTGCAGTCACGCCAGTGGCTCACGCCTGTAATCCCAGCACTTTGGGAGGCCGAGGCGGGCGGATCACTTGAGGTCAGGAGTTTGAGACCAGCCTGGCCAACATAATGAAATCCTGTCTCTACTAAAAATACAAAAATTAGCTGGGCATGGTGGTGCACACCTGTAATCCCAGCTACTCTGGGGACTGAAGCAGGAGAATTGCTTGAATCCGGGAGACGGAGATTGCTGTGAGCCGAGATCGCACCATTGCACTCCAGCCTGGGGTACAAGAGTGAAACTTCATCTCAAAAAAGAAAAAGAAAAAAACAAAATAAAAAGTAAAAAGTAAAAAACTAAAAAGTAGTACAGTCAGATATCTTTTGTTACATATTGAACCTGTAAAGACCAAAAAGTGTGCTGCACGTGTGCCAGGCAGAGCACGAGGGAGCAGGCACCGTGGCACCCTGTGACGCAAGTGTGACTTGGGGCAACGATCTTTATGGAGAGGAACTTGGCAATGCTTATCAAAAAAAATTTTGTTTTGAGACGGAGTCTCGCTCTGTCACCCAGGCTGGAGTGCAGTGGCGCGACCATAGCTCACTACAGCCTCAAACTTTCTGGGCTCAAGCCATCCTCCTGCCCCAGCCTCCCATGTCGCTGGGACTACAGGCATGCACCACCACACTCTGCTAATTTTTTGATCTTTTTGAAGAGACAGGGGTCTCACTATGTTGCCCAGGCTGGTCTCAAACTCCTGGCCTCAAGTGATCCTCTCATCTCAGCCATGCAAAGTGCTGGGATTACAGATATTGGCCACCACTCCCAGCCCCCTTTCAAATTTATTTTATTTATTTATTTATTTTTGAAATGGAGTCTCGCTGTCACCCAGGCTAGAGTGTGGTGGTGCGATCTTGGCTCACTGCAACCTCCAGCTTCCGGGTTCGATCAGTTCTCATGCCTCAGCCTCCCGTGTAGCTGGGATCACAGGCGCCCACCACCACGTCTGGCTAATTTTTTATTTTTAGTACAGACGAGGTTTCACCATGTTAGCCAGGCTGGTCTCAAACTCCTGACCTCAAGCGATCTGCCCGCCTTGGCCTCCCAAAGTGCTGGGATTACAGGCATGAGCCACCGCACCTGGTCCCCTTTCAAAATTTGAAATGGATTTATGCTCTGACCCAATAATTATCCTTTAGGATTTATTCTGCAGGCATATTGACATGTATGCAAAATGGCACAGACACAAGGGTATTTGCTGCGCCACTCTTGGTACTATGACAAGGAAAATCCAGAGGACCGCTGGGTGACGTTCTGGTGCATCATCTGATGAACTGTTGTCAGCTGCCACAAAACAACGTAAAGAAAGCGGGAGCAGGGCCGGGTGCAGTGGCCCACGCCCGTAATCCCAGCACTTTGGGAGGCCGAGGTGGGAGGATTACTTCAGCCCAGGGGTTGAGGACCAGCAACCTAATGAGACTCCTGTCCCTACAAAAAGATTAAAAATTAGTAGGCCAGGTGCAGTGGCTCATACCTGTAATCCCAGCACTTTGGGAGGCTGAGGTGGGAGGATCACCTAAGGTCAGGAGTTCAAGACCAGCCTGACCAACATGGCAAAACTCCATCTCTACTAAAAATACAAAATTAGCCAGGCATGGTGGCGCACGCCTGTAATCCCAGCTACTTGGGAATCTGAGGGTGGAGAATCCCTTGAACTCGGGAGGCGGAGGCTGCAGCGAGACGAGATCTCACCAATGCACTCCAGCCTGGACAAAAAGAGCAAGTCTGTCTCAAAAAAAAAAAAAAAGACATTGAAAAATGAGCTGGGCAGGGTGGTGAGCACCTGTAATCCATGCTGCTCAGGATGCTGAGGTGAGAGGATCACTTGTGTCCAGGAGGTGGAGGCTGCAGTAAGCTGTGGTTGCCCCACTGCACTCCAGCCTGGGCGACAGAGCAAGCCCGTCTTAAAAAGAAAAAAAAAAGAGAATGCAGGAGCCCCATGCAGCTGACTGATACGGCACTTGTTCCAATATATCTCCAGCATCACTGATGCCTGTGTGCCCAGAGCACGGGTGGGTGCAGGAGAAGCGGAACGGTGGCCACCTACGAGAGGCCCGCAAGATCGGGCAGGACAGGCTCGCTGCTCAATGAGCTCCCTTTTCCCAAACGGTGCGTGTGAATGACCTATTCAAAAAACACAGGTCGGAGTTTTGAAATCATCCCACCGATGGCACCAGTCATTGCATCAGGGCCATGGATTACGGGGGCCCTTCATCTTGTCTCGATTTTCCTGGGGACCGTTTCACAGCCTCCAAGAGGGATGTCAGGGGAGGGGCAAAGGGGCTTCCGCTCACTGACGGACACCACGGTGCAAAGGCCACTCAAGCTCAGATGGTAAATCCAGTCACGGGCCAAAAACCCTAAACTCCACCTGCAAGAAGGAGGGGGCATCATTGCCCAGGGAGGGGCAAGCGGCCCCCATGGCCGGGACACGTGTGCAGTGATGTCTGTTCCCCAGTGAGCTTGTGCTCTTGGGATTTAAAGATCTCTTTTCTTTACGGGGAAGGGAACCAGAGAGAATAATGATCTAGGGGGCTAGAGGATCAGGTGGGCATACAGCTCGAGCAAGGATGAGGGACCCTCTACAGTCTGGCACCGACATTTCTTGAGCCAGAAGACTGGCAGGAACTGCAGTTACATCCTGGATGGGGAATCCCAGGACAGCAGGCCCTGGACCCAGGAAGATCTTTAGAGACAAGGGGTAGAGTGGAAACCCCAGGCCAATGGCCACTGAGAAGGTCTCCGAGCCAGGGGACAGCACCCTACCCCACCCCCAAACACCAGGAGGAAGAGAATCGCGTGCCGCCTGGTACAGGTGTGATGCCATGCCTGGCCAAAACAAACGCTCTCCAGGAATCCCAATGAGACTGAGTCGTAGCAGGGCAGGTGGCCGAGAGGACGGGGACCGGGCACAACAGAAACCCCCGAGGCCACGTCACACACTGGCGGGGGGTCCCTCTTCCACCAGCAGTTCCTGAGCTCCCACCATGTGCCCGACAGAAGGCAGACAGGCATGCAGGGGTGGGGCATCTTGGATCGAGCGAGGGGCTCAAAGAATTGAAGTGAACAGCTGGAACATTCCATGAACGAGGGGACTGTCAGCAGTCGCCACTCAACACTGCAGGAGCGGGCAATGGTGCCAGCCCAGGAAAGGAGGGATCAATATGATTAGTGCTCGCTGTGGCTTTGAACCTCTATTCAGCAACAGTACAATTCTCAGCAGAAAGGCTGGGAGTGTGGTTAGGTGACCGGGTCGGCCGTGGATAGAGCCTGTCCATGCCACCGAATGACCATCTACTAGAAAACCCGGAAACTTTTACAACACTGTCTCCACACAACAACAGAGCTGCGATTTCTTTCTTTCTTTCTTTCTTTTTTTTGAGACAGAGTCTGGCTCTTTGGCCCAGGCTGGAGTGCAGTGGCGTGATCTCGGCTCACTGCAGCCTCCGCCTCCCAGGTTCAAGCAACTCTCCTGTCTCAGTCTCCCGAGTAGCTGGGATTAAGGGTGCACGCCACCACGCCCGGCTAATTTGTGTATTTTCAGTAGAGACAGGGTTTCACCATTTTTTTTTTTTTTTGAGACGGAGTCTTGCTCTGTCCCCCAGGCTGGAGTGCAGTTGCGCGATCTCGGCTCACTGCAAGCTCTGCCTCCTGGGTTTACGCCATTCTCCTGCCTCAGCCTCCCGAGTAGCTGGGACTACAGGCGCCCGCCACCTCGCCCGGCTAGTTTTTTGTATTTTTAGTAGAGACGGGGTTTCACCGTGTTAGCCGGGATGGTCTCGATCTCCTGACCTTGTGATCCGCCCGCCTCAGCCTCCCAAAGTGCTGGGATCACAGGCGTGAGTCACCGCGCCCAGCCCAGATCTGCCATTTCAAGTGCGTCTTCCTTGCCCCAGGTGCCATGAACCTAGGGCTTGAGAAACGGAGGGGCCAAGGCAGGTGGGTGAGGGGGTCAGTGACGCAGAAGCAGGGATGTGGACAGGAGAGGCAGAGGGCTCAGAGATGGCTCTAGCCCAAGCTGGTTACCCCTCTGCTAAAACAGTGCAGCATACTTTTATTTTTACAGCTTATGTCTGTAAATGTCTAGAGACGCACCAAATCTTGAGACAACCTGCTGGCCACACTGACACATCAGGACATCCTGGGTCCCCGCCCTGCCGGCCCCAGCCTTTGGGAACCTACTTGGTCCAAGGGCCGGCTACTGGCCCAGTTGCCCTTACCCTGGAACTCGGCTAGGCATCTGGCGGGCCCCACGCTGCCCACCTCTAGCTTAGGGCAGACACAGGAATAACTTTTTCAAGGAGGGGAAGGTCCAAGCCTTTTATTCACAGTGGAACCCTGGCCTGGACACACCAGGGGTTCCTGTGGGAAGCCTCGACTGCCCTCCGGACCCCACGAGCCTTCTCTCTGCCCTGCTGTGTTGCCCTGCAGGGACCTCAGGCAGGGAGCCCCAGACCTGCTGCCTCATCGAAGCCAAGGCTCCCAGGCCCTTGCTGTTCCGGAAGCTCAGGCGAGACTCTGGTCAGGCTCTGCCCCAACCCCTACAGAGCCGCTCGATTCCTCCCTTGCTCTGAAGACTGGGCCTGGCAGACACCTACTAGGGTGCAGCAGGCCCAGCCTGCCTCTCACAGCCCCCATCTGGGAACCGGTCACCCTCCTCCCCACTCCCAGAGGTGGGCAGGAAAGGCAGTTCTCACCCCGAAACTCCCACAGCTGTCTTGCTGCCCACACACCCACACGCCCGTCTAGGTTTCTCCAAGACCACCAGGAGCTCATCACCCTCGCCCCAGGTCAACCCCATTTCTTTCTTTCTTTTTTTTTTTTTTTTTTTGATATGGCGTCTCACTCTGGCGCCAGGCTGGAGTGCAATGGCTCGATCTCGGCTCACCACAACCTCTGCCTCCCGGGTTCAAGCAAATCTCCTGCCTCAGCCTCCGGAGTAGCTGGGATTACAGGCATGCGCCACCATGCCCCGCAAATTTTTTTTTATATCTTTAGTAGAGACGGAGTTTCACCATCTTGGTCAGGCTGGTCTTGAACTGCCAACCTCAGGTGATTCGCCTGCTTTGGCCTCTCAAAGTGCTGGGATTACAGGTGTGAGCCACCGAGCCCAGCCAACCCCATTTCTTGAGGATTCAAACGAATCCAAAGGGCGGTGGCACAGGAGGCCTGGGGCTGGTGCTGAAAGAATCCAGGCTCTGGCTTGACCTTCTAGTGATTCAGCATCCACGCCTGTAAGACTCAAGTCCCACCTGCCCCCGGAACAGCCACAAGGCTCCAACATGTCCAGATGTGAGGCACTTGTTCACATGTAGAGCTGGACCCAGGGGTCAGATGCCAATCGAACAACAGCCCTCCAGGAGGCAGGGGCCCGGACCCCTAGGCCACAGTACTCACCAGCGCCTTCCTCTTCTGCTCACTGCCTGTGACCACGGAGACAGAGCGGACGATGGGCTTGGTGGTGGCGGCACTGCCAGGGCGCCGGGACACAGGCGGAGGGAGACCTGTCAGACTCAGGTCCACACCTGCCGGGCTGCACTCCGGGGCGCTGCTGATGGCCCGGGTGCCTTTCATGGTGGACAAGGCAGGTCCTGAGCGGGGAAGCAAGAGCTGCAATGAGATGCTGTGGGTGCGGAAACTACAGTCCCCTGCACCCACCGCCTCCAGCCCAGCCTCAGCTGGCCCAGGACACCCAGGTCCACTGGCCACCAAGCTTCCCGGGAAGGCCTGTCACAACCTATGTAGCCCTCTGGCCGGTGGAGGAACACAAGGGAGCTGTTCTGAGCCCAACGTCCAGGAGGGCCCCAGACAATGGACAGGTAGGTGGTGAAGGCAAGGCCCGTGGGTGCCTTGCAGCACCAGCAGCACCCCAGAGGGAGCCCGGGCCACAGGCCATTGTCGATGTGAGCCGGGTTCTGCCATCTACCCCACACCGTGATTCTGAGAAAGTCACTGCCCGAGCCCCAGTCTCCTCTATAAAACGGACATTTGATTTTTTTTTTTTTTGAAACGGAATATCGTTCTTGTTACCCAGGCTGGAGTGCAGTGGCACAATCTCGGCTCACTGCCACCTCTGCCTCCCAGGTTCAAGTGATTCTCCTGCCTCAGCCTCCCAAGCAGCTGGGATTACAGGTGCCCACCACCACACCTGCTAATTTTTGTGTTTTCAGTAGAGACAGGGTTTTGCCATGTTGGACAGGCTGGTCTCGAACTCCTGACCTCAAGTCATTCACCTGCCTCGGCCTCCCAAAGTGCTGGGATTACCGGCATGAGCCACCGCGCCTGTCTCTGTAAAATACACATTTTAAAAAGGGGTTGCGTGTTGGCAGGGCACAGCGGCTCACTCCTGTAATCCCAACACTTTGGGAGGCCAAGGCAGGTGGATTGCCTGAGCTCAGGAGTTCAAGACCAGCCTAAGCAACATGATGAAACCTCACCTCTACTAAAAAATTCAAAAAATTAGCTGGGCGTGGTGGCGGGTACCTATAATCCCAGCTACTCTGGAGGCTGAGGCAGGGGAATTGCTTGTAACTGGCAGGTGGAGTTTGCAGTGAGCCAAGATCATGCCACTGCACTCCAGCCTGGGCAACAGAGCGAGACTCCAAAAAAAAAAAAAAAAAAAAAAAAGTGGCGGTGGTTTTGTGAGGTCCAGACGAGATGCTGGTCTCAAGGCCTCAAGGCTGCACTGGGCGAGCACTCACTGGGTAACGTGTTATTCCAGCAGGGGACGGGTGTTCTGACGATAGAGGGGATAAGCCTGGGGATGCTGGCTTCCTTACTTTGGAACTTCTCAGAGCAAACACTGCCAGCCCCCAGCCCATCCCCACACGGCACCTCAGCTGATCTTTCTGAACGGGTCTCAGCTCGTGCATGTGCCCCTACCAAAAACCCTGCAACAGCTTCCTAGGCACAGAGAATAAAAACCTCACATCCAGCTCCTGCAAGATCTGACCCTGTATTCTCAGTGACCTCATCAGCTCCCCTGCTGTGCCCCTTTGCTGTGGCTTTAGCCAACACTGCCTCCCTGGTGCTCCTCAAACTCAGCCAGCTTGGCCCCGGCCAGTCCCCTGCCTCTAGGTCTCAGGACACTCCCTCCCTGCACTCAGAGGCCTTCCCTGAGCACCCATCACTCTTCACTCCCCATCCGGCTCTGACTCCCTTCCTGTGGTTGTACACAGTTGGCTCCAGTGCAACCCCAGCACCAGCAGGGGAAGGCGCTCAGCTGAACTAGCAGATGAACGGGAGAGGCTGGCGCCAGGGACCAACGTTGAGAATTACCTCCCTGCCACGGTGGCCTCCAGTGGGCCAGCAGGCACCCAACCTATCGCCCGAGGTCACCCTGGGCTTCCTTCAGCCCAGCACCCCCCAGCAGGTCCCCCAAGGTCCCTTCCACGGAGAGGTGGATACCCCTACCCCCTAGAGGCTGACCCTGCCACTGACCAGGCCCAAGTCCTCAGTTATGCACTTCTGATTGTGCGGATGGAACTTAACACCCTCCTCCTGCAGGGCACTGTCCACCCTTGGCTGGACCCATGCAAGACCCTGGAGCCCAGGGCTCTGCTCTCCCAGCCCCACACGCAAGCGGCTCTGGGATGGCGAACACGGCCTCTCCACGGAAACCTCCAGGCCAGAAGAAGGGAGGCCTGGGAGGCCACTACATCTTGGATAAAACTGTGTCCCTCCCAGGACCTGAAGGGGCGGGGAGTGATGACCAGAGCCCAGACCTGGTCCCCAGGATGGGTTGACCCTGACCCTGACCCTGACCCTGACCCTAGACAGCGAGACCAGAGCCCATGCGCAGAGCAGAGCCCTCCACTTGTCCACGGGGCAGCTCCCATCTCCCCAGTCCCCCTAGGGCTTAAGGCAGCCGGGCCAGAGATGCCAGGACTGGACTCCATGTTGTCCTGGGGACCGGAGGGCAGTGGAGGGAGGTGGAGGGGGTGGAGGTGGGGACCCACACCCTCAGGCACGAGCCTCTCCTCACCTGCGCGGGCCCCGGACCCCCGTCACCTGTGGGCACCCTGGATCCCCCTCCCCTCACTTCCCCCGGACCCCTCCCTCAATTGCGCGGGCACCAGATCCCCCCTCACCTGTGCGTGCCCCGGATCCCCATCACTTCACCACTTGACCAAGACCTCCCACCTGCGCGGGCTCCGGACCCCCCCAACCTCCGCGCGCCCTGCAACCCCATCCCTTGCCCGGGCCCCCTCACCTGCGCGGGCTGGGGGCGCAGCCGCGAAGCCGGCCTGGCGCGCGGGGCCTGCAGATTCGGCCGGCGGGAAGTGATGCGGAACCAGTCGCGCCCAAAGCTCGGGTCGGCGACCTGGCGCCCGGCCACCCCAACACTGCCCAGAGGCCCGGTGACAATGAAGCGGCCGGGGGGCCGGGGTGAGCGGCGGCGGCAGCTAGCAACCAGCCTGGCACCGCCTCCCCAGCCCGTCACGCTGGCCCGCCTTTCCTGCGCGCGCCGACTCCGGATTGGCCCTTCACGCTCCCGCTCAGGCCGTGCCGGGAACTCATTTGGCCGCTCGGCTGTCCTTCGCGAAGTTCAAGCGTGGGAGGAGCGGCGGAGAGCTGAGGGACGCGACGGCGGCGGGCGGCCGATTGGACGCGGCTGGAAAGGGGAGGGTCATGTAGGGGGCGGGGGGCCGAGGGCGGCGGGCGGAGCTGGCCGGGGGCCCAGTGGTTGTGGGCGGGGCGTGAAGTGGGGGTGTGACGGGCGAGTGGGGCGTGGCAGATGTGGGCGGGGAAAGGCAGGTGTGGGCGGGGCACGCAGGGCCTGGAAAGGAGACACCAGGGAGGGCACGAGGAGCCCCGGGCCCCGGCTTCGCTCCCGACTCCCCCAGGCCGCTGCACTCTCGCGGCCCCGGGCTCCCCTGCTGTCCTAGGCCGTCCTGTCCCCACCCGCATGCGCGCCTCCCCTCCTTACCCAGTACGACCGCGAGGGCGTGTGGGCGCCTTGCTAACCTCCCTACCTCCTTCCCTTCGCTCTGCTTTGTTGTTTTTCTTCCTTCTCCAAAGTTTTTTTTTTTTTTTTTTTTTTTTGAGACGGAGTCTCACGCTGTTGCCCAGGCTGGAGTGCAGTGGCGCGATCTCGGCTCACTGCAAGCTCCGCCTCCCGGGTTCCCGCCATTCTCCTGCCTCAGCCTCCTGAGTAGCTGGGACTACAGGCGCCGCCACCGCGCCCGGCTAATTTTTTGTATTTTTAGTAGAGACGGGGTTTCACGGTGGTCTCGATCTCCTGACCTTGTGATCCGCCCGCCTCGGCCTCCCAAAGTGCTGGGATTACAGGCTTGAGCCACCGCGCCCGGCCCCTTCTCCAAAGTTTTAACGCTGCGCCGCGTGCGTAGCAGCTCTGTGACTCCCCTCCCTCCGGAAGCCCTGGGGATCCCGCCCGTGTCCTCTCCAGGGAAACCATCCTTCCCCTAAAAGTCACAGCACACTGGTCTCCCCTGCCCCCGCTTTTTAAAAAGTCCAGTGCTCTATAAAATACAAAGTTTGATTTATATACAGTAAAATCCACATTTTTTGGTGCGCAGTCGAGTTGTGTAACTTAGTTACAGAACATTCTCCCTCCGGATCCCGCACCTGCTGACCGCTGGTGGCGGCTGCTCAGTTCTCTCTGTTCTCCATCCCTAGAGGCGGCCTTTTCCAGAATGTTACACAAAAGGGATGTCACGCAGCGCGTAGCCTGTGGGTCTGGCTTCTACCACTTCCATTTTGAGATTCATGCTGGTTCCTGTTTATTGCTGAGTGGTATCCTGTAACCAGTGTCAACCACATTTGCTTATTTTATTCATCAAATAAAGGACGCAGAGATTGTTCCTGGTGCTTGGCAAGTATGAATGACGCTGCCATAAACACTCACTCATCGGCTTCTGTGTGGACACGACTTTTCATTTCTCTTGTGTAAATACCCAGCAGTGGGGTTGCTGGATCATATGATAGTTTATAAGAAACTGCCGGCCGGGCGCGGTGGGTCACGCCTGTAATTCTAGAACCTTGCGACGCTGAGGTGGGCGGATCACCTGAGGTCAGGAATTCGAGACCAGCCTAGCCAACATGGCAAAAACTCATCTCTAGTAAAAATCCAAAAAAAATTGCCCGTGCCTGGTGGCGTCCACCTGGAGTCCCAGCTACTCGGGAGGATGAGGCAGGAGAATCGCTTGAACCTGGGAGGTGGAGATTGCAGTGAGCGGAGATCACCACTGCACTCCAGCCTGAGCGACAGAGCAAGACTCTGTCTCAAAAAAAAAGGAAAAAAGGAAAGAAAAAAAAAGGAAACTGCCAAGCTATTTTTACTTCTTTTCTTTTTCGAGATGGAATCTCACTCTGTTGCCCAGGCTGGAGTGCAATGGCATGATCTTGGCTCACTCCAACCTCCGCTTCCTGGGCTCAAGCGATTCTCCTGCCTCAGCCTCCTGAGTAGCTGGGATTACAGGCACACACCACCATGCCGGGCTAATTTTTGTATTTTTAGTAGAGACAGGGTTTCATCATATTGGCCAGGCTGGTCTTCTGAACTGCTGACCTCAGGTGATCCACCCGCCTTGGCCTCCCAAAGTGCTGGGATTACAGGCATGAGCCACCGCACCGACCTACTAAGCTGTTTTCCAAAGAAGTTATACAGCTCTACACTCCCACCAGAGCCACAGGCGCTGCGGTTGCTCCTTGGCTCTTGGTATTGTCAGGGTTTGGTTTTATTCGTTTACTTATTTATTTGTTTTTATTTTATTTATTTATTTATTTTTGAGACAGAGTCTTGCTTGTTGCCCAGGCTGGAGTGCAGTGATGTGATCTTGGCTCACTGAAAGCTCTGCCTCCAGGGTTCACACCATTCTCCTGCCTCAGCCTCCCGAGTAGCTGGGACCACAGGCACCTGCCACCACGCCCAGCTAATTTTTTTTTTTTTTTAGTAGAGAAGGGGTTTCGCTGTGTTAGCCAGGATGGTCTCAATCTCCTGACCTTGTGATCTGCCTGCCTCAGTGTCCCAAATTGCTGGGATTACAGGCGTGAGCCACAGCGCCCAGCCTGGTTTTATGTGTTTAAGTCATATTAATAGGTATGTCATGGGATCCAATATTTTATAAATCGCATTTGCCTGAAGACTAACGATGTTGAGAATCTATCTACTCATGTGCTTCTGTGTCAGGTATTCATGTATCTTCTTTAGTGAAGTATCTGTTCAAATCATTTGCCATCTTTGAAATTTGGGGTGGTTTATTTTTTACTTCTCAGTGTTCTTCAAACGGTCTTTATATGTCTTTCATGAGATGTGTGATTTGCAAATAAATTCCCCCAGTCTGTGGCTTCTTTCCATTTTCTTAACTGCGTCATTCAAAGAGAAGTTTGTTTTATTTTGTTTTGTTTTTGAGATGGAGTCTTCCTCTGTCGCCCAGGCTGGAGTACAGTGGCATGATCTTGGCTCACTGCAACCTCTGCCTCCTGGGTTCAATCTACTCTCCTGCCTCAGCCTCCCAAGTAGCGGGGACTACAGGCTTTCACCACCATGCTAACTTTTGTATTTTTAGTAGAGACAGGGTTTTGCCATGTTGGCCAGGCTAGTTTTGAACTCTTGACCTCAAGTGATCCTCCGACCTCGGCCTCCCAAAGTGCTGGGCTTACAGGCGTGAGCCACCACACCTGGCCCAAAGAGATGTTTTTAAATTTAATAAAGTCCAACTTTTTATTATTTGTGCTTTTTATATCTTATATATGATGACATTGCCTAATCCAGAGACATTTTCTCCTCTGTTTTCCTCTAGAAGGTTTATGGTTTTAGCTTTCATATTTAGGTCTATGATTCAGTTTAAATTTTATGTAAGGTGTGAGGTATGAGCCAAGGTTCTTTTTTTTTCTATTTTGCATATGGAGGCCCAGTTGTTCCAGTACCATCTGTTGAAAGGCTGCTCTTTCTTCATTAAGTCTCCATATGCAAAAAATTTTCAAAAAGAACCTTTACATGTTTGTAGCAGGGCAATTGACCATATGGTCTATTCTGAACAATGTACTAGTCCATTGATCTGTGTTTCTACCTTTTCACCAATACCACTTGATTAGTGCGCCTTTTTTTTTTTCTTTTTTGCAGAGATGGGGGTCTCACCTATTGCCCAGGCTAGTCTCAAATTCCTAGGCTCAAGCATTTCTCCCACCTTCGCCTCCCAAAGTGCTGGGATTACAGATGTAAGCCACTGCACCTGGCCTATAGTAAATCTTGAAATCAGGTTTTCAGTCCTTTGTTCTTTTTCCAAATTACCTTGGCTATTCCAATTCTTTTGAGTCTTCTTATAAATTTTAGTTTTAGCTTGTCACTATCTAAATCTGTAGACCTGTAATTTGGGAATAATTGACACCATAATTGATTAACATGGTATATCTCTCCACTGATTTGGATCTTCATTGATTTCTTTCATCGGTATTTTGTAGTTTTCAGCATACACATCCTACATATATCTTTCTTTTTTTTTTTTTTTTTTTTTTTTTTTTTGAGACGGAGTCTCGCTATGTCGCCCAGGGTGGAGTGCAGTGGCTGGATCTCAGCTCACTGCAAGCTCCGCCTCCCGGGTTTTTACGCCATTCTCCTGCCTCAGCCTCCCGAGTAGCCGGGACTACAGGCGCCCACCACCTCGCCCGGCTAGTTTTTTGTATTTTTTAGTAGAGACGGGGTTTCACCGTGTTAGCCAGGATGGTCTCGAACTCCTGACCTCGTGATCCGCCCGTCTCGGCCTCCCAAAGTGCTGGGATTACAGGCTTGAGCCACCGCGCCCGGCCATATCTTTCTAATTAACACCTAATTATTTCATTTTTGGAGTGCCATTACAAATGGTAGTTTTTTATGCTTTAATGTCCCATTGTTTATTGCTATTACAAAAGTGTAATTGATCTTAGTGTATTTACCCTGGAGCCTGCGTCTTTGCTAAACTCACTTCTTAGGAAGTTTTTGGTAGATTTCATGGGATTTTCTACAGTCCTGTTTTCTGTGAACAGTATGTTTTATTTCTTCCTTTCTAATGTGCCTGTCTTTCTTGTTTTTTCTTGCTTTATCGAACCGACCAGGGCTTCAGTGTAGTGCTGAACAGAAATGGTTAGTGTGCACACCATGGCCTTCTTTCCAATCGCAGGGGAAAAACATTAGTCCTTCAGCATTGAGCATGATGTCAGCTGAGGGGTTTTGCAAAAGCCCCTTGCCATGCAAAAGATCTCTTACATTTCTAGCTTGTCAAATTTGGGAGCGTTTTGGGGTCATGAGTGAATGCTGAATTTATTTTGTTTCTTGCTTTTTCTGCATAAAATGAACATGAGGTTTTTCTTTACTATTAGTTAATACGATGGATTGAATTACACTTATTTTCATAGGTTGAAACAGCCTTGCATTCCTGGGATATATTCCACTTAAGAGCGATGTATTACACTTTTCATATATTATTGGATTCATTTTGTTGTTTTCTTGAGGAATTTTGCATCTGTATTCCCAAAGGATATTGATCTCTAGTTTTCTAGACCAAGTGTACACGGAACATCCACCAAGATAAACTATATTCTTGGCCACAAAACAAACTTTAACAAAAGTTTGAAATCCTTAACAAAAGTGTGAGGCCAGGCACAGCAGCTCATGCCTGTCATCCTGATACTTTGGGAGGCTGAGGTGGGAGAATTGCAGGAGGCCAGGAGTTGGAGACCAGTGTGGGCAACACAACGAGAGCCCTGTCTCTACCAAAAAAACACAAAAAACAAAAACAAAAAACCATGTGTGGTGACTGAGGCATGAGGATTGCTTAGGATTGCTTGAACTCAGGAGGTGGAGACTGCAGTGAGCCGTGATTGCACCACTGCACTAGGTGATAGAGCTAGAGTGCAATGGCACAATCATGGCTCACTGCAGCCTTGACCTGTGGAGCTCAAGGAATCCTCCTGCCTCAGCCACCTGGGTAGCGGGACCATGCCTGGCTTTTTTTTTTTTTTTTTTTTTGTAGAAATGGGGTCTTGCTATGTTGCCTAGGCTTGAAATCTTTAAACAATATAACAGAAATCATACAAAATATGCTCTCTGACTGTATCAGAATTAAATCACAACATAATATGCTTTAAAATAAACCATTGGACAAAAAGGAAGTCTCAAGATAAATTTTAAAATGTTTAGAGCTAAATAAAAATTTAAACGCACCAAAATTCACAGGATGCAGCCAAAGTAGTGTTCACAGGAACTATTTATAGCATTACAATGCTCACATTAGAAAATAAAGGTGACAAATAAATAATCTAAGCTTCCACCTTACAAAACTGAAAAAATAGGCCAGGCGCGGTGGCTCACGCCTGTAATCCCAGCACTTTGGGAGGCCAAGGTGGGTGGGTCATGAGGTCAGGAGATCGAGACCATCCTGGCTAACATGGTGAAACCCCATCTCTACTAAAATACAAAAAATTAACCTGGCATGGTGGTGGGCGCCTGTAATCCCTGCTACTTAGGAGGCTGAGGCAGGGGAATCACTTGAACCCGGGAGGCGGAGGTTGCAGTGAGCCAAGATTGTGCCACTGCACTCCAGCCTGGCGACAGAACGAGACTCTGTCTCAAAAAAAGAAAAAAAAAGAAAAGAAACTGAGAAAATAAAAATAAGCCCAAAGCAGAAGAAAGAAAACAATAAAGAACAGAAATTAGTGAACTAGGAAACTGAAAAACAAATTAGTGAAGTAGAAAAAAATAAAACCAAAAGTTCGTTCTTTGAAGAAACTAACATTAATAAACTGCCTGACCAAGAAAAAGGGAAAACAAGTGACCCATATTAGGAATGACAGGAAGAATGTGGTAGTGTGACTACAGCCCCACAGGCATGAACGGAAGAGCGTGATAGTGTGACTACAGGCCCCACAGGCATGAAATGAAGAATAAAGGAATACTACAAAAAACGGAATCACAGATTCAGCAACTGATATAAAATGGACCAATCCCCTGAAGACACAAACTGCTGAAATTAGAAATAGAGAACCCACATAGTCTCTTATTTATTTAAGAAACTGAGTTTCATAGTTTAAAACCTTGCCATTAAGGTTAACTGCAAGAATAGTGCCACTGGGGAGTTCTACCACACGTTTTAGGAATAACGCCCGTCCCTACTTTGAGGCAAGCAGTCCTCTGCGTGTGCCCCTTATTGACGGTATTTTTATTAAAATGCACATACACAAAAGAAGAAAAATAAATGGCCCAGCTTCATGTAAACAGTAGTGTTTATTCAGAAAGCATAAACCCCAGCGCTCTCGGAAGGTTCTTCTGAGATGGACCAGAGGCTCCAATCAGAGGCTTCGTGTGCGGGAAGCAATTACAGCATGAAGGAGCAGGTGAGAGCCAGGGAAGGGTCACGTGGGGATCTGAAACTTGAAATGGTCAAAGACCAGACGGCACAAGGCAGCCCGGACAAGACACCCTCAGCCCACGTGCACCAAACCCAGCCTCAGCCCCCAGCCCACCCCGAAGGGATGGGGAGGCGGTGGCTTACTGCTCATGACCTCCTGGGGAAGGAGGGAGCTGAGATCAAAATGAAATAAAGAACCTGGTAGTCGCTTCCATATTCACACAAGAAACCTCATGTCTGAGGGCAAGACAAGCAGGGGCTGCCCCCTGGGACTCCTGAGATCAACATTTCTGAGGCCCTGCCACCTGCCTATCCCTTGTAGGGATTCAAGTCCAAATAGCCAGAGCCTCTGGCAGAGGAGATGGGGGAAACTGAGGTAGCCCTAGGGTCCTCCTCTCAGGTCAAGTTGCCTGGAGACTGTAGCAGCTACGGTTGAGGCTGCTCAGGCAGCACAGAGCCCCCCGGGCAGCAGCTGAAGCTGAAGGCTCCAGGGCCAGGCCGTCGGGTCAGGCGTTCAGGAACGCGAAAGCTGACGGCTCTGAGCCAGGAGGCTCTTTGACTGCTGTCCTCTGGGACGATGTTTGCGGGGCTTGGGGAGCATCAAGGCAGGACTCTCCTGCAGCAGCCCCGGCGCCCACCAGGCGGGGGCAGGCCACCAGCTCCATACCAGCAAACAAGGAGTCGCGGCTCCACGCACAGTCGCTGGGGCCGCTCTTTGGGCTGTCTGTGCCCCCTAGGACCTGTTCAGGTCCCCACCCCCTGCTTTCTGCCAGTCTGGCCTTGGCCTTGCTGGGGTCTCCGCGGGCTGGAATGGGGGAGGCATCCGGGGGTGGGGTGGGCACAGGGCTGGGCGGCATCCCAGATGAGGGAGCAGGGCTCCGGCATGAGACTGCGGTTGAACTCAGAGGCTGGAGGAAGAGTTGGCTCCCAGCAAGAGGCACAGCATCGGTCAGCAGGTCAGATGGGCCTGGGAGGGCGGCTGTGGGGCCAGGCTCGGCTGAGGTGCCCCGGGCAGGGGACAGCTGCCCACAGGAGGCCTCAAAGTGCCTCAGGATCTGAAAGAGGAAGGAAGGAGGAACCAGGGAGATTCCTATGCAACCCTGGAAATTGTGGGGACCAGGGCCTGCCTCTCCCTAGGGCCTCCTCAGTCCCTCCACTCAGAGGGCAGGGCCAGTTCTGGGCAGGACGCCGGCTGCCAGGAGGGGGCTGGAGCAGTGCACCCAGTTGTCATCCCACTGAGAGCAGCTGCTGGGCTGGTGCTGGCGACAGGGGGCAGGTGTCACACCCACACCTCAAATCTTGTTCCTTCACTCACTACTATACCAACGGACACCCTCCCCGTCATAACCCACCAGGCACTGCTGGAGGGAGTGAACACACGTGGCCCGGCACATCTGGGTGTTTCCAACTGTTGGACGCAGGGTTCTTCCAGCATGCCTGTTTTAGAAACCCCACTACGAGGTTCGCCTGCGGTGGTGCAAACCCCAGGCTCACTTGTCGCTCTGACTGAAAGGTGAGCTAGATAAGGACGACTTGGGGATGGGTGACTGAGGTCCTGTGTTTCCAGCAGCCAGGGAGAAAACAGGAAGAAAGAAACTGGGGGTGTCCACAGGCAGAGGGAGGGTGCCAGGGCCTGGCAGCAGAGAGAGGCCTCCCAGTGTGACTCCAGCAGCCTCCAGGCAGTTCGGAGTGTTCAAGTGCACAGAGATCAATGGAACCACTTCTGCCCTCCGGAGCTGAGCATGAGCTGGGCCATGGGTGGCAAACTGCATGTGCAGTCAGGGAGGGCTTCCTGGAAGAGGTGGGTGTGAGCCGAGACACAAGGGCAGGAACATTAAGGCAGAGGAGTTTGGGGGCTTCCAGGAACAGGTAGAGGCCAGTGTCCCGTGAGTGCTGCGGAGCTGGGGTGGAAGGCAGGAAGGGAGTTGGGGAGGTGAGGACCCTGACTCACTGCTGCTCCCTCTGCCAGCGGGACGGGGACTCGGGAGGCGGGTCCGGGAAGGGCTGACCAAGCGCCGGGCAGGGACAGGGTGGCCGTGGACTGCAGTGTATGTCCTGCTGTACCCTTGGACCCGTGTGTGTGTGGCACTCTGCAGCTGCCCACCTTGGTGGCCTTGTTGGTCACAGGTCCCGGGCTGCCCATGCTGAGCTCCTGCAGCCGCGGCCGGGTGCGGAGGAGGATGTGCTCCTGGGGAAGGAGGTCGGCGCTCCCCAGGGAGGCAATGGCACACAGGGCCCTCTGCGGACGAAGGGAGGGGACATTAGCACGCATGGGGCAGCAGCTCCATGCCAGGGAGGCCTGTCTGGCCATCTCTCTCCCTATTCTCCCTCCTCCTCAACGACTGGAGTGCCAGGAGGCACCAGGGACAGCTCCACCAGAGCCCTGTCCTCACCGCCTTACACCCCAGTTCCCGGACACCAGAGCCCTGTCCTCACTGCCTTACACCCCAGCTCCCGGACACCAGAGCCCTGTCCTCACTGCCTTACACCCCGGCTCCCGAACACCAGAGCCCCTACACCCCAGTTCCCAGACACCAGAGCCCTGTCCTCACTGCCTTACACCCCAGTTCCCAGACACCAGAGCCCTGTCCTCACTGCCTTACACCCCAGTTCCCAGACACCAGAGCCCTGTCCTCACTGCCTTACACCCCAGTTCCCAGACACCAGAGCCCTGTCCTCACTGCCTTACACCCCAGTTCCCAGACACCAGAGCCCTGTCCTCACTGCCTTACACCCCAGTTCCCAGACACCAGAGCCCTGTCCTCACCGCCTTATACCCCAGTTCCCAGACACCAGAGCCATGTCCTCCCCGGCTCCTGGACACACCCCAGCGAGAAGCACGTGACCTGCTGCCCCGTTCGCCTTACCTTCATTCCTCTGCATGCCCCCGCAACATGCCCACGCGTGTCCACACTTTCATGTGCACGCACACACACATAGGCACATACATACACAACCACACACATGAAGTCATGTACACACGCACACATGCACAGGCACACACACAGGCACACACACATGCACAGGCACACACACATGCACAGGCACACACACAGGCATACACATATGCACAGGCACACACATAGGCACACACACATGCATACACACAGGCACACACACATGCACAGGCATACACACAGGCACACACACATGCACAGGCATACACACATGCACAGGCACACACACATGCACAGGCACACACACAGGCATACACACAGGCACACACACAGGCATACACACGTGCACAGGCACACACACAGGCACACACACAGGCATACACACAGGCACACACACACATGCACAGGCATACACACATACACAGGCACACACACACAGGCATACACACAGGCATACACACATGCACAGGCATACACACACACACAGGCACACACACACACAGGCATACACACAGGCATACACACATGCACAGGCATACACACACACACAGGCACACACACGCATACACACAGGCATACACACATGCACAGGCATACACACACACACAGGCACACACACACAGGCATACACACATGCACAGGCATACACACACACACAGGCACACACACACACGCATACACACAGGCATACACACATGCACAGGCATACACACACACAGGCACACACACACAGGCATACACACAGGCATACACACATGCACAGGCATACACACACACACAGGCACACACACAGGCATACACACAGGCGCACACACACACAGGCGCGCACACACACACACAGGCACACACACACACACAGGCGCACACACAGGCGCACACACACACACAGGCACACACACAGGCACACACACATGCACAGGCACACACACATGCACAGGCACACACACAGGCATACACACATGCACAGGCACACACACAGGCGCACACACACACAGGCACACACACAGGCACACACACATGCACAGGCACACACACAGGCGCACACGCACACACACAGGCGCACACACACACACAGGCACACACACACACACAGGCACACACACACAGGCACACACACACAGGCGCACACACACACACAGGCACACACACACACACAGGCGCACACACACACACACAGGCGCACACACACACACACACACAGGCGCACACACACACACAGGCACACACACACACAGGCACACACACAGGCATACACACAGGCACACACACAGGCGCACACACACACAGGCGCACACACACACACACGGGAACGTCCACACACAGGCACACACACACACACAGGCACACACACACACACACAGGCGCACACACACACACACGGGAACGTCCACACACAGGCACACACACACACACAGGCACACACACGCACAGGCATACACACAGGCACACACACACACACAGGCACACACACACACAGGCATACACACAGGCATACACACATGCACAGGCACACACACAGGAATGTTCACACACGCGCACACACAGGCACACACACACACACAGGCACACACACATGCACACACACACACAGGCACACACACATGCACAGGCATACACACATGCACAGGCACACACACAGGCACACACACATGCACAGGCACACACACAGGAATGTTCACACACACACAGGCACACACACGCACAGGCACACACACAGGAATGTTCACACACACAGGCACACACACAGGAATGTTCACACACAGGCACACACACACACAGGCACACACACACACAGGCACACACACACACAGGCACACACACAGGAATGTTCACACACACAGGCACACACAGGAATGTTCACACACACAGGCACACACACACACACAGGCACACACACACACAGGCACACACAGGAATGTTCACACACACAGGCACACACACACACAGGCACACACACAGGCACACACACAGGAATGTTCACACACACGCGCGCACACACACACACGGGAACGTCCACACACAGGCATGTGCACACAGGCATGCCCTCCCGCCCGCATGCGCAGCTCACCAGCTGCGTGCACTCACTGGTCCCACGCAGGTGGCAGGTCAGCAGCTGCAGCACAGCCTCACAGTTGAGCAGTCCACACCTGCACAGAGGGGACACCTGGGTGGCGAGCGCGGCCCGTCCCCTCCTCCCTCGCCCAGGGTTGGGGCTGGGGCAGAGCCGGGCGGGTCCAGGCGCACTCACGCTTTGAGGAAGTGCTGTGCCTCCTCGCGGCTCAGGAAGGCGCATGGTCCCCGAGTCACAGTCCTCACCAAGCTCAGCTCCTGCTGACAGTCACTCAGGGCTACCACCTCGACCCTGCCAGGGGGAATGGCCGGGTCAGGGGTGAGTTGGGGCCGTGCCCCCACCCCTGCCTCACCCCGGGGAGAACCTGGAGAGCAGGAGCCGCGCTGGGAGGGGGGTGGTGTGGTGGCTCCGAGACCACTCCCGCATACCCAGCAGCTTCCACTCACCTTTCTGCCAGGTCGCCCGGCTCCCGGCTGGCCCCTGAATGGCTGTCGCTGCCAGAATGACTGCCCGAGTCTGAGACCCTGCTCAAGTCACTGTTCTGGGAGGAATTCTGAGAGCTGGGGCTGCTGTCCAGCTCGTCCCAGCCCCCTCCGGCCTGCCCAGGCTGATGCCTCATGGCTGGAGGAAACAGGATGGCCGGTGAGATCCCCAGGGCTTCAGGCCAGCCCCATGCCCACCTCCCGGGGCCCTGGACCAAGGCCTTGGGGACTGAGTCCTGAGCTGAGGATGGGTGGCCGGCCACCTTGGCTCCAGCTTCAGCAAACACCAGCCCCAGTGGGCATCTGCTTCCACCTCGGGTCCCGTCCCCTCCTGCTGTGTGGGAGGCCCCGGGATTTGCCTCCATGGCTGCAAAGCCCCAGCGGTGACAGGAAGGAGTGACCCAGACCCCAAGGGGAGGAGCCCTCGCCTCGATACCTCGGGGACCTGGAATAGCCCCGGGGAGTGGGTTCCCCAGGGTTGGGGGACCGTGGTTGGCTGAAGGCATCGTGGCAGGCTGGTAGGTGTCACCCCGCGGCAGGAGCCTCTGGGTACTGGGACTCTCGGGCCCGGGGCGCATGGCGCTGGCCACCACCTCCGCGGCCTTCTGGATGGTGGAGAGGAAGGCTTCGCCTGCCGAGCCTGCACCTGAGGAGAGGGAGATGGGACGGCCGCCCAGTGCGGCCCCCACCCACGTTCTCTGGGAGCGGGGTGCCCGCATGGGCTCCCTGCTCAGGCTTGGGGAGGTCGGGGTACACGCTGCAGGGAGGGAGGCCTCCAGGTGGACCCCAGGCCCTCTGGAAGCTCCCGGTGGACTCCACTTTGGCATTCCCACGCCCAGTGGCCTAGACACCCAGCTCACAGCAGTTATGCCTCCGTCCCTCTGCTCTGTCCTCTGGGGGTGAGGGTGTCCTAAGGGGCTTGGGCTCGGCCTTGGCTCAGGGAGGTGTGTCCAGGGCTTGGGGAGGGGCCGGCCTTTCCCGTGTGAGCTCCCTGTAGAAGGTGCCCCCACACCAAAGTGTCAGCAGGAGCCCCGGGCTGCGTGCAGGACAGTGTGACACAGCCTAACGGTGAGCGGCGAGACACCGCCCGGGGCCTGGCAGCAGGGCACAGCTGGGCCGGGGGCTGGGTCCCAGCTGCAGGCCGTGGTGCCACCTGTGGTTCTTCTGGCGCTAATGAGTAGTTGTCCACTGGCACTGCCCCAGCTTGTAACAGCTCCACACAGGACTGCCCGAGTCACTCACACTACAGCCAGGGGACAGCCCTCAGCCCCTCTTGGAGTGGGACTCCCCCTGCCATGGGACCCAGCCCTGACTTCTTGCTGGGCCTGGTTTCTCTCGCCTGTCCGTAAAGCAGCCCTGGCCACACCTGCCCCACCCCCACGGCAGCAGTAGGGACAGCCCCAGGAAGGGCTGAGGCCGTGTAGGGGAGGGGACGGGGGGCAGCAGCTACCAGGTGGGGCAGCATGGTCCGGCCCCCACCGCCCTCCTCATTCCTGTACCCTGAGATGCCGGGGCCCATGCAGGCCCTTCCCACTCACCCGTGCGGCCATGTTCCTTGCTGTAGCCGAAACCCTGGAGGGTGCCGTGCGGCCTGGCCTGGGAGCCCATGCCTGCAGAGGGTCCTCTGTCAGCGGTAAGTCGGCCCCCACCGTCGGCCCTGCCCATGGGTGGCACAGACGCCGAGGACACTCAGGGAGGCAGAAACCCGGTGCCGGGACTGGACACAGTCCCCTCGGTCACCTACCTGTGGCAGGCGGGTTCCCCAGAGGCTGGGAGGGAGCCAGTGGCAACACGGTGTCCGAGAACAGGGTGCTCCCCAAGTCCTACATGGGGAGGCGGAGGCCCTCAGCGTCCTCATGCCGGGGCCTCCTGTACTCACCCTGCCACTCGTATCAGCTGTGTTCTGTCCCCCAGAGGCAGGGGTCCCGGGCAGGGGAACTGCAAACCCCCCAGCTGACATCCTGGCCCCAGTCCTGCCCTCTACAGGAGGAAGGGCACCCCGCAGAGCGACACTGCTCCTGGGCTCACCTGCGCGGCCGCCCGAACCTTCTGGTACAAGCTGTTCCCGTGCAGAGGATCTGGGGGCCCCGCAAAAGCTGCAGAACATAAAAGGCAAGTGGGGGGCAGGGCTGAGCCTGGCACCGCTGCTCCCTGCAGAACATGGTGAACTGGGCCCACTCCAGGGTGGCAAGTTCCTGCCACCCGGGCCCTTCTGTCACGGCCACTGGCACGCCTTCCTCCAGGACCCCGCAGAGGCCACACCAGAGCAGACCCTCAGCTCCCCCCACCCATGCCCCACAGAGGCGAGTCTCTCTCCACGCAACCACCTCGCCTCCCCCAGGGCTGGCAACCCCTGGTGCCTGAGCTGGTGCGGCCTCCCTGCAGCCCACTCTCCCTGCCCCAGGTGCACCAGGGACCCCTCGGAGGCTGCCGGGGCCTGGAGGGAGACACCAGCCTTCTTATCACAGCCTGAAAGCTCCGCCTGGACCCACCCATCCTCAGTCTCAGCCACCTCGGGCTCCCCTGCCCTGAGAGTTCCTCTCACGGTGAACTGGGACTTCTGTCCTTAAATCTTCCGGCCCCAGAGCCTCCTGAGCCTGCACCTGGAGCCGAGGCATCCTTTCAGGGCTCATGCTGACAGCCGCGCCTCTGAGAACCCTTGGAGAGCCTCAGTCACAGATGAATCCACTCGCCACCCTGGCAGGCTGGCCCTGTGATTCGCAGACGACGCCCCTGGCTGTCCCTGGGCCCAGGGTGGCAGCCGCAAGCTGAGTCAGTGGCTGGATAAACTGACCCCTGCAGCTGCCATCTTCCCGCAGGAGCCCAGGGCACCCGCCTGCCACCTCGCGCTGGCCCTCCTCTGTGACAGAGCAGGAGCATCACCGTCTTGGACAA
This sequence comes from Macaca fascicularis, assembly GCF_037993035.2. Lineage (NCBI taxonomy): Eukaryota > Metazoa > Chordata > Mammalia > Primates > Cercopithecidae > Macaca > Macaca fascicularis. Next base: position 87,659,060 of record NC_088390.1, read on the forward strand.
GCCCCTCATTCTAAAGTTCACCTTAACCAAAAACCGCCTAAATCCAAAAGGCATCAGCCTAATGGCTAAAGTCAGCACAACCATAAACTACAAATAACATCTCCAACCAGAAACACTCCAAACTCCTCCCCGACCAGAGACATGCCAGCCCGAGACAACCCTCCTCCGGCCGGGAAGACGCCAGCTTCGAGAGAACCCACCTCCGGGCTGGAAAGATGTCCCAGGATAACCTGCCGTCCTTCCAGCCCGGCCACGAACTTCTCCACACACACGTTCCGAGCTCCTGACGAGCCCTCACCCCAAAACCAACACACGCTTAGTCTGTAAGAGAAGGGGCTTCTGACCACAATCGGCTGGGGGCGCCTCTCAGGTTTTAACTAAAGAAAACCTGTCTTGGGCCGGACGCGGTGGCTCACGCCTGTAATCCCAGCACTTTGGGAGGCCGAGGCGGGCGGATCACGAGGTCAGGAGATCGAGACCATCCTGGCGAACACGGTGAAATCCCGTCTCTACTAAAAATACAAAAAACTAGCCGGGCGCGGTGGCGGGCGCCTGTAGTCCCAGCTACTCGGGAGGCTGAGGCAGGAGAATGGCGTGAACCCGGGAGGCGGAGCTTGCAGTGAGCTGAGATCGCGCCACTGCACTCCAGCCTGGGAGACAGAACAAGACTCTGTCTCAAAAAAAAAAACAAAACAAAACAGAAAACCCGTCTTTAACTGTCAGCTGCGTTTTGTGTTTCTTTCCTCTTTCTGACGCTCTGCGTGCGTGGGGTGGGCCATCCTCACTGCACACCCGCCGCCTGGCGGGGGCCGCCCCGTCTCTCATGTGCGCCTGCCTTCCTCACAGGGCTGTCGTGACACCTCCCACATCCTGTGCCCCGCCCAGGGCCAGTGCCCAGGCACGGCAGGCGACAGCCATCATCCACAACTGCCTCTGCACAGGACAGACTCTAGTGCCAACAAGAACCCAAGGTCTGAAGAACAGCCTTTCCCAACCTCGGGGCCTGCCATGCCCCATCCCCACACCTGCTGCAGCCCCCACCCCAGGGCATGTCCCCGAGACCACTGAAGCCACAACGTACATGCACCAACCACAGCCACGGGAGTGGCCTGGGAGCCCGGGGCCCTCTGACCCGCTGAATGGTGAGGATAAATGGCTGGTACTGCCTTGGCCCCAAAGCTGTGAGGAGCTCTATTAGAATGGCGAGAGCGCCCTCACACAGCCGTTCCTTCAGGGGCATCTACCGCCTAAGTCATGTGTCACAACTGTCGATGGTGGCCCAGGGCACTGGCCCCTGAGGGACACCTAGAGCTGCATGCCCACTTGTCACAAAGTGGGGCAACACTGGTTTCGACGCCGGTTTTGGGGTGAGCCCAGTGGATGGACACGCTTAGGGTCTCCATAAGCAAGCAGCGGCACGACAGACACTCCCTCCCCAGAATTCCCCTCTCAGGGGCTGGGCTGGGGTCCAGACATGGTGTGCCCAGTGACCACCTGGAGCCCCATGGAAGATCTCAGGCCAAGCCCCCACAAGTCCTCATTAGGCAGAGGCACACGGGACTGCCCCCCAGCCTGTGGGACGGCTCCCCCAGACCCACCTGCTGCCTGGACAGATCGACTGGCCGGGGCCCCGCCTCTCCTGCCTCCCAGTCCCGCCCTCCCATGGCTTCCCTCTGTCTTGGGCTCTGAAGAGCAGCCCTAGAACAAGAACCCACAGCCTGAGGAGGACGTGTGAACAGGCACTGAGTCTGCTACGTGTGGGCACTGGGATGGAGGGGAAGACCCGAGGGGCACACAGAGAAACAAACAATGGCAACCGGGGCAGCAAGCACAGGGACAGACGCAGCTGAAGGCCCAGGGGCACACGGGAGGCACGGAGGACCCAGCGGAGGGAGGGGCAGGGCACGTCAGGGGAGGCCGAGTCGGCCAGCTGGGGTGCGGGTGGGCAGCAGGTGGAGAGGCCAGGGATGGGCCAGGATCAGCAACGCGGGGCTTTGACGGGGACCAGGCCCAGGTGAGGGCTCTGGCTGAAGTCTTGCTTCTCAAGCCCGGAGGATTTGCCGCCCTCCCGCACTGTCCAGAGCCCCTGTACCTGCGGCTTCCTGGATGAAGGCAGAGTTGCGTTTGAGGATGAGCAGGAAGGAGGAGGAGCCGTGGCCACACAGATACAGCAGGATCTTCAGCACCTGGGGAGTGGGGCGGTCAGCAGCGCTGGGAGGGCCGGACACGGGACGCCCAGGGCAGGGCCCAGGGCACCCAAAGGGCACAGAGCTGCTTGCCACCCTGGGCCGCTCATCTCCTCCTCTAGCCTCACCACCATGGGCCAGGCCTCGGGCCTGACCCTTGACCACCCAGGGGCTCACCTTGAGCTTCCCGTGGCCGGAGCTGCTGTGTAGGCGGCTCAGGAGGTACTCCAGCAGGCACTGGCTGCTGCCCGGAGACTCGTGGGAGATTTCTGTGGCACGCTCGGGTTAGGGAAGGGCGAGATGGTGAAGGCTGCGCCGGGCCGCAGGGAGACCGGGCCCTGGGACCTCCAGTCCACGCTCCCTGGAGGCGCCTCCTGCAGGCTCTGCCGTCAGGAGCGCAGGGCTTCTCAGGTCTCCTGTGCCATCAGTACTGCAGCCTTCAGACCCACCCACGGCTGCTTACAATGATAAAGGAGCTGCGGATCCCCCTAGGGACAGCAGAATCCCCGGGAACCCTTCGCACCACTCTGGGACCCTGCCATCTGTTCTTTCCCCCACACGGTACGTCGAGGAAGGATACTAGCAATCTCTTCAAACAGGTAGCCCGGACATGGGACATCATCATCCGATGTCCCCTTCAGAAGAATCGGGAGCTGAAAGGGAACAAGAGCCCCGCTGTGATGAGGTGCCATCTCCCACAGGGGTGGATCCACACCCCTCCAAAGGGGATGGAAACGGCCCACCGATCGCTGTTGACATGGCCGGAGAGAGGCCTGGGAAGGGGTGAGAACCGTGCTACTGGCCACAGGGAGGCTGCAGCAGGGTCCTCTCTCAACAGTCAGGGATGAACAGCCTTGGAGAAGAGGCAAGTCAGTGGTGGTTCTCCACGGAGGAGCTGTGCCACTTGGGTTACGATGGGACACAGCCCCCAGCCTCCCTGCACTTACCAGCACGTAAGGCTATTTAAAAGTACCTCTCCTGTACCTACCTACTGACTAGCAAAGCCAAACAAGGCCCAGGCAAGCGCTTTTCCACGCAGAGGACTATGAATAGTTCCACCTCCCAAGAGCCCGGATTGGCAGAGTGACAGCCGCTCAGCCTGACTGGCTCCATCGCTCCCCAAGAACCGACCGATGTCGTGTGTTTTATGTTCGCTAACAGCAGATGGACTTATTGGTTTCATGCTGACTTACTGGCACAAAGATGTAGAGTTTATAGGGATGAAAACTGGAACCACCCATTTTTGCATTATTCAGTTTCAGGACACAACAGAGTTCAAGAGTATTTAAGAGGACAAGCATGGGACCGACCACGTGAGGTGCTGAAGCCTTTCAGTTGGCAGCGCGGAGATCTAGTGACAACACACGCAAACGTGGACCTGAAGTGTTTCCCGAGGCTGTGGACACACATCACTGACACTATTTGCCCACCAAGCCCTAAGGGGAGCTAGACAGGTTTGCAGGTGACAGCTGACAACGGCAGAACGCAGCACACAACGACTCTGTCCAAACCTTGCACTGAGAGCTTTGACCAACCCTAGCGTGGCTTCTGGCAGCCCAAGGCCGCGCCCTGGGCCCACTCAGCCCCCTCTGAGGTTCAGCCTAGGAAAGCTGAGGGCTGACAAAAGAGGGCGGTTTGCTCAGGACGACACCTGGGAACTGGCCCGGCCTCTCCTTCTCAGAGCGTTTACTAAGAGGGGCTTACAACGGTGTGTCCTTCCCTGTCCCTTCGAAATGTCTGTGTTCTCTGCAACCCAGGGGTGCCTCTCCAGGACCGGAGTCCTCTGAAACGCCACCGTTAGGGAGGACGGCGGGCGGCCAGCCCACCTGGGCGCCGGCAGCACGGACACAGCGGCTCCACGTCCACTGGGTCCGCCGCTCCTTCCCTCCTGTCGGAGCCCACTGAATGCTGGCGGAGGCCTGTTCGTTCCCCCAGGGTCTGGCTGTACCCATCGCCCTTGCGCTCGGTGGGTCCGGCTTGGGAGGCCCCGGGACGGCGCGGCGGGCGGGCAGCTCAGGGGCGTCGGCGCGGGCGAAGGGGCCGGCAGCAGCTACCCGGCGCGGAGACGCAAGGTCAACGGCTCAAGCCCGGGGCGAGTCCGGGGAACGCGGCGCTCGAGAGAAGCCGTGGGGCCGGGGCCCGGGCGGACCGCCCTCACTCACCCGGTGTAGAAAGCTCAGGCGGTCCCGTAGCGGCGGCGCGGCAGCCATGATCCAAGTCCCCTCCCGGTCTGCCCCGCTTCCGCCAGGCCCGGGCTCTCCAATCACTGCGCGGGTCTGGCTCCGCCGGCCAATCCCTCGCGGCGGGGCGGGCCCTGAGGTTGGCTTCGTAAACAATTTGAGCCTAGGCCAATCCGAAGTCCCAGGGCACAGACAGACTAGGACAAGAGCCAATTGCAGGGGCTCTGGCCAATTAAGAAGCGCAGGAAAGGTTATGGGCGGAAGCGCCGACCTATCAAGCTGTTTGACACCGGAAGAGGCTGGACCTAAGATGACGGCGCCCAGGGGCTCTGGGAACAGCCACTCATGTCTGTGAACGGAGCTGTGTGGGGCCGCGTGCGAAGCCGCCTCCGCGCCTTCCCCGAGCGGCTGGCCGCCTGCGGGGCCGAGGTGAGGAGCCGCGGGCAGGCCAGTGCTGCTGGACAGGAGGAGCAGCGCGGGGAGGTGACTGGGAGGGAGGGCGGTGACGGGATCAAGGGACCCCATGACCCGCGCCCATCCCCTCCGCAGGCCGCGGCGTACGGCAGGTGCGTGCAGGCCTCCACGGCCCCAGGCGGCAGCCTAAGCAAGGACCTCTGCGCGCGGGAGTTCGAGGCCCTGCGGAGCTGCTTCGCCGCCGCGGTAGGTGGGCGCGGGCCCCTCCTAGCCCTTCCCCTCCAAGATCCAGGGGGCCCCAGCTTTCCTTTGCTTTCCCGTTGGTTCAAGGTTTGAGCGCCTGCCGCGTGCTTTAGACGCCGGCTGACCAAACCACCGAGCCACGGACGAGCCCGCGAAACCTCGGCCGTCCCGGGTTTGTCCCTGCGTGTTTGTAAACCGGGACTGGCACCAACCTCAGAAAGGATGGGAAATGTGTGCACTAAAGCGCCTGGTAAAACGCGTAAGCTTTCGTGTTAGCACTGCCGCCGAGGGGTGTCAGGCCAGGATCGACCCAACACAGGACTCCCAGAAAGTGCCCAGCGCCTTCCGGGTCTTCATCTCCCTTCACTTGCAGCCCGCCCCGTGCAGCTGCAGTGGATTCCTTCAGCGCCTGTCCTGCCGGGCACCCCCAGCCACCCTCACAACTGGCACCATAGGGCTTCAAGTCATTCTGAGGCTGGTTCCCTAAGTGTCAGCCTCTCTGGGTACCACCTCAGTGTATCTGGGGTAGGCCGTGATGCCAGTGCTGACTCTTGTTTACTGGGAGCTATTAATCCGCAGATTTGGACCAGAGAAAGGGTAGTTGAACAAGAGCTCCATGGCCTTCATAGCTACCCGGCCCTAGCAGCCTTGGATCCAGGGGTGGGTAACTCATCAGAAGTTGCACTTTTTGCCGGGTATGGTGGCGCATGCCTGTAATCCTACCACTTTGGGAGGCTGAGGCGGGTGAATTGCTTCAGCCTAGAAGTTTGAGACCAGCCTGGGCAACATACGGAGACCCTGTCTCTACAAAAAAAAAAAAAAAAAAAAAATTAGCCGGGCCTGGTGATGTAGTCCCAGCTACTTGGGAGGCTGAGGTGGAAGATCACTTGAACCTGGGAGGTGAAGGTTGTAGTGAGCCGAGATTGCGCCACCGTACTCCAGCCTGGGCGACAAAGCGAGACTGCATCTCAAAAAAAAAAAAAAAAACAGCCGGGCGCGGTGGCTCAAGCCTGTAATCCCAGCACTTTGGGAGGCTGAGACGGGCGGATCACAAGGTCAGGAGATCGAGACCATCCTGGCTAACACGGTGAAACCCCGTCTCTACTAAAAAATACAAAAAGCTAGCCGGGCGAGGTGGCGGGCGCCTGTAGTCCCAGCTACTCGGGAGGCTGAGAAAGGAGAATGGCGTAAACCCGGGAGGCGGAGCTTGCAGTGAGCTGAGATCCGGCCACTGCACTCCAGCCTGGGCGACAGAGCGAGACTCCGTCTCAAAAAAAAAAAAAAAAAAAAAAAAAAAAAAAAAAAAAAAAAAAAAAAAAAAAAAAAAAAAAAAAAAAAAAACTTGGGGGGCTCCTGCTTTCCCTTTATGAGAGCTTGGGTCCCAGTGTGGCATCTGGTGGGGGCTCAGAGGAGGGTGCAGCAGTGAGTTCCATGACAGTGTCATGAGGCCCTTGTCCCATGGACAAGTGACACAGAGAACTGGCCCATGGGGCCCAGGCTCCAACCAGTCGAGCCCCCACCACATGCCAGCACCACGTTCTCTGTAAGGTATTTGCGTAGAACACGACATTTAGTGTGGTAGCTTTCTTTTGAGCCATATCTAACTTGGAAGCAAGCCATTCAGACAAAACACTTTGTCTTGCAGGCCAAGAAGACGCTGGAGCGAGGCTGTTAGGAGGGACTCTGAGCTTCACACCTGACTGCTGCCGTGGGTGCGGTGCCCTCGTCCTCATGGCCCCTGGTGGCACACATTGAATGCCTAGGGCAGAAAGGAAGTGGGAATGGCGAAGATGTGACGTTCCTGGGTGTTAGATCCTGTATTTCTTCTTCTTAACAAGTTGAGGCGTGGGTAGAGCAGGAATTGGTTTTCCAGTGTTGTGTCTGTAAATCTGAGTTCGAATAAGATACAATGGAAGCCACGGTAAAGACCCCGTTAAGTCCTGCAGCCTGGGGCTTACTGTGTGCAGACTGTGACATGTGGGTCTTGGCCTCTCCGAGGTGGAATGGGGCCCAAAGCCTTTCCCCCAAAACTGGAAGGGCTGGGACTTGGGGACACCCTGCCTCAAGGTCCCCATTTTAAAACATTCTCGGCCGGGCGCGGTGACTCAAGCCTGTAATCCCAGCACTTTGGGAGGCCGAGACGGGCAGATCACAAGGTCAGGAGATCGAGACCATCCTGGCTAACATGGTGAAACCCCGTCTCTACTAAAAAAAATACAAAAAATTAGCCGGGCGAGATGGTGGGCGCCTGTAGTCCCAGCTACTCGGGAGGCTGAGGCAGGAGAATGGCGTGAAGCCGGGAGGTGGAGCTTGCAGTGAGCCGAGATCGCGCCACTGCACTCCAGCCTGGGCGACAGAGTGAGACTCCGTCTCAAAAAAAAAAAAAAACATTCTCACTAAGGTATTTAATGTGAATCTGGTGAAGCCTGCAGATCTCGCTGTGGGTATACAGCACACACCAAAGACAAGGACGTCAGCACCACAAGGGGACATTCCATGGGGCAGGGTCCTCGCAGGTGGCTTTCCTGGACATGGGGCAGGGCGGGGGCTCTTCACAAAAGGGCCTGAGTCTCCGAGAGGGGCCTGTGTAGAGCACCAGCAGCCACTGCCCCTCCTGTGTGGGGTTGGTCACCCCCCTCAGCAGCCCAGGTGCTTCACTGATGGCACCTGCCCTCTCGTTCCCCCTCCTTGTCACATCACTTGACCTAAAACTAAGGTGAGAAGGGTCACATCCTGATGCTGCCCGGGCACTTGTTGACCTTGAGACCTGGGAGTCCGTGGGGCCTGAGCGCCACCTGCAGGGCATGGCGGGGACTGCGTGGGCTGTGGAGGTCGCACTGTCATGGGGCTGCAGCCTGCACCTGCCCCCAGGCCCGTGCTAGCAGCTGACCCTGTGGGCCTCTGAGGTCTGTTCCTCCATGTTTCCTCCTACAGATGCTACCCCAGAATTAGCCTGGCTTCCCCTAAGGGTCAAATGCCCTGCGGTCTGATCTGGGTGGTGAGTCTGCAGGAGCCAGGCCAAAGCGCTGGATTTTGTCCCAAGGGCCAGGATAGTGTCACATCTTGGGAACCACAGAAATCCAGACCAGACTGCTAGGGTGAAGCCACCACAGCCCATCCGTGCACAGGCCAGAGACTCACGTCCTGTGCTGGCATGACCCACCTGACCCGCCTCCCCAGCGTGCACGGCCAGCTGCCCCCACCCTGCCTTCCTCCTCACGTGTGCCCAGCACTCATCCATGAGCGAGCCTCACTGCACAAACGTCCTTTTCTTAGCCCTGTCACGCCCTCTCCTCCGTTCTCTGGCAATTCATTGGCAGAGCTTCCTGCATCTTCTCCCTCCAGATCCAGCCTCCTGTCCCGCCCACAGACCTGTCTTCCCAGCACTCCCCCTTGCTGTCCTTCACCCCGTGTGTGAGGTGGTGACAGACCTGCCAGACTTTCTGTGGCCCAGCATGGCCCACACCTCCAAACTCAGCTCTCAGACCTCCTGGGGACACCGTCTTTTCTGCCACTCCAAATTTCCTTTTTCCTTCCAAACCTTCCTGCACTTTTGCTCTGCCCTTCCTCCCTGAGTGACAGCTCAGGAAGCTGGGGGGGAGTGGGGGAGGGGCAGGGAGCAGGCAAAGGGAAGGGGGAGGGGTTCTGCTGTTTCCGCACCGCAGGGACAGTGCAGAGCTCTTAACTACTTCAGGTGCACTTGGGCCGTCCTGCTGCCCTAACAAAGCTCTGAGACTGGGTGATTTACAAAGAACAGCCTGATTTCTCCCAGCTCTGCAGGCTGCAAAGCCCGAGATCCAGCCACTGGCACTGGTGTCTGGGGAGGGCCTTTGTGCCGCGTCCTCATGCTGGAGAAGGCGGAGGAGCAAGAGAGCAAATGACCTGCATGCTGCGTGCAGCCTCTTTTATGAGGCTTTTTTTTTTTTTTTTTTTTTTTGAGACAAGAGTCTCACTCTGTTGCCCAGGCTGGAGTGCAGTGGCACAATCTTGGCTCACTGCAAGCTCTGCCTCCCAGGTTCACGCCCTTCTCCTGCCTCAGCACCCCAAGTAGCTGGGACTACAGGCGCCTGCCACCACGCCCAGCTCATTTTTTGTATTTTTAGTAGAGACAGGGTTTCACTGTGTTAGCCAGGATGGGCTCAATCTCCTGACCTTGTGATCCACCTGCCTCAGCCTCCCAAAGTGCTAGGATTACAGGCGTGAGCCACCGCGCCCAGTCCTTTTATAAGGCTCTTAATCGTAGGAGCGAGGAAGGAGCCCTCAGCCTAGTCACCTGTTGATACTATCACTTAGGCAACTCCTGGATTTTGGAGGGGACACGTTCAAGCCACAGCAAATGCCTTGGCTCTCAGGCGATGCCAGAAGTTCTTTGAGGGCTGAGCTCCACTCAATCTGTCCCTCGGCCAGTGTGCTGTGCAAGTCTGTTCCCGCACAGAAGTACCACTGGCAACGGGACGGCACTATCCCTGCGGCCCTGCTCTGGAACTGAGCCCCCAGAGGCAGGCTCCACGGCCCAGTGACCTGCACCAGGACTGACCAGACAGGAGCAGCCTGTGGTCCATCAGAAAGCGCAGCCTGGCCCCGGGGCCCCTCTGTGTCGTTCTGAGAAGCCCCACCCCAGGGTCTGCCAGGCTTTTGGGGAAGGAAGTTTCTCTTTCCTTCCCTGAGGGGCTGCCACTTGGGCTGCGGGTGGGCAGGAATAAGGAAGTGTGCGTGGGGGCGGGTGACCCTGCCTGTGGCTGGGGGTGTAGGGATTCCAGGGTGCAGCAGGATGGGCGGCAGCAGAGGCACGGCGGTCACGGATGCCTGTGTGTCGGCCGAGGGCGGCCCGCTCCAACAGCAGCCATCTCAGCAGAAAGCGGGAGGGTGGAATAACCTCCAAAGAAAAAGAAAACTGGGTCACGGCAAGATATTTGGGGAAATCCAGCCAGAATGAAAATCTCACTTTGAGCAATTTAACAAATGGAGTTCCAATCTGAGGGGAACGTCCAGAAGGCGTTTTACCACTGAGCAGTGGTTCATCTGGAACTGTTTTTAATTGAGACTGAAAGACAGAAATGGCCAGGACTGAACCCCCTTGGCGGGGTACCTCCCAACTGCTGAGCAGTGCCCCTGGTCCTGCAGCCTCCTCCCAGCCCACGGGACTCCGCAGGCGTCACCACTCAGCCTCCAGAAGCTTCCCTCTAGTTAATTTCCAGTCTTCAGGCCGGGCGCTGTGGCTTAAGCCTGTAATCCTAGCGCTTTGGGAGGCTGAGGTGGGTGGATCACAAGGTCAGGAGTTCGAGACCAGCCTGGCCTACATGGTGAATCCCGGTCTCTACTAAAAATACAAAAAAAAAAAAAAATTAGCTGGACGTGGTGGCACTTGCCTGTAGTCCCAGATACTAGGGAGGCTGAGGCAAGAGAATTGCTTGAACCCAGGAAGCAGAGTTTGCAGTGAGCTGAGATTGTGCCACTGCACTCCAGCCTGGGCGACGGAGTGAGACTCTGTCTCAAAAGAAAAAAAATTCCAGTCTTCAGGCTGCCCAGTGACATCCTTCAAGGTAAGAAACTACAATAAAAAGCCAAAGGATATCAAAAGGTGCAGGTGGAAGACACCGCCAGAGGCCGAGGCCGGGCCCTCCGTGCAGAGACCCTTCACCAACATGGGCCCCCCAGACCCCTTCGTGGCAGGGTCAGGGCACAAACTCCCCAGAGGACGAGCCGACACAGACTCAGGGAAGCAGTCCCCATCTACACGTGCTTGGACACAGCAGCACCTCCTCTCTCCCGCCAGGCAAGAGGGCTGTGGAGCTTGTCCTGGACACGGGGCAGCATGCATGTCGGCCTGGCCCTGGGGGCTGGACAACCTCCTGGCACCAGGCGGGTCTCTGCCTGCTCACAGGGTCTCTCTGGGGCTGTGCTGCGTCTCGTGTCCAGTCACTGCGATGCTCGATGTTCAGGTCATGGCACTGTTCCCTCGTGACCTCTGGCCTCTACTTTATACATGTGGAATCCTGAGCTGGCCTCAGACTTTCAGTCACTCCCCCAACTTCACTAATCAGGTATCAGTGGTGTTTTTTACTTTTAAAAAAAAAAGCCACAACTGGATTTTGCAAAACACAGACCATGGAGGGCTGGGCCAACCAAGAGGAGTGTCCCTGGATGCCCCACTCGCGAGTCCGGCCCCTGCTCCCTGCGTTTCCCGGACACCAAACAGCACCCACTGAGGCTGGGCGAAGGCAAAAGTGTTTATTCAAAACTTCCTGCCACACTGTGGGAAACATCAGTAAACAGTTATAACTCCGAGTCGCTGCAAGTTTGGGGTTGGACGCTGGCTCTCACGGTAGCCTGTGCTGGGACCATCAGCAGCCATGTGCACCTCCACGCACGGCCGAGCTCAACCTGAAGACCACGCGTGCTGCCTGGCAGAAGCAGGAGGCCTGACCGCAGACACAGCGGCTCCCAGCCTGAGCCTGGGCGTGCACCGGCCGGCTCGCAGCGGAGGCCACGTCTCCTCACAGACTGGAGTGAGCTCAGAGTCTAGAGGTTAGAGGACCTCAGACTAAGAGCTGCAACAGAACGACAGCAAGAACATTCTGGAAACAATGCCACGGTGAATCTTTTATACTCTCACACTTGGTGAGGGCCTCAGACGTGAAACCCTGGAGATAGATGAGTGTGACCTCCAGAGTTCGGCTGGGATGCGGCTGAGAAAGACCTGCTGCTGGCCGGGGAAGACAGTGGCTGGCGTGGCCCTCATGGCCAGCAGGTGCTAGGACTCCTCCAGAGCCCCGGGCGCCTGTCTAAGCTGCCGGCTGTGGACCACCTGCAGAGCTCCCCCTGCAGCCTGGCGGAGCTGGGCGTCCAAGGCGCCACGGAGGTTGTTCACCTGGACATCAGGCAGGGAGTTAAGGCCAATGATGACCCCGTCCCTTGGGGCCAGCTCGCCCTCTGCATGAGGGCTAAGGTCCCGCCGTCGCCTCCGGAGGTCAGAGCCAGCCTGCAGTTTCAGGTCCCGGTTAGGCTTGGCATTGTCCGGCCTCTGGCCCCCCGGGACAGCTCGTTTGGGCCCCAGCTCTGGCTCTGGCCTCTGCCTGGGCTCCTGGACAGCAGCGTCCTCCCTGCCTCTCGGCTGCCCGTGAGACACAGGCACATGGTCCCCGCCGTGGGCCTCCTTTCTCATCTCCAGGTGACCGCCATGGTCCCGCCGGTGGCCCTGCTGTCCGTCCTGCTCGCCGTCAGAGATGACCCGCGGTTCCGGCTGGTGGACCACAGCCTGGGGCTGTGCAGCCGCTCCTCCCGCCCTGCCGGGCAGGTCCAGGTCCGCTGCAAGGCCCAAGTCTCGGCTCATCTGCTTGGGCTCCATGCGAGCGTCTCCCGTCTCTGCTCCTGGCTCTGCCACAAGCCAGTTGGCTTCCTTCAGAATGCCGGTGCCAGTGGCTGCCACCTCCTTCCCAGGTTTTTTCCTGTCTTGGGAACCACCGCCAGTAATGTCCTGACTTTGCCTGGGGAATTCCTCTGCAAGGTGCTCCTCTGGACCCCTGGCTTCCCTGGCGGGGTCTGGCACGGGCACCTGCTCTGGGCCCTTGGGGAGCCCCTTCACCGTGCCAGCTGCCCCAGGGGCGGCATCCTTCTGGCCATCTCTCGGCTTGGCCTGGGCTGCCCGAGGCTCTGTGTCAGGGCCGCCATCAGGAGGGCCAGCAGGGTCTCTGCCTGCAGGCCCCTCAGGGTGCTCCAGGGAACGCTGGTTAAGGTCCTGGGATGGAGCGGGGCGGCCCCCGGGAGCTTTGAGGACATGGTCCAAAGGCAGGGGAGGCAGATTCTCCACCGTCTCCCTGGCCTTGCCTTCGGGGGCCTCCTGGCCTCTGGGCACCGCCGCCCCGGGCTCTGGATGCACCTCCACTGCAAATGAAGTCGGCCATCAACTGAGCCACAGCACTGAACACAGGGTGCCAGTGGGGCCCAAAAGAACAAGCAACACTGGGCACTGGGAACCAAACCCACACTCACCCTCAGGACTTGAGGCCACCGAGGCTCAGACCCAGCCGCATGATGACGGCAGGAGACCCCCTGCCTGGCCCCACCCCACTGCATCCGCCGGCCCAGCCTACCCTGCCTGGGCTTGTCCTCCTCATCCTCCTGCCTCTGCTGGTGGATCTCCTTGTGCTGCTCCTCGATCACCGCCAGCAGCTTCTCCTGCTGGTCCAGCAAGCGCTTTTGCTGCACCTGCTGTTCTTTGATCACCTGAAGCAGGACGGCGTGGTCCAGCATCTCTGCCCTGCCAGCCTCTGGGTTTGGAAAGAACACAGTCAGAGGGTGCCGGGGCTGCTCATGCATCCTGCTGGGCCAAGACTGCGCCCACAGCAAGACAACACACAGGTCACCTGCAGGGAGTGCGCCCGAACACTGGCCACTGGTGACACTCGTCATGACCGTGACCATGAAGCCCGGACAGCGCAGTGAGACATGCAGGTCCGAGGGCCCGGGAGAGGCTGTGCCCTGACTGCCCCTGGAAGCCCACCCGGGACGGCCTCTCCCGCCAGCCAGCCACTCTGCTGCATCGTTCTCCCACTGGCTGTGCCGCAGCTGCACCCGGCAGGACCCCAGCAAGCCTGCTTGTTGTCCATGAAAATGAGTGTCCAGAGCAACACGGAGTCAAAAGGAATGTGCCAGAATGTCAGAGATGGTTATCTGGGCTGGGTGGGTTTTTCTTTTTTTTTCCACTTTACACATTCAGTTGTTCTAGGACAAGTATGTAAGAAAATAAGCCTGGGCACGGAGGCTCATGCCTGTAATCCCAGCAATTTGGGAGGCCGAGGCAGGCAGATCGCCTGAGCCCAGGAGGTAGAGACCAGCCTGGGAAACAGCAAGATCCCCACCTCCACACACACACACACAAAACATAAAAATAAAAATTATCAGGGTGTGGTGACAGGCGTCTGTACTCCCAGCTACTCGGGAGGCAGAGGCCCGAGGATCACTTGAGCCCAGGAGGTTGAGGCTGCAGTGAGCTGTGATCACACCACTGCACTCCAGCCTGGGCAACAAAGCGAGACCCTGTCTCAAAAAAGAAAAAAAGAAAAGAAAAACTGTAAGCTATGTTTTGAAAAGAACATTGGTACTTTTAGAAAGTTTCCTCCGAGATGAGAATTTTAAAAACAAACAAAAGCTGTCTTCTTTTAAGGGGAGCATGGGAGCTGGAGCGTCAGTGAGGTCCCGGCCAGCCGTCCTGACCACTGCTCCTGAACACCATCTGCTGTGGAAATTCTGGGCAGGTCCTGCGTGATGGGGAGCCCTGGTGCGCCCAGCATTAAGAGCTGGTGCCGGCAGCAAGGGCCAGAGGACAGGCCTGCCCGGGTTACAGCTGGCGCACACTTGCTGCAGGGCCAGGCCTGCCCGGGTTACAGCTGGCGCACACTTGCTGCAGGGCCAGGCCTGCCCGGGTTACAGCTGGCGCACACTTGCTGCAGGGCCAGGCCTGCCCGGGTTACAGCTGGCGCACACTTGCTGCAGGGCCAGGCCTGCCCGGGTTACAGCTGGCGCACACTTGCTGCAGGAGCACCTGGTCCGACTCGCTTCAGCACTGGCCAGTTATTTGTTGCAAGCGGCCGTGAATTATGTAATTTTTACAACACATTTTCAGATTATTATAGGAAGCTTTGAAAAATGATGGGTTAGGGCTGTGAGGCACAAAAGTTCAATCCAGGAGCAAGAAGGATGTTTTGCGAGTAGTGAGAGCAGATATCTCAGGGAGGGCCCCTGCATGCCAGACATAGACTGATGCGCCGGCCCAGCCTCCCCAGTGACACCATGACCAGCCAGAGAAGCGCAGGGTCAGCATTCTCCCAGGAACGCAGCCCTGGGCCTCGCCCAGACCCCTGCATGTGGGGGACAGGGCCAGCTCCAAGGAGATCAGGGCCATGGGGCTGGCCCTCGAGCGGCAGCCCCTGCTCCCTGCCAGCACCCCAGGCCAGACGCCTGCCTGCAGGGAAAAGCCATGACGGGCAGAGCAGGTCTCCTGCAAACCTCCTTTCACATGAGGAAGTGCAGGCAGCAGACCAGCCACCTTGGCCATGGGCCACACTCTCGCCCTGGGTGCTGCAGGGCTCAACCACAGAATCGTCAACAGTACAAGGACAAGATCCCACGTGCCAGTGACACCTCCCCGTACTCCAGGACAGGGTTCCGAAAGGGCAGGCACCACGGCCTCACTTGCTCCCCGAAGGACTAGCCCTGGGCCTGGTGCTGGGAAGAGGAGCAAAGACGAGGAGACAGAAGGGAGGAGGGGGAGGGGGAGGAGAGAGAAAGAGAGGAGGAGGGAGAAGAAGGAAGGCGAGGGAAGAGGAGGACAAGAGAGGAGGAAAGAGGAGGGAGGAGGAGGAAAGAGGGAAGAGGAGGGGTAAGGAGGGAAGAGGAGGGAGAAGGAGGGAAGGAAGAGGAGGGAGGAGGAGGGAGGGAAGAGGAGGGAGAAGGAGGGAGGGAAGAGGAGGGAGAAGGAGGGAGGGAAGAGGAGGGAGAAGGAGGGAGGGAAGAGGAGGGAGAAGGAGGGAGGGAAGAGGAGGGAGAAGGAGGGAGGGAAGAGGAGGGAGAAGAGGGAGAAGGGAGAAGGAGGGAAGAGGAGGGAGTAGGGAGAAGGAGGGAGGGAGAAGGAGGGAGGGAAGAGGAGGGAGGAGAAGAGGAAGAAGGGGAAAAAAGAGGGGGAGGGGGAGGGAGGAAGGAGCCTTGCCACGTCCAGCCAGAAGCCACATGGGACACATGTGAAGCACTGTGGAGGAGACAGGCTGTTCCTACAGCCAGAGCCCACCTACACCACAGGGACCAGACTGCAGAAGGCACGGAGCCACCCACCTATTGAGACCCACACAGATCTCTCAAGGCGGCCCATGAGGCAGCAGCGCAGGCAGCGCCCCGCCTCGGCTGGTGCCCTAAGCAGCCTGCCCCCTGATGACAGGCAAGGCCACAGCAGGGCTGAGGAGGACCACGGCATTTATAACACAAGGGAGCAGAGTGGGCATCGGGACCCCGCCTGAGGGCTGCGGCTGAGCCTGGGTCTGGGGCCTGACACGTGTCCCCATGCAGGGCTGTCCTGGGGCAGGTGTGCCGCCGAGGGGCTGCGCTCAGGTCTGAGGCCCTCCAGGCGCGCTCTTTACTTCAGCACACTCCTTTGGGTTCGTACCTGCTACTATCTTTTTAATCTCAGCTGTTCGTCCCGTTGAGAGGCATACGGAAGAAAGGCAGAATAGGAAACCGTGAAAAGTCTTTTTCAGAAAGAAGAAAATCAAAAGAATCAAACAGGTTCAGGTAACAGAGCATAGGAATTGGAACCAAAAAATATGGCCTGACTAAAACCTAAGACAAAATCCCACACGTGTGAACTTCTGAAGCAGCTCAGAGCTCCGGAAGCCCAGGGGCACCTTTCGGCTCTGTCTTCCGCGCTGCAGATGCAAGGAGGGTGAGGTGTACCCGTGAGAAGCCAGGCTGCAGCCACTGGGACATGGCTGTCCTGAGGCCACTGGGACACGGCTGCTGCACCCGCCCTCCCTCGGACCGGCTGTCCTGAGGCCACAGGGCAAGAGGCGCCGGCAGGAAGTGCGTGTCTTACGAACGCCCTGGGAGGTGCCCGCGCCAAGGCTGGCCCAGAGCTCCCACACCTGCTCCCAGGGGCTTGGCCCAGGAGGCTGGAGCGGCTGTGCCCTGTGACCCCCATACAGATCCCTGGAACAGACCCTCTCAATGCCGGGGCACACGTGGACGCCGCATGGGGCACGGCTGACCACCCTGAGAGAAGGCTTGGACGCTGCCACCAAATGTACCTGACTTTTGGCAAGCGGGGGCTCAGCCACACACCCTCAGAGGGCGAGTGGACCCCCAGCCTGGGAGAGGACATGGCACAGAAGCCTGTCCCCAGCAGGCCCACGGGGGGGCTGCTGCCACCCAACTGCGTGAGGTCACAAGGAGGGGCCGCAAAAGCCAACAGCTGGGACCCAAGGGGCAGGAAGTTTGGAGGAGGAGTCACAGTAAGTTTTATTCTCAGGAGAGCAAAGGCATGAGGAGCCTTCCTGGAGGAACAGGTGACAGATCCCTGCCGATGAACACAGCCGAGCTCCGAGGGCCGAGGGAGTGCGAGCAGCGCTCTGGGCTGGGGCTCTGCTAGGACCAGGGTGGGTGCAGCCACCCGCAAGCCGGGTCCCCTCGGGGCACAGCCTTAAAATAAACCTCCACATCTGGGTGCAGGCACGCCCACACCTGCCTGGCTTTAAATACTGCGAGTGTTAGAACTGCTAACAAACCTGCTTTAAAATGAGACAAAATGGTAATCACAAGCCAGGTGACAACGCTGCAGGTGTTTTAAAGGGGAGTAAGGGAGATAAAACGCTCCCAGGGAGGGATAAAACGTTCCCAGAAAGCAAGCTGCTGATGGGAAGGGAGCAGAAAGCTATCCGAGGGGTCTGCTTATAAGAAAGAGAAGGGTGCCTGACAGGGCTCCCTAGGATGACCTGGGCATCCCCCCAGGGCTAGGGGAGGGGCTGCTGCTCCCTGGGCCTGAGGCGGGCAGCTGTGGGGCCGAGGCCTTACCTTCCAGCTGGCTGGCCGCCTGGTCTCCGCCCGCTCGCTCCACGTCCCTCTGCTCGCGAGGCTCAGGCGGCAGCCCAGCCCCCGGAGCCGGCTTCTCTGCTGGGAAGGGAGGCTTCCCACCTGCACACACGGTGAAGACTCAGGAGGTTTTGCAGGAAAGTCAAGGGAGGATTGGGGGGGGACAGAAGGCAAGGGAAGGACAAAAGGAGGTGGCAGATGTTTCTAAAGAGACACCCCCGTCAGCACAGTTTATATTCAACCTGATGATTACTAGTGAAGCAATAAAAAAATATTTAACAACCTCATAGGCTTGTGGCAATGAGCCAATGTTAACTGCCTTCGCAATTAAAATGCAAGAACCGTCCTAAGCAGCTCTTAGACGGGCACTTAACAACGTGTTACCTGTCAGGCGCCCCCCGCGCCACCCCCCGTGTACGCGCAGACACACGAGCACAGCGCGGCACCTGACATTTAGTGGTCTGGCAAACAACTGTGTGACAGATATTACAGTAGCTGTCAGCCACCAGCCTCTTCCTGTCCCCACCAGCTGCCGGGCCGCCCCATTTGCATGCTAATCTGGAGCAGGGCGAGAGACTGGGGCCTGAGGGAGGAGCCATCGATTCTGCTGCCCCTGCCCAGCCTCCCCAGCCCGAGAGGGAAGCGTTGTCCCACACAAGCCCAGGGTGACACCCACCATGGTCACTGTCCTCTGCGGGCTGCCCTGTATCCCCGGCGGCGTTGCCTGGTGGCGGCACCCCATCGGCCTTTTCCCCTTCACCCACTGCCAGGGCATTCTGCTGCTCAGACAGCACTGCCTGGGGCCGAGGATGCAGGTCCCTGTCTCCTGGCCCCAGGTCTTCCTTTGCAGGCTGGACAGCTGGCTGGCCATCTGCTTCTGGAACTTTCTGGGGATCTTCAGGAAGATCGCCTGCTTCCTCCAAGGCCTGGGCCTGTCCAGGCCTCTTCCCAACCTCTCCCTGCTCCGGCTCCCGTTTCTCTCTTTCTGAGTCGGGCAGAGGCGGTGCCATCTGGCCTTGGACCCCTGGAGCCTTTCCGCCCACGTGTCTGGATGGAGGTTTGTTCTCTTCTGGCACCTCTCGGTCTTGGCCTTCATCTACCACCACCTTGTCGTGAGGAACAGGAGGCTCGTGGCGGTGGGCCTCGCCCACAGGCATGGCAATCCCTGCAAGGGCATGGGGGACAGATGGGGTCAGGCTGAGGCCCCTCCTTCCCTTCCCAGGGAATCTGAACTGGGCTCTTCCCTGGGTTCTGGCTCCCAACAGTGTGACACAGGCCAACAGATACCACCTCCCCGCTGGCCTCCCTGCTGCCTGGTCAAGCGCAGTTGACACTAAAGTTACACCAGGGGCAGCTGCAAACAAGTTGCTCTGGGAGGGGCAGCACATTCATCTGAATTGAAAGACACAGAAAACAAAAATGACCAGAACTTAGGATGGGCTGAAGGGAAACACACACACACAGCCCCGAGAGCCACGCCGCAGGGTATCCGGCCTGCAGAGGAGGACATGGGGCCCCCCTTCCCCGTCTCCACCCCCGGCCAGTGCCCAGTACCTTGCCCAGGGCGATCAAGCTGTGCCTCCTCCTGTGCCTCCTTGCCATCTTCCCGTCCAGGCACATCCACGGGCCCCTTGATCTGGGCCTGCTCCAGCTCCTCTCTCTCCTTTGGCAGCTTCGGCTTCTCCCGGCCATCCTCGGCCATGGCCACGACCGGATCCTGGGCTGGGAGCAGGGCACAGTTAGGGAACCGCACTGCAGGAGCGGGGCGGCTCTCCCTGGACTCTTACCATATTTTCCAGCCCAATGGCAGAGCCAAAGCAGTTATTTTTTTTCCTGTTCAATCATTAGCAGCTAAGTAGCACAGAAAACTGTCATTTTTCATGTGTATTCATAACAAAAATATGTCAAAATGCAATTTACACCTAACTGGGGGCAGGGAGAGCTAGAGTCCATGTAATACTCAGTCATTACCACCAGATGGCAGCATGAGCCCACCGACCGACTCTCCCACAGTCCCCTCCATTACCGCCATCACCTCCATCACCACCGCCATCACCGTCACCATCACCTCCACCACCATCACCGCTACCAATCACCATCATCTCCATTCCTACCACCATCAGTGCCATCACCACCGTCACCACTACCATCACCATCACTGCCACCCCTACCATCATTGCCATCACCTCCGTCATCACCACCATCATCTCCAGCCGTACCACCACCACTGCCATCCCCACCACCATCGCTGCATCACTGCCACCTCCATAATCATCACCTCCATCACCGCCATCATCACCTCCATCACCACCTTCCTGTCCCAGCAAGGCCATATGTCCACTGAGACAGGCGCTGCAGCCTAGGGGGACTCAGGTGAAGCTGTCTGGGGAAGAATTCACAGAGTCCGGTTCAGAGCAGCAGATGGGGGCTCACCAGCTCCCAAAGGAGAAGAAAATGGGGACAATTATCTTAGCTTTATACCAGCCTTCTAAGAGCAGCCTGATGTGTTAGTCTAGGGAAACAGACAGTTACACTGTTGTCAATTTGGAGTTGAGAGTCCTAGACAAACTGTAGAGGATAGGTACCACCCTACTGGGTAATAAACCAGTTAACAGAAAGCAGACACTAGGCTCTACAGTTTAGCCAAGTAACAAATTCAACCGTTGTTGTTGGTTTTTTTTTTTTTTCAGACGGACTCCTGCTGTGTCGCCCAGGCTGGAGTGCAGTGGCGCAATCTCAGCTCACCGCAACCTCTGCCTCCCAGGTTCAAGCAATTTCCATGCCTCAGCCTCCTGTAGCTGGGATTACAGGCACCTGCCACAATGCCTGGCTGATTTTTGTATATCTTTAGTAGACACAGGGTTTCACCACATTGGCTAGGCTGGTCTCAAACTCCTGACCTCAAGTGGTCCACTGCACCCGGCCCAAGTGACCAGTTCTATAAGCGTTTGGCCACCCGCCAGAGCAAGTGAAAACACACCAGTCGCCATCACATGATTAAGCCTCGGCAGAGGCTCCATATGCAGAAACGAGCCACGACTGTCACTCAAGAGGGCCTGTCCAATGGATGACTACGTGAAGAAAGGGAGGCTGGGGAGGGGAAGGGAAAATATAGCAAAACAAAGGAAATCTCCGTTGTCACAGGACAAGTTGCCTCTGAGAAGTCATTTTCTCAGCACGAAGCAAAATTCAGTTCCTCAGGCCGTGAATGACCGTCTGGGGCTCCAGCGGGAGCTCCGTGTGGGTGCAGGAGCCGCAGGATGGGAGGTGAGCACGGTGAGCCAGGAGCTGCCCCAGAGGTCCCTTTCTTTGGAGAACCTCCCGGGAACGCCATGCCTCTCAGCGTTCTGCAAGTGTTGCTGGATTGCACGGGCACCTGCGGGAAGGCTGCGCGAGCGTCCTGGCTCCCCGCCGCCGGCAGCAGCTGACCAGCCGAGGGCCGCACTCACAGCCTTCATGCCTGGCGCTCTGCAGCTGTCCGCGGGCAATGCACACAGCCTCTTCCACAGCGGAGCCGACCTTTGCGTCAGGGACAGTTTGCCCGCAGTGCCTCTTGGCTGCAGTAAAACTAACACAAAACTTCAAAATTAGCAACTGAAAAACATCTGAGTGCTGCCAGCCGCTTCGGATCTCGACATGAACACAGGCTGCGCAAAGACAGAAAGGGGCCCTGTGTGGGCAGTGCCCCCGCCAGCTCACGACTGAGCTCCTCAGGAGGGAGGAGATCTCTGGCATCTGAATTTCTTCTCCTAAGAGGCCAGCAATACACCAGCTAAGCCACAGTAGAGGCGGCCACGGCCAAGAGGGACAGCTCCACACACCCCCCCAGGAACACCCAGCGGAGGGTGCTGCCGCAGAGCAACCATCCTCCTCATTCGGCTTCAAAAATCGCCTCCAGGCCAGGTGTGCGGTGCGGCCGAGGCAGGAAGACCACTCGAGGTCAGGAGTTTAACACCATCCCGGCGAAACCCTGTCTCAACAAAAAATACAAAATTAGCCGGCTGTGGTGCCGTGCCTATACTCTCAGCTACTCGGGAGGCTGAGGTGGGAGAATCGCTTGAACTTGGGAGGTGGAGGCTGTAGTTGGCCAGTATCGTGCCAGTGCACTCCAGCCTGGGCGACAGAGCGAGATTCTGTCTCAAAAAGAAAAACAAAAATCATCTCCAGTCACAAAAAACCACGACCCGTGGGCGTCATCGGCGCCGGCGCCAGGGATGCTGTGTTAGGCCCTGTCCCAGCGGCTCCTCACTGCCGGGTGCTGACGCAGGTTCCCAGCTCCTGGCACGCACAGAAACACACACCTTCCTAACAAGTGACAGAGGCCACAACTGGGCCACGGCGGAGGCGGATCCCTCACTTTCCTCCCTGCTGTCCAGTCGGGCACGGAGGCCCCGAGGCTGCCAAGGCCACAGCTCAGGACTCAGTCTTTGGAGTGAGGCACACTCGGGGACTTGGAGGTGGTGACCTGGAGGGGAAGGGGCAACATCTAATGCGTCCCCAACTCCACATTCAAGGCTGGCGTCCACCCCAGACCAAAGGCCAGCACAGACGGGCAGGGAGGCCAGCGACGCTGCCGTCCAGACCCCAAGAGTTGGCAAGGTGGCTCTGCAGGCTGCCAGCCTGGACCCGCCGTGGCTCCCTCTGTGTGCCTTGTGATCAGCAAAGGCGGAGACAGTCATGTCAGATGGTCCCCAGAAGAAGCGACTTTTAAACATGGTCCCGGTGGCTGGGCGCGGCGGCTCACGCCTGTAATCCCAGCACTTTGGGAGGCCGAGACAGGCGGATCACAAGGTCAGGAGATCGAGACCACCCGGGCTAACACGGTGAAACCCCGTCTCTACTAAAAAATACAAAAACCTAGCCGGGCGTGGTGGCAGGTGCCTGTAGTCCCAGCTACTCGGGAGGCTGAGGCAGGAGAATGGCGTAAACCCGGGAGGCGGAGCTTGCAGTGAGCTGAGATCCGGCCGCTGCACTCCAGCCTGGGTGACAGAGCGAGACTCCATCTCAAAAAAAAAAAAAAAGAAACATAGTCCCAGCATCCCACTGACGGAGTTCCTCATCCACTCGAGCGCCACCCCAAGTTCACGAGGAGGCTCGGGATCCCAGGGCGCCACACTCGCAAGAGGCGGGAACAATGGCCGCTGACGTGACTTTTAAAAGCTAGTCCCTGCTTTTAGGCAACTTTTCCAATAGCTGCTTTCTGACTTTCCCTTGATGCTGCCATGAGAAAGGATTACTCATTAAGGGCTTGGCTTTACAGCCCAATCTTCCACACATAGCTGACCGATGACCTCATGGTCTCATCTTTCCCAACGTGAAGGGGAATCCCAGGCCATCTGGCTCCTGGTACCCGGGTGTCTGGGCTGGCAACACAGCCAGGCCCTGGTACAGCCTCCAGCAGGCGGAACCTCCTCACCACTGCTTTTGCCTCCACTGCGGCTGGCACTGCTGCTGTCTCTTGGGAGGCGGGAGAAGCTCCCAGTTCCTTCCATACAGCACGGAATGATCTGTGAGAGACTTAGGGCCACATGCTTCCCCCTTCTCTCCTCTGACTGTGGGGACATTGCCACCCTGCTGGAGCAATGCCCTACTGAGAAAGCTTTTTGTTTGTTTGTTTGTTTGTTTTTTTGAGACAGAGTCTTGCTCTGTCGCCCAGGCTGGAGTGCAGTGGACGGATCTCAGCTCACTGCAAGCTCCGCCTCCCAGGTTCACGCCATCCTCCTGCCTCAGCCTCCCGAGTAGCTGGGACTACAGGCGCCCGCCACCTCGCCCGGCTAGTTTTTTTGTATTTTTTAGTAGAGACGGGGTTTCACCGTGTTAGCCAGGATGGTCTCGATCTCCTGACCTCGTGATCCGCCCGCCTGGGCCTTCCAAAGTGCTGGGATTACAGGCTTGAGCCACTGTGCCCGGCCTTTTTTTTTTTTTTTTTTTAAGAGACAGGGTCCCACTCTGTCACCCAGGCTGGAGTGCAGTGGTGCCATCTCGGCTCCCTGCAGTCTCGACCTTCCAGGCTCAAGCGATCCTCCCACCTCAGCATCCTGCCACTATACCCGGGTCATTTTTGTATTTTTAGTAGAGACGGGGTTTCACCATGTTGGCCGGGCTGATCTCAAACTCCTGACCTCAGGTGATCCTCCTGCCTTGGCCTCCCAAAGTGCTGGGATTCCAGGTGTGAGCCACCACACTGGCCCGGAGAAGGCTTCTGATAGCTCCTTTGCTGTGTCCCCCACACCTCTCCTCCTGTTATAATTTTGTGCCGTGTTTCTGCTGCTGTCCTGAAATGGCAGGGAGCTGATTCCATTGTCTGAGATAACTGTGCCAGCCGCACAGGACCTGGCCAGGTTCCGAAGGACCCTGCCTCCTGCAACCTCTGGCCTGGGTTGAGCCATGTGACCTGGCTCCACGCGTGGGGGCCGTGTGTCCCCGCTTGGGCCTGAGCACACAGAACTGTGGCCATCTCTGCCCCTGCACCAACACGCACGACCCGTCGACACCCAGCCAGACCCTCATTCCGTCCCCTATCACCGCATTCTGGCTCCCTTCTCAGCCAGGCCGCTGCCTCATTTGCTCACCGAGTGGAAGTGCAGCTGTGCCTGCCCCACTGGGGGAGCGGGCACGAGGGTGCCTGAGGGGTGTGGGCCCTGCTGTGCTGCCCCGTGCAGCAAATGAGGGGCGTGCAGGAACCGGGAGGGACGGGGGACCTGCAGCTCCAAGAAAGGAACAGATGTCACAAAACCCGAACTTGCCCCTCGCCTCCAGGGTGCTAGAGAGAGCAGGTAGGAACGGCCCGACTCCCAGCTTTCAAGGTAACCGTCTTCATGAGCCTTTGCAGGGACTCAGCCATGCTCACAAAGACCTGCGAGGCCGTGCATGGGGCCCAGGCTGTGCGCGTCTAACCACGACATCTGCATGAGGATGGGATTCCCAGCCATAGCCCAGGGCCACGCAGGACTCTCACCCGGTCAGCAGATACCATTTTTGGCCTCTGCAGCATCAAGGAGACCAATAAAACTCCGCTCAGCCGTCCGACAGGGAGCGCGCATCGGTGCGGGACCCTCGACCCCAGCTCAGCCTCAGCCAGGCAGCCCATCTATCATGGGGGAGCCGGGGCTGGAAAATCGGAGACACGCTAAAAACAAGCGGCATGTGGTTCTGAGAGGGGCCATGTGTTTTGTTACAGCCTCGTGGAAGAAATAGAAACCAGATGTGGCCTCGGAGGGCACCAGGTGAGCCGGAGGCTCGCGGCCCGCACAAGCCTCATGACAGGATACAGCTGCTTGCACCAGCCGCAAGCGGAGGCCGTGCAGGGCTGGGGGGACGGGGAGCTTCCTGCTGGCTGCCACTGAGAAGTCCACTCCCAGCAGCCCGCTAGACGAGGGCGACACCCCTCACTGCCCAGGCCGGGGGGTCCCAGCACACTGGACCCACCGACAGTTTCCGTGTCAGCGCCCACTCTAGCCCAGAGGCCTGGACAGCAACAGGTGGCCCTGCTCAGCAGCACCGAGCCTGGGGCCCCAGCTGAGGTGGGTGTAAAACCCCCACCTGCCTCTCCAGGTGGACTTTGTTCCAGGCCGAATCACCAAAGCCAACGCAGGGCAGCTGGCAGCCACCGGCGGCTTCCAACACTCACGTTTTCTTCCTCTGGTGACCCCAACTGTCCCCAGCCACAGCCCGGCCAGCTGCAGGGAACCCAGAAGGCAGGGCTCCCCTGCCCACCTTCGCCATCCAGGAACAGTCATCCTTGGCAAATCTGAGCACAGCGGATCCAGGGAGACCCTCGGAGGGTGTGTATGAGGTGACAACACTGGGAAGGAGCTTTCCAGGCAGAGTGCGGAGCTCAGAGCAGAGATGACAAGAAGCCCCAGGGTCACAGCTGAGACGGCGCCCCCACACGCTCAGCAGAAGCCAGGGGCTCCCTTCGACGGACCTCTCCTCCTGGCCATTATAGAAGTGGAGGCTCCTCCCCGAGGAGGAAGTCACTGGCCAGCACCTCCACAGCGACCTGAGACCCCCAGCCACAGCCGGTACTGCTCACCAGGGCTCCCAGGGTGGTGTGCAGATGACGCCCAGACAATCTGACTGAGCTGGGGCCTCTGCTCAGGGGTGCGTTGGACGTGGCGGACACACAGGCACTGTGGATGAATAAACCCGGCTGTTTTCAGGGGCAGAAGACCCCAGCATGAAGGTCATCGTGGACGGCACCTGCCTGCCCATGCCTGCCTGGCGCCACTCAGAGCTCGTGGGCAGGCCTGGGCCCGGGGAGGTCTGCTGCCTGCAGGGCCGCCCAGTGTGGCACTCTCCCTCTAGGCCTGGGAGGGTCAGGGAGGCAGTAGCCATCCAGGCCACGGAGCTGCAGCTGCACCTGGAAAGCCACACTCAGGAAACACCTATCTCTGCACCCCTGGGCTCTGCCACAGACGGAGGCATCAGGGTTACGGGGCACCACGGCCGGGACTGTGCCGCAGACGGAGAGTCAAGATTACGGGGCACCGCGGGGCCCATCCCAAAGTGGCCTGCAGCTAGCTGCATGAGGGCTCACAGTCCTAACTCCACCCACGGTCCTGGTGAACAAATAATAAATAACCTGAAGCAGCAAACCAAACTGAGGCCTGATCGCCGACCCTGTCCAGGAGAAAACCGGAGAAACTGACATCCTCAAATGAACAGCACGTGAGCAACACTCAGAAACGTACACCCCACCTAGCCCACCGAGTGGCAGGCATCCAGGCCGGTGGCCACTCCGTCCCACATTCCCCACATACAGGCGGCCACTCCCGTCCCACGTTCCCCGCATACAGGCGGCCACTCCCGTCCCACGTTCCCCGCATACAGGCGGCCACTCCGTCCCACGTTCCCCGCATACAGGCGGCCACTCCCGTCCCACGTTCCCCGCATACAGGCGGCCACTCCCGTCCCACGTTCCCCGCATACAGGCGGCCACTCCCGTCCCACGTTCCCCGCATACAGGCGGCCACTCCCGTCCCACGTTCCCCGCATACAGGCGGCCACTCCCGTCCCACGTTCCCCGCATACAGGCGGCCACTCCCGTCCCACGTTCCCCGCATACAGGCGGCCACTCCCGTCCCACGTTCCCCGCATACAGGCGGCCACTCCCGTCCCACGTTCCCCGCATACAGGCGGCCACTCCTGTCCCACGTTCCCCGCATACAGGCGGCCACTCCTGTCCCACGTTCCCTGCATACAGGCGGTCACCCCACAGCCAGCCATGGTGCACAGAGCATCTTCATGGGCAAGGCGGTGGCCCTACCCCGCTGGCTGCACCCACATAGGACAGAGGCCACTGAGCAGATAAGCACAATCCTTGGACCAGACCCAGGAGATGCCCAGTGGGCACCTGCCCTGAGAAGGCTCAAAGGCCCAGGGTGGGCATACCTGAGAGTCGCGCTGCCTCTGCCTTCACCAAACCCTCGGCCTCTCCAAGTCGGCCACCGGGGGCTTCCTCTGCCAAGTCCTCGGGGACCTCCTCGCCCACAGACAGTGTGGTGACAGTGCTCACCACCAGGATGCCCAGGCCGACCCACAGCACCACCTGCGGAGACAAAGACCCCAGGGGCGGGAGTCACAGCTGTGGCCCCCGCTCCTGCCGAGCATAAAACTGGCCTGGCAGAGAGGCTCCGGGACGGGGTGAGGCACGAGGAGAGTGGACATGACAAAGTCCCCCGAGGGTGACAGGCGTGCAGTCGGCCCTGCCTGAGGACAGGTGGCCACTCCCGGGGAGACTTGGGCCCGCCTGCCGGCGAAGCTCCTGACGGCTGGGAGAGGGCTGAGCCCTGATGCGCTGCTCTCAGAGCATGGCGGGACTCCTGGCATCCAGCCTGTGGCTGACAAGCCCTCCCCGCCAGCTGGGGTCATGGGCCAACCCTGTCAGAGCTATGCCAGCCATTCAGGCTGGAGCGGGAGGGACAGAATCCGTTCAGAAGAACTGGTGACACCTCCCTGGTCCAACACAATTAGAGAAGAGGGCTCCGCGGCGGGAAGGACCCGCACTCTCTGAAGCTGGTGGCGACTGAAAAAGAAAAGCCGGCGGAGAGCCTGCTTCCTCCACTTCCCTCTCTGCCACCTGGAAGCACGGGGCTAGTGTTGGTGTCTCCGGACACCAGGTGCTGCTGAGGCTCTGAGGTCAGTGGGCTCCGCCGAAGAGAGCCCGGCCGCCGTGTGCCTCAGGGCTTGTAGGATGCCCAGGGAGCCCAAGGCCCCTCTGACAGTAGCCACAGCTGGCCGGAGCATGTGGTGATGGCAGGCCTGCCCCAGGTGCACGTGGGGCCACTGTCTGATGTATGTTCTGGAGGTCTGGGCAAGGCCTGCAGGCTCGGTGGCCCACAGAGTCTGCCTCACCCTGGCCCCAAACGTTCTGCATTTGTACAGGCCCCTTCAGCCACGTTACATCTTCCTTGCAGCGAAGGGAAGAGTCCCAGGGCAGTGGTGGTGTCCGGAAGGCGACCAAAGCAGTCTTTTTTTTTTTTTTTTTTTTGAGACGGAGTGTCGCTCTGTCGCCCAGGCTGGAGTGCAGTGGCCGGATCTCAGCTCACTGCAAGCTCCGCCTCCCGGGTTTACGCCATTCTCCTGCCTCAGCCTCCCAAGTAGCTGGGACTACAGGCGCCCGCCACCTCGCCCGGCTAGATTTTTGTATTTTTTAGTAGAGACGGGGTTTCACCGTGTCAGCCAGGATGGTCTCGATCTCCTGACCTCGTGATCCGCCCGTCTCGGCCTCCCAAAGTGCTGGGATTACAGGCTTGAGCCACCGCGCCCAAAGCAGGCTTAAGATAATAAAAAGAGGAAGAAACCTGAAATCTCCCGAGGCTATGCGATCTGTGTAGATCAAAAAATCAATAAGGGGCCAGGCGCAGTGGCTCACGTCTGTAATCCCAGCACTTTGGGAGGCTGAGGCAGGTGGATCATTTGAGGTCAGGAGTTTGAGACCAGCCTGGCCAACATGGTAAAACCCTATCTCTACTAAAAATACAAAAATTAGGCCGGGCGCGGTGGCTCAAGCCTGTAATCCCAGCACTTTGGGAGGCCGAGGTGGGCGGATCACGAGGTCAGGAGATCGAGACCATCCTGGCTAACACGGTGAAACCCCGTCTCTACTAAAAATACAAAAATTAGATGGGTGTAGTGGCGCGCACCTGGAATCCCAGCTACTCAGGAAGCTGAAGCAGGAGAATTGCTTGAACCCAGGAGGCAGAGGTCGCAGTGAGCCGAGATGCTGAAGAAGTGGCTGACACACGTGGACATGTATTCTAACATACACTGTAAGAATCTATTTTTTTTTTTTTTTGAGACGGAGTCTCGCTCTGTCCCCCAGGCTGGAGCGTAGTGGCCGGATCTCAGCTCACTGCAAGCTCCGCCTCCCAGGTTTACGCCATTCTCCTGCCTCAGCCTCCCGAGTAGCTGGGACTACAGGCGCCCGCCACCTCGCCCGGCTAGTTTTTTGTATTTTTTTTTAAGTAGAGACGGGGTTTCACCGTGTTAGCCAGGATGGTCTCGATCTCCTGACCTCGTGATCCGCCCGTCTCGGCCTCCCAAAGTGCTGGGATTACAGGCTTGAGCCACCGCGCCCGGCCTAAGAATCTATTTACCACAACTTGAAGACAGGCAAGATCACTCTAGAATGCTGGCGGACAGATGGGCAGTGATCTTTGGGGTGGGGGTGGATGACAGTGAGGCACCCACGGGGAGCTCTGGGGTGCTGGGATGTCCTGTGTCTGCTCTGGATGGTGGTTCCACATGGTTCACTTTGTAAAAACTTACCAGGTTGAGGCCGGGTGCGGTGGCTCACACCTGTAATCCCAGCACTTTGGGAGGTCGAGGCGGGTGGATCACCTGGGGTCAAGAGTTCAAGACCAGTGTGACCAACATGGAGAAACCCCGTCTCACTAAAAATACAAAATTAGCTGGGCGTGGTGACGTGTGCCTGTAATCTCAGCTACTCGGGAGACTGAGGCAGGAGAATCACTTGAACCCGGGAGGCGGAGGCTGCAGTGAGCTGAGATTGCACCACTGCACTCCAGCCTGGGCAACAAGAGTGAAACTCTGTCTCAAAAGAAAAAAAAAAAAAATTATCAATATATACCAGTAAGAAAAAGCTCAACAACTCCCTAAAAAGTGAGCAAAGAACCCAGGCAGTTCACAGAAACAGAAACACAAGTGGCTTCTAAACCCACGAAAAGACGCTCAAGCTCCCGCCAGAGAGGCTAAGAATGATGAAGCCTGGAAGGTCCTGGGTGCGGGGACAGAAGCCTTGGGCCTGGCTGGGAGTGATGCTGCAGGCAATTTAGGTAGAGCCAGCACGTTTACAAATGCTCACACCCCTGACACAGGATTCCACTTCTAGAAGGCTTCCTACAGACGCACGCTCAAACATGTCGACATGCTCACAAACACATATTCAGCGCGATTCTGTCTGCAATACCAGAAGACCGGAGAGGTAAGTACTTCGGAGACTGGGATTATGGAATTTTTCTACCACGGAACACCATGAAATGGCTAAAAATAGCCAGGCAGTTCTGTGCCCACGGCTGTGGGGCAACCTGACCTGCACAGGATTTTGAGAAAAGCAGTAGGAAACTGTGTTGCAATTAAAGAAAAACGCACATGCGCGCGCACAGACCGCCGCGTGAGTGGACGTGCACAGACTGCCACACGAGGGTCGCGCCAGGAACAACAGCGGGTGGTGGCCTCGGGGGTGGGCGGCTGGGGAGGGGACTCAGAGCTGGCAGCAGATCCATGGACAAGCAGTCACTGCAGAAACACCACGGGGAAAGAGCTTACGACTCAGCACAGTCGGCCTCAGGAAAACCTGATGATGCACAGCTGGAGCAGGTCGGTGTGGCCCTGCTGGGCAAAGACCGTGCGTCCTGGTGAACCCAGGGTTCCCCAGGCTGACTGGACCAAGTCCCTTTTGTGGGTTTTCAGTTTCTTGACAGAACCCGTCTGAAAACGCTGAACCAGGGGCTTCCCTTCCGACTTCACCTCGCCCCAGACCAGACCAATCAGCCGTGGTCCAGGCCAGCCCTCGAGCGGTGCGCACCTGGGAGGAAAGCGCGTTCTTGTGGATTTTCTTGTAGATCAGTGCCGGGCAGATGAAGCAGATGAGGCTTCCCATGGTCGCACCCGTGAGGCCCAGGATGGTCTCCACTAGGAAAGAGAAGTGACAGGAATGGATGAGTGGGAAAGGGCTCCGGCCAGGAGGGGACCTGAGCTTTTTTGCCCAGCACACAGGCGAGCAAGCCAGCATTGAAGGAAAGGCCGTCCAGGCGAGAGCCGGGAGCAGACACGCCCTCTGTGCCCAGAAAGCCTGACAACTGCGGCTGATTCCTCCAACAGTGCATTTGGGCTCCGGGGTGAATTTTCTGATGGCTCATCTTTAAAGAGTCAAGACACGGCCCGGCGCGGTGGCTCACGCCTGCAATCCCAGCACTTTGGGAGGCAGAGGCGGGCAGATCACGAGGTCAGGAGATCGAGACCATCCTGGCTAACACGGTGAAACCCCGTCTCTACTAAAAATACCAAAAACTTAGCCGGGTGTGGTGGCGGGAGCCTGTAGTCCCAGCTACTCGGGAGGCTGAGGCAGGAGAATGGCGTGAACCCAGGTCGTGGAGCTTGCAGTGAGCCGAGATCGCACCACTGCACTCCAGCCTGGGCGACAGAGCGAGACTCCGCCTCAAAAAAAATAAAAAACAGAGTCAGACACTAGGGACTTCCTGCCGAAACCAAATGCTGGCTCCGCACAGCACGGCTCCCGCGCAGCCTCTCCTGCCTGCTGCTCCATGAGTGGCCCTAGGCGGGCAGGACCTACCCAAGGGCAGGTGGAGAAGCCAGGGCCCAGCGTGTATGCCAGGCTGCAGCCCCTGCCAGGAGCCCAGACAGATCACCTCTAGGGCTGTTCCCTGGGGAGAGTGAGTGCGAGTTCCCCTGTGGATCTGATGATAATGAGCTCTGTCTTGTCTGCTAGGGAGCGGGTGCATTTGGGTAACACAAATACGTTCAGGGCCTTCAACGATTCCCTTGGTAATGCGTCAACAAAATCAGAAGTCAAAAGAAACAACAGGACAGCATGCGCTGTTCTAGAATAGTTGGTTCTACAAATCGAGCCTGTGTCCCAGCACTGCAGTCTCTCTCCACCCAGCTGTCAACGGGTGTCTGCTGTTCCATCAAGCTGCCAGAATTTTTTTTTTTTTTTTGAGACGGAGTCTCGCTCTGTCGCCCAGGCTGGAGTGCAGTGGCGCGATCTCGGCTCACTGCAAACTCCACCTCCCGGGTTCACGCCATTCTCCTGCCTCAGCCTCCCGAGTAGCTGGGACTACAGGCGTCCGCCACCACACCTGGCTAATTTTTTGGTATTTTTAGTAGACACAGGGTTTCACCGTGTTAGCTAGGATGGTCTTGATCTCCTGACCTCGCGATCCACCCGCTTTGGCCTCCCAAAGTACTGGGATTACAGGTGTGAGCCACCGTGCCTGGCGAGCTGCCAGATTTTTTTTTTTTTTTTTTTTTTGAGACGGAGTTTCTCTCCTGTTGCCCAGCTTGGAGTACAATGGCGCGATCTCGGCTCGGCTCACAGCAACCTCCTCCTCCTGGGTTCAAGTGATTCTTTTGCCTCGGCCCCTCGACTACCTGGGATTACAGGCATGCATCACCACGCCCGGCTAATTTTGTATTTTTAGTAGAGACAGGGTTTCTCCATGTTGGTCAGGCTGGTCTTGAACTCCCAACCTCAGGTGATCCGCCCACCTCAACCTCCCAAAGTGCTGGGATTACAAGCGTGAGCCACTGCGCCCGGCTCAAGCTGCCAGATTTTATCCCCTGCCTTTCTCCATGAGCCAGAGAAAAAATGACAAAAAAGTCTCTAGACTTCTTTAGGAGACCAGAGAAGACGGCTCGTAACTGGGCAGGTCTTGGTTGATGCCGAAGCCCCCGGGTCCCACTGCCTGGCACTAGAGCAGCCCTCCCGCCTTACCATTGGGGATAAGGATGCCACCGACCATGGTTCCAAACACCACAGAGAGGGTAAGCGCTTTAAACCGGAGAGGGGGCATGTAGCCCCCTGCTGCAAAGGTGCCATCTTTTTGCTGTATAAAAGAAAAACGAAAAGGTTTTGAAAGGACTGATTTCCTCCACCACTCTCCTAAAAAGCAAAGCCTGAAAGGGTTCTGCCAGGCACACCGGGCACATCTCCACATGAGGCCAGCCGCGCGCTCACCTGGCAGGTGAGCCTGACCAGCACAATCAGATCTGGCTGAGCAACTTGAACGGGAACCTGCAACCCAAACCTGCAACACGCCAGGAAGGCACGAGGGCTTCTCACCCCAGGCACAGACCATAAACTTTACAACGTCCTTTTGAAATGTGAGTACCGAGTCCTTCTGTTTTCCTTTTTGCTTTTAGAGCAATACCATGAGAGAGTTTTTTAAGTGCCAGGAAGTATGGAGAGCAGAATACAGGCTGCACAGCGCCGCTCCTGCCAAACGTCTCTAGGCCTCTCCTGGCCCGCAGGTTTCAGGATGAGGGCACAGCCCCCACACACACACGCACACATGTGGCCGTGTTATCTTCAGGATGTGGGCACAGCCCCCACACACACACGCACACACGTGGCCGTGTTATCATCTTCAGGGTGAGGGCACAACCCCCACGCACACACGTGGCCGTGTTATCATCTTCAGGGTGAGGGCACAACCCCCACGCACACACGTGGCCGTGTTATCATCTTCAGGGTGAGGGCACAACCCCCACGCACACACGTGGCCGTGTTATCATCTTCAGGGTGAGGGCACAACCCCCACGCACACACGTGGCCGTGTTATCATCTTCAGGGTGAGGGCACAACCCCCACGCACACACGTGGCCGTGTTATCATCTTCAGGGTGAGGGCACAACCCCCACGCACACACGTGGCCGTGTTATCATCTTCAGGGTGAGGGCACAACCCCCACGCACACACGTGGCCGTGTTATCATGTTCAGGGTGCGGGCACAGCCCCCCCACACACACACATGGCCGTGTTATCTCCTGGGTGCAGGCAGAACCCCCACACACACACGCATACACACACATGTGGCCATGTTATCCCACACACACACGCGCACACACACTCACACATGTGGCCGTGTTATCCCACACATACACGTGCACACACACTCTCACATGTGGCCGTGTTATCCCACATACACACACACACGCACACGTGGTTGTGTTATCATCTCCAGCAGATGTGCAACAAGCAGTGAGCAATTTCAAAGTGCAGGAAGAAGAGGTGAGAAGGGCATGATGAGGCATCACCAAATTGCAAGTGCCTGTTTTGGCTGCAGGGTGCAGCCAGGCCTCTACTGCTCTGCACCAGGATGCCAGGGCCATTCATTCCAGAGGAGGAGGCAGAGCCAAGGACAGATGGCCTCAGACCCCACCTGCCCCAGGGCCCCCGGCTGTGGTCTCTAGTACAGGACACAGGAGCCAGACCACCTGGCTCAAATCCTTGCTCTGCCACTCACCAGCCCCAGTTGAGTGTCCCTAGGCAAGTGACTTAACCTCCATGCCTCAGTTTCCTCATCTCTCAACAGAAGCAGCTCCTCATCCAGCCGTGGTAAGGACCAAATGAGTTAACACACAGGATGGGCTGGCCATGATGACTATCCCTGGACTAGGAAACAACCGCAGAACTTTCTAGAACTACAATTTCGAAGCATCCCATTTTCAGAATGGACTTTTACAGAGAATGGACTGTGGAAGCTCGAGCCAGAATTTCCTATCGGCCTTAGGGCGATAATTTGTATACAGGCCAGGGAGGTTGGGGATTAGGTCCATCACACAAGAGTCCCGGTCCTAGAAATTTACCTATGACATAGACCCAGAGAAGGGGAGAGGGGACTTTAGCATGAAGACTGTCGTGAGATGGTTATCCACGAGAGGTCAAGGGTGAAGGAGCAACGCACCCAGGCCCCTGCAACAAGCGGAGAAGCAAGGAAGCAGAGCCCCTGCAGGCTTGTAGGGACCGTGGAGAAACGCTCACGGCACATCGGCCGAAGACAAGAAAGCAGGTGGTATGGCCGCGGCCACACCTGTGGGAAAGAAGCCACGGGCACTGACAGGAAACACAGCCAGGTCCTCCTTGGGATGAAGGGGTGTGTGTGAGCTTTCCTACTCGAGTCACAATACCTTTAATGCCACTATCAATTTTTTAACAAGATAAAAATGGGTCATGTACGGAAATACAGATGCTGCTCAGGTACAAAACATCAAACAGTGAAAGCGGCCTGGCCACACACGCGGGGGAAACCCCACGGCCAGATGACGGGCTCTGGCCTCGCCTCCTCGATCCTGCCTTGCCCGTGCCCAGGTGCCTGAACTCTGCAGGAGAGGAGCACCAGCACGTGCGGGAGGCGCTCAGTCCTTGGTGCTTGGCCTCTGCTGTGAAGCCAGAGGCATGTGGCTGGTGGAAGTCTGCAGGAGGCACATGACTGCCACCAGGCTATGGTGACCACGCACCCGGCCACATGGACAGTGAGCCCGTGCTGCTGTTCCCAAGGCCCAGGGAGACCCACCGCCCCCACTGTGACTGCTGGACTCTCCCCTGGATTCTCCGAGACCACTCAACCCCCCTTGGCTGAAACACTTCAAGAGAAACGTGTGCTTCTAGCCACCGGGAGTCCCAGCTGACGGGACATACCAGGCTCACAGATCTCAGGCTGCGGGACAGAAGACGGATGGGCCACCGGGCGGAGCTCCCAAGGGGAGGCAGGAGGGGAACCTGGATGAGGCAGGGCTCCTCCAACACGGCAGAGCGGCGTCTGCACCCCCGTGCTTGGGGCACAAGACAGCACAGCACAGCCTTTCATGGCTATCTCTGCCACAAGGAGAGAACCAGGGCAGCCTTCTAGTTTCAACTCCTACAGGCGAAAATTTCTTATAAAGAACTAATCGGCTGCCTTGCCTACACACATTACTGTGAAAAAACCCAGCCTCACACTTTATTTTCCCTTTTTTCTCTTGTAGAAACAGGGTCTCACTTTGTAGCCCAGGCTGGGGCATGGTGGAGCGGTCATGGCCCACTACAGCCTTGAATTCTTGGTTCAAGTGATCCTCCTGCCTCAGCCTCCCGAGTCGCTGGGACTACAGGCATGCATGCGCTGCCATGCCCGGCTGATTTTTGTTAACTTTTTGTAAAGATGGAGTCAAGCGATGTTGCCCAGGCTGGTTTCCAACTGCTGGGCCTAAGCCATCCTCCCACCTCGCCCTCCCAAAGGGCTGGGATTACAGGTGTGAGCCACCATACCCAGCCTATTTTTAAAATGTGTTTAAAGACAGGGTCTTGCTCTGTTGCCCCAGCTAGAGTGTAGTGATGCAATCACACTTGACCTCAACCTTCTGGACTCACGCAATCCTCTCACCTCGGCCTCCCGGACTCACGCAATCCTCTCGCCTCGGCCTCCCGGACTCACGCAATCCTCTCGCCTCGGCCTCCCGGTCTCACGCAATCCTCTCGCCTCGGCCTCCCGGTCTCACGCAATCCTCTCGCCTCGGCCTCCCGGACTCACGCAATCCTCTCGCCTCGGCCTCCCGGACTCACGCAATCCTCTCGCCTCGGCCTCCCGGACTCACGCAATCCTCTCGCCTCGGCCTCCCGGACTCACGCAATCCTCTCGCCTCAGCCTCCCAAGGAGCTGGGACCACAGGCACCACCACTATGGCCTGCGTCAAACTCAGCCTCTCTTATGGTTCAAAAATCTTCTGCTATATTGTTAAAATTTTTCAAAGTTACACAAAAGTAAAGAGAACTGTGCACTGAACGCCATGTGCCCATCTCCAGAGTCTGGCCATTATCAGCTCCTGCCCATCAATCTGGTTCCTCTAGGCTCCCCCAACTTCCACCCTCCCAGGACTCCTCTGACGCCAATCCCCACTTTCCTGCTACATCTCTGGTTCGGGACAGCTGGGCGCTTGTGGGAAGCAAGGCTGACCTGTGCTATTACGATCCTGAGAGCGCCCTGAGGGTCTTACCTGCTGCTCACACAGCAGCGTGCTCAGGGCCTGCCGGCAGGGCAGGATCATCATGGGGAAGCCCACGGCCACCGACATCATGAAGCCCACACGCAGCATCTCCGTCACCAGGTTGGAGGGAAAGTGCATGAGCACGTTGCCGGCCGTGGCCTCGGTGAAGCTCACGTAGCCGAAAAATCCCACCTGTTGGAGAATGAGAAATGGCAATGTGGCAGACGGACATCCTAGTCTGAGTGGCACCTGTCGCAGTGGGCAGGGCACGGGGGGACCTGTGCCCTGCCCCTCAGAATGGCCTTCAATCCACTTCACAATGAAGCTTCTGCAAGAGACGGCCTTCAGGGCCAAAGCACCATTTGGCCTCCTCCTTCTTAAAATCTCCAGTTTCTCTAAGGAACATGCCCACTTCTTTTTCTTTTTTTGAGACGTTTTGTCTCGCACTGTCGCCCAGGCTGGAGTGCAGTGGCGCGATCTCGGCTCACTGCAAGCTCCGCCTCCCGGGTTCACACTATTCTCCTGCCTCAGCCTCCCAAGTAGCCAGGACTACAGGCGCCCGCCATCACGCCCGGCTAATTTTTTGGTATTTTTAGTAGAGATGGGGTTTCACCGTATTAGCCAGGATGGTCTCAATCTCCTGACCTCGTGATCTGCCCACCTCAGCCTCCCAAAGTGCTGGGATTACAGGTGTGAGTCACCATGCCCGGCTTTTTTTTTTTTTTTTTGAGACGGGGTCTCCCTCTGAAGCCCAGGCTGGAGTGCAGTAGTGCAATCTCAGACTCAGTGTACCTCCGCCTCCCAGGTCCTGGTTCAAGCAATTCTCTTGCCTCAGCCTTCCGTGAGCGTGTTTACACACATGCACCACCATGCCCAGCTAATTTTTGTATTTTTAGTAGAGACGGGGTTTCACCATGTTGGCCAGGCTGGTCTTGATCTCCTGACCTCGTGATCCGCCCGCCTTGGCCTCCCAAAGTGCTGGGATTACAGGCGTGAGCAACTGCGCCCGGCCGAAATATGCCCATTTCTAGAGAGAATTAACAGAGGTCTTGCAGAGACGGTAAGAGTGGCTCAGATAAAGTGCCCTGGGAGCAGCTCTGGTGCCCGGCTCCTCAGGTCAGGAGAGCTTCCTGGCCCAGGGTGGACCCACGCTCACGGGGCTGGTCCTAGAATCATGGAAGCTGATGGAGCTGCCCCAGGTCCCCGCGCAGCCTCCAGACACTGGGATGG
Organism: Macaca fascicularis; assembly: GCF_037993035.2. Lineage (NCBI taxonomy): Eukaryota > Metazoa > Chordata > Mammalia > Primates > Cercopithecidae > Macaca > Macaca fascicularis. The sequence continues at coordinate 87,696,897 of NC_088390.1, forward strand.
GAACACAGAGAAGAATCCGGCAGCACACAGGGCCAGGGCCGTGCCTGTGGCAGTCCCGGGGGCACCACAGCATGTCATGCTGGCATGACACAGGCGTGGAGGGGGCATGGCAAGGCTCTTACCATGACGTAGAAGGTGGTGACCACATTGAGGGAGGAGGCAAATATGGAGCTCATGGTTTTCACCGACGGCTCATCCAGGCTGTCGTACGTGGGTAGCACCTGGCTGTATAGAAACAGGCCATTTCACAGCAGACCCGAGAGAGGCACGCCCTCCCCAGCAGCACCACTTCCAGGACCTCTCTGCAGCCCAGCCGAGAGCCTCTGACCTTCCTTCATGCAACATCTCCACACACTGAAGACCCAGCGCTGAGGCCAGGATTTCGTGATGCTGAGACAGGAGCGCTGCAGCAGTCCCCACTCAGGACACCCCCCAGAGTGTGCGCCACACGAACGTTCCCCAAGGCTAGGACGACAGGCTGCTGCTCCACGCCAGGGAGCGGGCGCTGAGAGTCAAAGCAGCCAGTTTACAGGGGAAGCAGCCGGAGGAGGCTGCTCAGAGAATCGCTGTCAAAAGGAGAGAAAGTTAAACAAACACCCTGGCCCGGGCGGCCGGCCCATCTCAGCGCCGCCATCTCCGCGCCTCCGCACAGGAATGATCAGAGTCGGCACAGACAAGGAGACGGCCTGGGGCGCGATTCCCCGCTGCAGCTTCTCACTCGTGTGATGAGAAAACTGGCTTCGGTCCCACGGCCCAGTGCCAGGAGTGTGGAGCTGCTGGGGGTGGGAGGGACCCAAGCCACCGGCCAGGCAAGGACATGACAGCCCTGAACAGGCAGCAGACCCATCTGAGGGATGTGCACAGGGACCTGAGCCCCTGGAGAGGGGTGGGCAAGACAGGAAGGGAGAGGCTGGGGCCATGGAGCATCTGTGTGCAGACGGGGAGAAGGGAGCTAGGCCAGGTACACGCCAGAGCACGCTGAGAGCCACTCTGCCATGGGGCTGAGCAAGGACTCTGCAGTGGGAGTCCAGGCGGGTGCTCCTAGGGTGTCCAGGTGGCCATGGCCATGGCTGTCCCAAGGCAGGGGCTCAAGGGCACAAAGGAAGCTGGGTGGGCCAGGGGCAGGGCAGGATGCAGAAAGCCAGCAGCCAGTAAATGGACCAGCATAGCGGCCAGCGGAGCCAAATCCCAAACTGCCTTGAAGAAAGTGAAAGAAAAATAGGACGTCCTGACTTTATCAAAAATCAAACCAGGCCAGGCACAGTGGCCAACGCCTGAATACCAGCACTTTGGAAGGCCGAGGCAGGAGGATCACTGGAGTCCGGGAAGTCGAGGCTGCAGTGAGCGGTGATCACATCACCGTACTCCAGCTTGGGTGACACAGCAGGACACCAACTCCAAAAAAAGGAAAAGAAAACCCAGCAGACTGACAAGGACAAGTGAGAAGGCCCTGTCAGCGGCTGCTGGTGTCCTGCTGCCCAGGTCCTAGCACAGCATCCCATCAGGCTGCCCTCATCATGGAGTGCCATCAACAGCAGTCAGGGGGCCCCACAGGACATGCGCCTTCCCCTCAGCCCAGGCTACAAGGGAGCTAAGTGGCCAGTGCCTGTGCACACGGCCCCAGGAGGCCGGCAGAGAAACAGGAAAAACACAAGAGGTCTCCACAGCCCCAGACCCACAGCCTCAGGACCTCCCAGTGCTCAACTGTCCTCTGGCTGGAGCTGAGTCCACACCAGGGAGTCTCGGCTTGAGGGGACCAGCGTTGGTGCCCCATGACATGTGCTTACCCCCATCCCCCAACACACACTGTGGGGAGTGACCCCCAAGGAAGCCACAGACACTTTGGGAAGGGGTGTCCCACACACATGGGGTGGCCAGGGTGGAAGGCCAAGCCCCAGGCTCCTCTCCAATCCTGACCACCTACCCCAGGGACCCCCGGGATCATCCCTGGAAAGAAACAAGGTAGGAGCCACAAAACCTCCTGGCCACCTGCAAAGGAGTTCCACAGACTGGGGACGTCCTGAGCGCTGGCCCATGGCCCCAGACAGAGCATCCCTGGCCCGCCCACCTCGCAAGGCAGCCTCTGAGGCTCAGGGCCTCCCGGAGTCAAGTAGAGCTCTTGGGTGTATGGCCCTCTGCCCCGCTGTGAGGATGGAGACCCCAGCTTCCAGACAGACCCGGCCCTCCAGGGCCTCCTGGGCTCAGTGCTGCCCCGGCTGCTTCTCTGGGCCTAGGACAACCGTTCTGCATAACCAGGTACGCATTCACCAGAAACAGCCAGAGAGTGAAGCCACAGGGAAGGCCTGGTCCCAGCTGGCATCCAGGCCAATCACACAGGCAGGGGCGCGGCCGGCCACCAGCAGGGACAGGCCGTCTGGCGTCGCGACGCTGTGGGAGGGAAGAGGCGCCTCTGCTCTCAGAAACATTCCTGGGCTCAGGGGCGGGGAGGTCAGCGCGGCGGTCAGCACAGGGAGGGATGACCCTGCTTGGGAGAATGTCAGGTGAATCTGTGGGCCCACACGTCCTCGGGGAGGGGCAGAAGGAAAGCTGCACTTGGTGAGCCACACGCTCCAGCACCTCAGAACGCGGCACCTGACCTCGGAACCAGACCCGAACGAGGTGCGCTGGCTGCTCCGTGGCCACCACCAAAAACCCCCAGCTGCGGATTGATTTCTAAATACGCAAACACGCAGACACAAAGGGCAACTGGTAACTAGGTACGCGGCGGAAGAATGCGGCTTCTGTCACCGATCATAATGGGATATTAAACAGCAAGACTGGGGCGCGTTCTGGTGGAGACGGAGCTGCCAAGAGAGACGCTAAGTGGGAAATGACGATTTGGATCTCGCATGTGGGTGTAAACACAGCGGTATGAACAAATTTCATCTGTCACATTAGTTTACGATTGGCTCAATGCATGCCCACTAACGCTACAGGGGCCGCTCTGCCAGCCCCCCGCACACCGATGGTCTTTTCCCGTCCGCACCGGATTTACGCCTCTCTTTTCAGCCGGTTACCACGTTCCAACCGGGCATGAATCACTCGCTCTTGTCGTTTTGGTGGAGAAGGTAATGCTGCTGGAATTATGGAAGAGCCCGACCCGCATTTACAGAGCTCTGCGTGCCAGAGAGAAAGCAAGCTCGCGCGTACATGCAGGCCTCCAAATGCATCCAGCAGCCGTCTGAAGTCAATGTTTGTGCAATTTCCTTTTAAATATTCTCAGAACAGCTAAATTCTGGCAAAACGCTCAGGACTCTGTGCAGTCAGATGGCTGGGCTGTTGCTGCATCCCCCACAGCCAACGCTCTGCTTGTGGGGATCTGGCAAAGCAGGGACTCTCACCAGCTAGTCCCAAACATGTCCCAGGAATAAAGCCGATTTACCTCCCAGTTAAAATACAACTATCTCCCTCAACCTGTGGGGGAAAGATCATCACCGAACAAGACATCACTCTTCAGCAGCCAGCAAAGAGGGATCACAGTAAACGAGAAAGACAGAGGGTCCCATCACCCAGCAGCTCGCCCTCCCCCATCACAGAGCCCACCTCCACCACGGGCCACAGCAGGACACTTACGACTGGCAGGCGAAGGACATGCCGAAGATCGGGATGCAGCGGAAGACGCCCTCCCAGCGGACATAGCTGACCCGCTGCAGCCACTGCCCACTGAAGAGGCCGTGCTTGAGAGAGGAGAGCACAATCTGCAGGGGTAGCGGGCAGAGAGCACGGGGCAGGTCAGGACGCAGGCGGGACTCAGCAGCCTGGCCCACACGCCGCTGGGAAGGAGTGGCAGGAGAGTGCAACTCTTCCCACCCACATCCCAGCCCCCCACCACCCTGTGCTGCCAGTTGGAGGCACGGAGACCCCACGCCTTTCTGGATTCCCAGTCCCTGCCTCAGAGCGCCCTGGTTCATCCTGGGGGCACCAGAGCAGCTGCTCTTGCAAAGGGGCTGCTTGGCGCAGACAGGAGGAGACCACTGAGAGTACACGGCCCCATCGGTTACAGACGTCAGTTTCCCACGTGGGCAGGTCCCACCCCATCCTGTACTGTGCTAGACACGGACATCTTCCAAAAGACTGGCCCACCAAAGACGTGGCTATCTCAGGAGTAAAGAGGTAGCTGCCACCGGGCTGGCCCTCACTCGGAGAGCTGAGGAGCACTGGAGACCCTGGCTTCAATGACCACCTGCCCTCGTTCTGGAGCAAACCCGCTGTGAGACACCAAGATTCCAGCTGCTCAGGAAGGGTCATTTCTGACTTTGCCAGGGAACAGGCAGGTCCCAGGGGCTTGGGTCCTGGGGCTCCTAAGGGCAGGGGCCTGGCAGAGAATGGAGGGTGTGCTGGGGGCTGTGGGTGGTATCCGTGTTCTCAGTGCCAACTCCACAGCTGGCCCCTGGTCCATCCTGTTATAAATTGTCACTTAGAAAAATAATAGTGGCCGGGCGCGGTGGCTCACGCCTGTAATCCCAACACTTTGGGAGGCTGAGGCAGGTGGATAACGAGGTCAGAAGTTCAAGACCAGCCTGGCCAAGATGGTGAAACCCCTTCTCTACTAAAAATAAAAAAAATTAGCCGGGCGTGGTGGCAGGTGCCTGTAATCCCCCCTACTTGGGAGGCTGAGGCAGGAGAATTACTTGAACCTGGAAGATGGAGGTTGCAGTGAGCCGAGATTGCACCACTGCACTCCAGCCGGGGCGACAGACTGAGACTCCATCTCAAAAAAACAAACAAAAAAACCCACAATAGCTTGCCACCTTGTGTCAAAACACTGGCATTGGGCCTGGTGCGGTGGCTCACACCTCTAATCCCAGCACTTTGGGAGGCCGAGGCAGGTGGATCACGAGGTCAGGAGATCGAGACCAGCCTGGCTAATACGGTGAAACCACATCGCTACTAAAAAATACAAAAAATTAGCTGGGTGTGGTGGCGGGCGCCTGTAGTCCCAGCTATTTGGGAGGCTGAGGCAGGAGAATGGCGTGAACCTGGGAGGCAGAGCTTGAAGTGAGCAGAGATCGTGCCACTGCACTTTAGCCTGGGCAACAGAGCGAGACTCCTCAAAAAAAAAAAACACTGGTGCCGTGAGCCTCGGTCACAAACCCTACATAAGACATCTTTGCATAAGCAAGTGGACTTGGCGTTTCCTTCCCCTTGCCTAGATGACATGAAACCAGCCTCAGAGCCACCCCTGTCCTGAGCCCCAGCCTCTCCTGCTGGCCAACCGCACCTAGGATCAGCCAGCCCCGTCTGCCCAGTGGTGCCAGGGACCGTGAGATGAATGGCACTTCCTGGCACATCCTGCTAATTCCAACACATTCCCAGGAGGTAGCAGGTGGCCACACCAGACCTGGGCATGAGCCTGCTGTGGCCACAGGAAAGACTGGGCCAGGAGCAGCCTTTCAGCGGGTGCCGGCACGCACCGCAGACTCACCACGAACATAAACACGGTGTAGAAGAGGAGGGCCATGGCGCTGAAGGACTGGATGGAGGCCATCATGTTCCGCTGCAGGCTGAGTGGGAGCACGATGCACAGTGACACGGCGAACAGCAGGAACATGCGGAAGGTGCCGCCCACCTGCAGGGAGCCAGCAGGGGTCTTGGCCACAGCCCGGACCTGCTCACCACCCGGCTCTCTGCACTGCCAGGGAGCGCGAGCATCCTGAGCCCGAAAGCCGACGGCATCCAGGTGAACAACGCCAGCAGGTCTGAGGCTGGCACGCTCTCCTGGAAGCCACTCTCACAGCCGCTGTGCTGTGTGCAGCCTCGGACACTGGGCATTTCCCTTCCCTGGAGCCCAGCCCAGCCCCAGAGCGAGAACAGCCAGAGCAAAAGGACAGCAGCCCCCACAACACGGGAGGCAACACAGCAGCTGCGGGTCAGACTCAGCTGCCCTGGGCACAGGGCGGGAAAGGTACAGACTGCCCTGTGGGCAGGACAGGCCCAAAGCTCTATCTACAAAGGTCACTGAGAAGCACGGAAAACAGAAGGTCGAATGCGGAGACAGAGTAGAGGGCCTAGCTCCCTGGACGCTCCTTGGATCTGTCTCTGACAAGGAGCAAATCTGGTACATTCCACTCCTGGAGAGGACACCCCCGCCTCAGCTGTGGCTTTTGAAAGCCTTTCTATGCTGTTAGCACCCTAATGTGCCATGATGCCCGCCCTGCCCAGTGAGGGGCTCTGCTCCCCGGCAGCGAGGGAAAGGTGTGTGGGCCTGTCAGGTGGGCCTCTACCTGGCGGGGCCAAGCACGGAAGAGGCTACCCCAAGGTACCTGCAACAAGTGCTGAGTCCACAGCCCCCGGCAGCGGTGCCTCCGGATCCACCCAGCAGCTCTGGGTGACCACGGAGGCTGGGGATGCCCGAGGGCCTGGCCGCCTCTGCCCTCCAATGGGCAGCCCAGGCTGGCAGAGACTTACTCTTCACTGTGCCCGGGTCTGAGGCTCCCCGACCCGCCCCTCATCTACATGGTGTCAGACTCTGCCTGGCTTGTTTCCTCCCCTGTACCTCTCACAGACGTGACCCAGCAAAGCCCCCGCACTCCGCCAAGCCCCTGGAATGACAGCAGCCTCAATAGAAGCTTCTCCCAACCAGCATCCTGGTCTCGGTCCTCAGGAGGATCCCACGGAGGTCCTCAGAGCGGCCGTCAGCATCTGAACAACCCAGAACCCTGAACACGTCCTTACCTGAAACCCGAACAGCCGGGCAAAGAAGTTGGACCCCAAGTCACCAATCACAACGTAGAAGGCGATGCAGGTGCCCAGCATCAGCCCGATCATGCTGCGGGGGGATGGGGGGTGCAGGAAACACCATCAGGGCGAGCTGGCAAAGCACCTGGCAGCCTCCTGGGACCACCCCAAGGCTGGACTGAATGACAGATGTGGTATCTTTTGTTTTTTTTTTTTTGAGACGGAGTCTCGCTCTGTCGCCCAGGCTGGAGTGCAGTGGCCGGATCTCAGCTCACTGCAAGCTCCGCCTTCTGGGTTCCCGCCATTCTCCTGCCTCAGCCTCCCGAGTAGCTGGGACTATAGGCGCCCGCCACCTCGCCCGGCTAATTTTTTGTACTTTTTAGTAGAGACGGGGTTTCACTGTGTTAGCCAGGATGGTCTCCATCTCCTGACCTCGTGATCCGCCCACCTTGGGCTCCCAAAGTGCTGGGATTACAGGTGTGAGCCACCACTCCCGGCCAACAGATGTGATTTCAAACGCGCCTCAGTTCACGGGGTATGGGCAGGTTCTGTGGTGCTCACTATGTCACTTGGAATGCACACTGAGCGACACTCAGCTTTTCTCAATGTGGTATTATACTCGCCTCTCCGCAGAGGCTCTAACAGTTACAAAAATGCTCCATGATGGGCCCAGCACGGTGGCTCACGCCTGTAATCTCAGCACTTTGGGAGGCCGAGGCAGGTGGATCACCTGAGATCAGGAGTTTCAAAACCAGCCTGGCCGACGTGGCAAAACCTTGTCTCCACTAAAAATACAAAAATTAGCTGGGCGTGGTGGCAGGTGCTTATAATCCCAGCTACTTGGGAGGCTGAGGCAGGAGAATCGCTTGAACCCAGGCTGCACCAGGCTGCAATGAGCTGAGATCGCGCCATTGCACTCAAGCCTGGGCGACAGAGCAAAACTCCACTTCAAAAAATTTTTTTAAAAAAGCCCCACGATGCTTGTCAAGTTAACAGAACAATCAACTGCTTTCAAAAAAGGCTGTTCTTTGGAGTTTACAATTCCCTAATTTAGAAGCCTAAAAGTGCAATCTCCCGGCAATTTTTTCATCTCATAATTTTTTCATCTCATGAAATTTTATTCCAAAGGAAGAACAATATGACATTTGCAATGCAATGGCACCTTCATGCAGCAGTGTGCGGGGGGTGGGTGCGGCATGAAGGAATGCTGTTGAGAGATTACAGCTGAGGGAGGGCTGTTTTCCAAGTTCTTGGAGTTTTCCATATTTAAATTTTTATTACAACACTGAAGGGTACAAGTAATTGGACTTTCGTGTATTTAGTGACTCTTCAGAAACCTAAGTTACAGGTGAATCCGGGAATGAAACTGCTGCTCCCGCCGGGAGGGTCCCCAGGGTCTGGGTGCGGGGGCTGGGGGGACAAACGCAGGGGCAGAGCGGGGCTTACCTGGTCTCCACCAGCATCTTGCCCGCCTTCCCGTAGGCGTGGAATGCTAGCGCAAAAGAAAAGAAAGGAACGCTCAATCCAACAGTGTGAGGAGCACATCCAGAACAAAGGTACTGAGCAAAGCTGTCCGGGGCAATTTCACAGAAACCCGTGGGTCCAGATTCTCCGGGGCAGGAGGGGTGTTTCCAATTCTGACCACCAGGTTATTTTTGGATCTACCATCTGCAAATGAAACTACAAGAAACAAAGACAGAGCAAGGGAAGGACAGGAGGCAGGTTCTTCTTTCACTCAATCAGATTCTTTAAAAGACAGAGAGACAAGTCCCTGCAATGCACGGTCCTCCCACCCGGTGACCACTGGGGGCCCGCTGGAAACAGCATCCCACAGCCCGGCATGGCCGAACCCCACGCTGTTGGCCAGAGCCTGCAGGTCCCCAGAGGGGTCAGCGCCAGCCCCAGGTGCCCGAGCAGCACAGCCTGCATCGGAGGGACTCCGGGGAAGGGCTTTCATTTTCACCCTTTGGTTGGGATTTACAGAAACAAACGGAGACCCCGTTCAAGCACGGTGCTTCAGGAAGGGAGGGGACGAGAGCCCCGGGCTTGTGGTGTCTACGTGGACAGCCAATGAGGAGCCTTGCCGATGAGCATGCGTCCCCGTCCCCGACGTCCCCGTCCCCGACGTCCCCGTTCAGCCGTCCGGCCGAACGCGGGAGGAGCCGCCATTCTCTCGCCCTGACAGCGGGATTCTCTGCAGCAGATGAGAAATGGGGCTGACTCAGCAGGGTCCCTCCCAGGCCCCAGGTGGTCATCTGGTGACCCCTGCGCTTCCCCGGCCTGGTGGAGGAGGGCAAAGGGAAGTCCCGGCTCCAAGGCACACCCAGAGATGGGTGCACGTGACAGGATGGCCCAGCACCATCGGCAGCCCCGGCTTCCTGCCCCCGGTTTCCTCCCTCGCACGGGCTACAGGCCTCTGATGAGCTTTGGAAAGCAGGAAACACACAGGCCAGTAAATATGAATGAGTCCAAAAAACACTCATTACTTTAAACTACTTAGGAAGAAGCACAGCACTGCCGAACGCCAGAGCCTGCGAGCAGCAAAGACCCCGCCTCCAGGGCTCACCCTGGCCTTTCCTGGACCTGCCCGCCGGCTCGCTGAAGGAGCCTGGCACCCCTTGAGTTCATCCCACAACACAGAAACCGGAGCCAGGCCCCAGAAGCTGACCTTGGGCTGCGGAGAATTTCAAACACTAAGAACTCCAGAGGCCTCCTCAGCAGCAGCCCACAGCCCAGGGCCCTGCCGTCACCAGAAAATGCCCTCCACACCCCTCGGTGACGGTACAGCCCGGACACAACAAAACCCCACGCTCCAAACGTGGCGGTGCCCCTGGCATAACGTGCCTTTTCATTCTCCAAAAGGAAGCTGAGTCTCCACAGCGTATTCCAAACACCAGCGCACCTTGCCCAAGATGGTTCCAGAATATGCCTGCCGCTGGCAAGGGAAAATGGAAGGCCGCCTAGGAAATCAGGGCGGCACTCTCTTCCGGTTCCCAGGACAACGTCCTGAGAGCCCACCATGCTGAGACACGGCCCCGCGCCTTCTTTTCCCCACCTGGCCAAACCCTCGCTCACCATTCCCAGTGTCAATCCCTCGGCAACTTCTCCCCAGCTTCAAACACCAGCCCCAGTCGGAACCCACTCCTTCGCATCCTGCCTGGACTGGCACAGGGAAAGAGAGGAAGAGGCTGAAGCACCCAGCAAGGACCCGGGGACCCGGCCCTCCCCTGAGTGTGGACTCCCAGTGCTGGCCCAGCCCCCGCCAGGGTGGAGGTGTTTGTGAGCGGCGAGCTCTGAGGCCGCGGCCGCCATGCAGGGTGCACCCTGCCCTGGGTCCAGTCAGATGTCCCCCAGCGCCGGCACAGGAGCCACAGAAGCCCGGACCACCCAATGACGGAACACAGGCAGCACCCCTGATACCGCTGCTCACAACCGAGAACTCAGAGGCCGTGTGGGGGCCAAACGGTTGCTGCTGCTGGGGGAGGCGGTTTCTAGCCCAGACTACGCATGCCGGGGTTCAGGCACAATTCTCAACAGGACAGGGTCTGGGGCTCAGAACAGCATCACGAGAAGCCGCGACAGCTGAAGGAGGTTGAATGACTGGTGCATCTGTGTGTCTTCTGAAGAGGGATTTAGAAAAGTCCATGTCCAGGCAAGACACTCAGGGTAAAGGAAGCAGCAAGTGAGCTGATGAAAACGACAAAAACCACCCACAACCAGCAACAGCAAATAGGACAGAGAAATACACAAATACCAACAAGAAACGACACCTCTCCAGGCTGGCACCTGGCACTGGAGGAGAGCAGGGAGGGTTAAGTGACCAGCGGCCACCTCCCTGGGCTACCAACCCAAGGAACCATCACGCCCCAAGCCCGTGCCTCGGTGGGGACAGATGCCGTTTGGAGGAAACCACCCGGCCATCCCAAGGAAAGTAAACCTCTGTGTGCAAGGACGGGACCCAGCCCGGCGCCTCCTGAAGACCGCAGCGTGGAGCTGCTGTCCACTCTGCACGACGGCCTCGCCTCAGCTCCGGCAGATTCTCATCCTACCCTCCCCAGGGATGCCCCTCCCAGCGCGTGTCTCTCCACTTCTAAGACGAGCCAGGACAGACTGTGGCTGACGCAGGGCGGCTGGGCCCGGGGCCTCTGTCCGGAGCTCACGCAGTGGGACCTTCACGTTTGGTGTCAAAGGCATAACCTGAGACACGCTTGGTGTTTTGAATCTTGTTTGTTTCTGGCAGGCAGACGTGGACTGCGGTCACCCCAGCCAGTTAAAGGCTGGAAGCTCAGGTAGGAGCTCCAGGCAGCATAGAAGAGCTCCAGGCAGCATAGAAGAGCACCCGCCTGGCAATTTTCTTCCAGTCTTTCACATGTAGCCAAACTGGTTTGACTGTTCGGGGACTTTCTTTTTTTTTTTTTTTTTTTTTTTGAGACGGAGTCTCGCTCTGCCGCCCAGGCTGGAGTGCAGTGGCACGATCTCAGCTCACTGCAAGCTCCGCCTCCCGGGTTCACACCATTCTCCTGCCTCAGCCTCCCGAGTAGCTGGGACTACAGGCGCCCGCCACTACGCCCAGCTAATTTTTTTGTATTTTTAGTAGAGACGGGGTTTCACTGTGTTAGCCAGGATGGTCTCGATCTCCTGACCTCGTGATCCACCCTCCTCGGCCTCCCAAAGTGCTGGGATTACAGGCGTGAGCCACCGCGCCCGGCAGGGGGACTTTCAATGAATAAGACAGCCAGCTATCAGAAATGGGGGCCTCCCCAGCCGTGGGTCACCGGTCTTCTTCCAGGACACAGCCAAGTACTTGAGTTGGGGCCTCTGCTACAGAAACTCTGTACAGAGATCTCAGTGCGGAGAAAAGGGTCACCCTGTAGGCCATAGCTCTGCAGACCCAGGAAGGGGCCTGCCAGGTACTGTGCCTCCTGGCTTCCAGTAGGCATGTTTCAGCCCAAGTTGAATTAGGCCATCTCACTGTGGATCAGATTTAACGGTGAACTTCACTTCCTCAAATAACAACAAGAAAAGGCTCTGACAGCGCCATTCTCATCAGGAAGGGAAGAGAAGGAACGCATCCCCTCTGGTTCTGAGGGCGGAAATGAACGCAGGACTCTCTCTCTGTGGCAACACGAAGGGGAATGGGGAGAAGTGGAGGCTGGGAGGCCAGGACCCCCGTGTGGACCCTGCAGGTGTTTTGTTTGGCCCCCTGGACCCCTAAATACCATTTCCTCTCCCTCTGCCTCCTCGCTCTGCCGTGGGAGCTGTGAGCCCAGAGGCAGGATGGCCTTCTGCAGGGAGGACCCGACACCCCAGCCACACGCTGGCTGGAGGCCCAGAGCCTTCATCACAAGGCCGGGCATTTTTACTGGAACCCACAGGGCCAACTCGAGAATACGGACGCTGGAATTTCAACACCCGTGCTGGATGCCCCCAGAATGGAATGTGGAGCCGAGAGGTGCCGAGCCTGGGGCGGGCAGGGAGACAGTGTGGGTCACACGGCCCGCGGGCAGACGGGAAGGTGAGGGATGGCACCCTCGACGACAATGTAGAACGTATTCCACACGGAAATGAGGCAGGAAGCGCAGCCTTTTCTCCTGGCTGAAACAGCATGAAAGCAAGAAAGAACTGAAGAAAACAAAACTGCAACCAACAGCATCAGGTGAAGGACAAAGCCGCTGGGAGAGGAGCCGCCGAACCCCAGCAACAGCCTGGGCCCGAGGAGCTTCCTCCACGGAATTCCGAGTTGGGGAGCACAGCAAGGTTCTCTGCAGGCAGCTCCGCGGGAAGGCGTCTGGTGTCCGGGAGAGACAGTGAGCAGGCCTGTACCAGCACTGTAAGGACGGCTGTCTCGGCCTGAGTTTAGAAGCAGAAGCTGCGTGGGAGTGGGCGGGAGCACAGGATGACAGGGAGGCCTGGTGCCTCATACCCTTCTGCGTCATTCCAATTTTGAAGCATGTGCTTGTAACAGGTTTTTCTAGTTTTTTCAGACAGTCTCACTCTGTCACCAAGGCTCAAGTGCAGTGGCATAATCTCAGCTCACTGCAGCCTCCACCTCCCGGGTTCAAGAGATTCTCCAGCCTCAGCCTCCCGAGTAGCTGGAATTACAGGTGCCTGCCACCATGTCTGGCTAATTTTTTGTATTTTTGGTAGACATGGGGTCTCACCATGTTGTCCAGGCTGGTCTCAAACTCCTGACCTCAAATAATCCGCCTGCCTCGGCCTGCCAAAGTGCAGGCGTGAGCCACTGCGCCTGGCAGATTTTTTGTTTTAACTGCATTTTTTTTTTAATTTTTAATTCTTTCACCCAGGCTGGAGTACAGTGGCGTGGTCACAGCTCACTGACACCTCAGACTCCCAGGCTCAGGTGATCCTCGCACCTCAGCCTCCCAAATAGTAGCTGGGACGACAGGCACATGCAACTACACCCGGCTCATTTTTTTGTAGCATTACATTTTAAAATAAAGGAAAAACCCCTGCTGTCCAAGGAACTGCGGAAGAATAACGTAGAGAAAATAAATGGAATAAGAAAATAAACAAATAAATGGAATAAGGCCCCCGCCCCAGGTCCAGAGCCACCTTGTGGAGAGGGTGCCTCACCCAGGCCGGCGTAGGTCCTCCTCTTGCTCAGGCTGGCCGACTTCACCAAGAACATGCACGACTGGTGCGTCATCCAGGAGCAGAAGACCAAGAGCAGCGCCCCCAGGACGATGCCACACTGCAGGGTGGAGACAGGAACACATGTTCACAGCAGCAGGCGCTCCTCAGAGGCCCTCACCCCACACACCCAGCTCATGAGCACCCTCTGCACCCACAGGCCCCGCTCCATCCCAGTCTCCTGCTGAACGCAACACTTCCTAGCACCGAAAGGCCCATTTCCTCGGTGTGGCGGCCGCGTGCCTCGTCCAGGGACAAAGCTGCATGCGCAGAGCATAGGGGCGCCATCTCCTTCCCAGTCCCCACCTCAAGTCTTCATGGACGGCTGGGTGCTGCCAACTAATACCCCCTTGTTCTCTGCACATGCCCTATGCGCACCATCTTTAGCCACTTGAGTCCACAGCTACGAGTAATGAACATGTTCTAGAAGGAAGAGATTAACAGTGCCATTTTCCCCGTTCTCATAAGTTAAACAGACACTTACTATATGACCTGGGGATTAACTGCCCCCCCAGGTATTCACTTACCCAAGAGGAATGAAAACGTGTTCATGAAAAACCTGTATGCCAATGTTTACAGCAGGTTTATCCACAACCCAAAAATGGAAAAACAGCCCAAATGTCCTTCAACAAGCGAATGGATACAAACTGTGGTCCATTCGAACAAGGGAATATTTGGTCAGCAGGAAAAAGGGATGACTACAGACACCCACCGTGACGCGGACGGGACTTGAACGCACCATGCTGAGCAGAGGCAGCTGGACTCTGAATGCTACAAATAGTGTCATTCTGTTTACAGGACGTTCAGAAAAGGTAAACTTTTAGGCCACGGAATAGGTCAGTGTTGCCAGGGGCTGGGGGTACGGAGATTGGCTGGTGACAAAAGGGGTACGTGGGGACCCTCTGGGAGATGGAGCTGTGTTCTATGTTTGACTGTGGTGGTTACACAGCAAGCCCGTAACCTGCACCCTGAAGAGAGTCAATCGGCCGGGCGCGGTGGCTCACACCTGTAATCCCAGCACTTTGGGAGGTTGAGGTGGGCAGATCACGAGGTCAGGAGATCGAGACCAGCCTGGCCAACATGGTGAAATCCCATCATTACTAAAAATACAAAAATTAGCTGGGCGTGGTGGTGCACGCCTGTAATCCCAGCTACTTGGGAGGCTGTGGCAGGAGAATCACTTGAACCAGGGAGTCAAAGGTTGCAGTTCAGCTGAGATTGTGCCACTGCACTCCAGGCTGGCGACAGAGCGAGACTCTGTCTCAAGGAAAAAAAAAAAAAGGCCAGGCGCGGTGGCTCACGCCTGTAATCCCAGCACTTTGGGAGGCCAAGGCGGGCGGATCATGAGGTCAGGAGCTCAAGACCATCCTGGCTAACACGGTGAAACCCCGTCTCTACTAAAAATACAAAAAATGAGCTGGGCGTGGTGGCGGGCGCCTGTAGTCCCAGATACTCGGGAGGCAGAGCTTGCAGTGAGCCGAGGTCATGCCACTACACTCCAGCCTGGGCGACAGAGCTAGACTCCATTTCAAAAAATAAAAATAAAAAAACACAAGGACCACCGCCCTAGCGCAAGACGTCAGTCATGTGAACCTAGCAGGACGGTGACGGGGGCAGGGGTGCTGCAGTTTCCACTCTGTTGTTCTGTAGACTTAAAACTGCTCAAACGCGGCCGGGCGCGGTGGCTCAAGCCTGTAATCCCAGCACTTTGGGAGGCCGAGACGGGCGGATCACGAGGTCAGGAGATCGAGACCATCCTGGCTAACACGGTGAAACCCCGTCTCTACTAAAAATACAAGAAAATTAGCCGGGCGAGGTGGCGGGCGCCTATAGTCCCAGCTACTCGGGAGGCTGAGGCAGGAGAATGGCGTGAACCCGGGGGGGCGGAGCTTGCAGTAAGCCGAGATCGGGCCACTGCACTCCAGCCTGGGGCACAGAGCAAGACTCCGTCTCAAAAAAAAAAAAAAAAAAACAAAAACAAAAACTGTTCAAACGCGTAAGTCTGGCCAGGCGCGCTGGCTCACGCCGGTAATCCCAGCACTTCGGGAGGCCAAGGCAGGTGTATCTTTTGAGGTCAGGAGTTTGAGACCAGCCTGGCCAACATGGTGAGACTCCCACCTCTACCGAAAACACACACAAAAAATTAGCCGGGCATGGGGTGGGCACCTGTAATCCCAGTTACCCGGGAGGTTGAGGCAGGAGAATCGCCTGAACCCAGGAGGTGGAGGCTGCAGTGAGCCAAGATTGAACCACTGCACTCCAGCCTGGGTGACAGACTTAAGACTCCATCTCGGGGGCAAAAAAAAAAAAAAAAGTAAGTCTATTAACACCAAAAACTCATGAGGTATCAGCAAGCACTCATCAGAATGGCTCCAGTGGAAAAGACATGATACCCAATGCTACTGGGGACGCAGGCCAGCATGTGCGCCACTGACTGCATCCACATGGCAGTTCCAGAGCGGAGCACACACACCCTGGGGCCCGGTCACTCCACACAGGCACGCACCCAGCAGAAACGCACCCCTTGCCAATGCCCGGCCAACTCCTCAGGCCATCACAAGAGCTCCCAATAGGAGACACCATAAATGCCTCGCAGGGATGAACTACACACAGGCACACACAGCGGTGCAGCAAATACCAGAGTGCAAGCCAGACACTAGCACTAGACACCTGCACGGCAGGATCCGCCTGCCTCAGTTCAAACCAGGCAGCACCACCGTGGCACACTAGGGGTCAGCAGTGTTCCCTGGGGTAGGCCGGCCACAGCCACGGAGTGTGCTCCTTAATTTGGGAGCTAGTCACACGGGTTTGTTCATTATATGAACATACATCAACAGCACATCTGAAGAAGTGTGTACACATTTTTGTATGTCAAACTTCAATAAAATGTTTATTTTATATGTATACACACACACACACACATTTTTTTTTTTTTTTTTTGAGACGGAGTCTCGCTCTGCCGCCCAGGCTGGAGTACAGTGGCGCAATCTTGGCTCACTGCAACCTCCACTCCCTGGGTTCACGCGATTCTCTTGCCTCGGACTCCCGAGTAGCTGGGATTACAGGCGCCTGACATCGTGCCCAGCTAATTTTTGTATTTTTAGTAGAGATGGGGTTTTACCATCTTGGCCAGGCTGGTCTTGAACTCCCGACCTTTTGATCCACCCGCCTCAGCCTCCCAAAGTGCTGGGATTACAGGCGTGAGCCAACGTGCCCGGCCGTGTGTGTGTGTGTTTATATACATATATATATTTATGCACCAAAACTACTAAAACAAGCAAAAAAACCAACACTAAACCAAAGTTTTTCAATGACAAGGCTGCCAAACACTAATCACACATCCCCAAATCACCTGCTGGCCTCTCCCTGTGCCCCGGTCCAAGGAGGCTGCGTGGAGGCCAGCTCAGAGCAACTGGGCCTCCCTCTCGGCAGCCCTCAGGACTCGGCGGGACGTCTCTCGTGCTTCACTTGCTGACAGGTCTGTGCAGATGCCTGACTAATCAGCACATGCTCTGGCAGGGGCCTAGTGTCCACCACATGGCAGGCGGTCCACGGCTGGAGACAGCTGGATCTTCTAGGCCCTAAGATATATTTTCACAGGTGTCTAAACCAGAGCCCCTTCCACGGTGGCACTTCACTGACAGGCGTCAAAGATGACAGCATTTGGGACCGGGCGCGGTGGTTCACGCCTGTAATCCCAGCACTTTGGGAGGCCAAGGTGGGTGGATCACCTGAGATCAGGAGTTCGAGACCAGCCCAACCAACATGGTGAAACCCTGTCTCTACTTAAAAAAAAAAAAAAAAAAAATTTAGCCGGCGTGGTGGCACATGCCTGTAATCCCAGCTACTTGGGAGGCTGAGGCAGGAGAATCACTTGAACCCAGGAGGTGGAGGTTGCAGTGAGCCGAGATTGCGTCAATGCACTCCAGCCTGGGTGACAGAGCGAGACTCCATCTTGAAAAAACAAAAAAACAAAGATGACAGCCTTTGACTTGCAGGAGGAGGACCAGTCACCACTCCACATCCCAGAATGCAGTTCTACTGCCAGGCAAGTCACAGTGGACACTGGGACATGTAGTCGTTCCAGAAACACCCAGATGTGGCTGGCAGAAAGCTGGCATTCTCCATGTCCAGACCAGATGCTGCCCCGGGGGCTCTGGAGGCATGCAGCCCTGTCTTCCCCCGACAGGCTCACCAACCATATCAGGCAAACAACTCAGACACAAGAGCCTGGAGGGCTCTACAGAAGGGTTTGAAAATTCCTTGATCAAAAAAAAAAAGTTGTTTTTTTTTTTTTCAGAGATGGGGTCCTGCTGTGTTGCCCAGGCTGGAGTGCAGCGGTGCAATCATAGCTCACTATAACCTCAAACTCCTTGGCTCAAGTGATCCTCCTGCCTCAGCCTCCTGAGCAGCTGGGACTACAGGTATGTACTGCCGTGTCCAGCTAACTTT
Source organism: Macaca fascicularis (assembly GCF_037993035.2). NCBI lineage: Eukaryota > Metazoa > Chordata > Mammalia > Primates > Cercopithecidae > Macaca > Macaca fascicularis. Next base: position 87,714,678 of record NC_088390.1, read on the forward strand.
TAAATGTTTGTATAGAGACAGGGTCTTACTTATGTTGCCCAGGCTGAAAACACTTTTTGGATATTTTTATCCCAAAAATAATGAATATGAAAAACACAGTGTTTGCTCATCTAAAATTAAACTACTGGTGCCATTTTGTTTCAAAATATACATCTTGTTTTCATTTTTCTACCTACTTGGTAACGTTTCAGTCAGCGTTTCTTTTCCAAAACACTAAATGCCTGTTTACTGTGGATTAAACAGATGACACTTAGAAATGGCCATTTTCTTTGATATGTTATTCAATGCTGGAATGACGCTAAACTTTTTGTATATGAGATCTTTTTCAACTGTGGTAACATTTGCACACATTAGGTCAAACGTGCAGGGTTTTTTTTTGTTTTTGAGACGGAGTCTCGCTCTGTCACCCAGGCTGGAGTGCAATGGAGTGATCTCGGCTCACTGCAACCTTCAGTTCATTGTAACCTCCGCCTCCCGGTTTCAAGCGATTCTCCTGTCTCAGCTTCCAGAGCAGCTGGGATTACAGGCAGGTGCCACCACCCCTGGCTAATTTTTGTATTTTTAGTAGAGACGGGGTTTCACAATGTTGGTCAGGCTGGTCTTGAACTCCTGACCTCAGGTGATCCACCCGCCTCAGCCTCCCAAAGTGCTGGGATTACAGGTGTGCCGGCCAAATGTGCAGTTGTTGTGAAACGCAGATCTTAGGTGTACAACCTGGTGGATGTTTTTAATCACCTTGCAACCAAGGCCCCTGTCTAGCGTGGAAGCCTGGGAGGGGTGAGTTGTGTGCTTTTGAAAACAGGTGCAGTTGGGTCAGAGTTTTTTAAAACAGGATAAAATGTAAAAACATAAGAGTCCTGCAGTTCCCTTCTGATTCTGGAGGATCATTTTGCTTTGTTACACTTTGCTTCGGTATCGAGTTTTTGACTGTGGCGAACTCTCTGGCCTGGGCTGACACGGGCGGCCAGGGCCAACGCCGTGCGCTTCTCATCCACGCATTCTTTGCGGGAACTGCGCCGGGACTCCGAGGGTCGCCCCGCCCGCGGCCGCCTGCACCCGCCCAGCGAAGCCCTGCCCCGGCGGGAACTTTAACCAGGACGACCCGGCCAGACGGCCCCTCTGCGGGGGAGGCGAGGGCGGTGACCTCCGGGCCCACCGGACTCACCTGTTTGAAGCAGAAGGGCATGGTGAGGACACTGACCCCTACGATGCTGTTCACGATGTTCGTGATCAGCCCCCAGTTGGAGGCGGCGGCCGCGGTCATAGTGAGAGGTCTAGGGACCCGGGGCGAGAGGCCTCGGGGGTCGCCGGGCTGCGGCCGGTTTTAGAAGCCCAGCTCGAGGCCACGGTCACAGGTTCCAACGTCCGGGACACCGGTGGGCGGGGATGGGCAGGCGCACGGGAGCCTGAGCAACCGCGGGTGCGGGCCCCGGAGGCTGCCTGGAGGAGGCAGCCTCGAAGGCCGGCTGCGGGGAGGAGGTCAACCTCCAGACCCCGCCAAGCCCCGCGGCCGCCTCAGGGCCATGCGTCCCTCGCTCGGTCTCACGGGCCGCGTGTGAATCTCCGAGCCCGGACTCGGAGGAGCCGCGGAGCCAGCTAGGGCCACATCAGCTCAACTCAGCCGCCGCCGCGGCACTCACACTTCCGCCTTCCGCGGGCTCCGTTGCCCGGAAGTGACGACCGGGGGTGGGGCTTGGTGGGACGCGAGCCAATGAGAGGCGGGCCCGGAAGGGCGGGCGGAAACTGGGCTGGCGGGGATCAGAGGACCGCGCAGCTGTCCGGTTCGCGGAGCTGGTCCCGCCGACCGGTGCCCAGGGTCCCAGTTCAACGAGCTGGAGAAAAAGGGACTCGCCCCGCGAGGCCTCGGTTTGGATGGGCAGTCGCGGGCTGGAGAGAAGGGGAGGCGCTGTGCCCTCCGGGAAGGAGCAGGTTTAAGGGTTCCTTTTAGACCTTTATCCCCAGAAACGATTTTGGGGCGAGTGCTTGGCGCCAGGGCACGAGGGCGGGGGCCCTGACTGCCTGAGCCGAAAATTAGCCTGTTCTGAGAAATTAGCATCTATGAGGTAGGAATGAAACGCTAGGCACAGAGAGGCTCGGTCACTCCGCTAAGGTCACACAGCTCTAAGGGGAGGCGGTGCGCTTCAGAGCTGCGCCCAGAGCAGTGGCAGTGGAGAACTTCACCTTCTCATACGAAAAGAGCAAGGGACATTCCGGTAGGGGACAGGAGAGATGGAGGCTTACGTGACCAGGGAAACCCGGGAGGACTTCCAGAAGGAGGTGGCTTCTAGGCTGGAGCTTGAAGGACAAATGAGAATTCCTCGGGTAGGAAATGGAGACTGGGGAGAGGAGAGAACAGAGAAGGGTACTGGTAGATCTGTGAATTCCTGGCACCTAGCTGCTCACTCAGAGTCTGCTGACTGAGCGCGTCGAGCGGAGGGCTGGGAAGGAGCAAGTGATTCCAGGCTGCTGGGGGAGGACGGCAGAGGAAAGGAGGTCGTGTCTGCAGCACCTGCAGGACCAGGGGTCTTAGAACAGAGGCCAGTTCCTCAGGCACTGACAGTGCAGCCATCAGGTAAGGCTGTGCCCCATCCTCAGAACAGGAGGAAATGCCTGGGTAAAGACTAATTAAATACACAGGCAAAATCACAAATGCCTGCAGTCTTTTTTTTTTTTTTTCTTTTTTCTTTTTTTTTTTTTGAGTGAGAGTCTTGCTCTGTTGCCCAGGCTGGAATGCAGTAGTGCAATCTCGGCTCACTGCAACCTCCACCTCCCAGGTTCAAACTGTTCTCATGCCTCAGCCTCCCAAGTAGCTGGAATTACAGGCGCCCACTACCATGCCCGGCTAATTTTGTATTTTTAGTAGAGACGGGGTTTTACCGTGGTGGCCAGGCTGGTCTTGAACTCGCGACCTCAGATGATCCGCCTACCTCGGCCTCCCAAAGTGCTGGGATTACAGGCGTGAGCCACCACGCCCAGCCCATTTACTTTTATATAAATGAAATAGGCTGGGCGCGGTGGCTCAAGCCTGTAATCCCAGCACTTTGGGAGGCCGAGACGGGTGGATCACGAGGTCAGGAGTTCGAGACCATCCTGGCTAACACGGTGAAACCCCGTCTCTACTAAAAAATACAAAAAACTAGCCGGGCGAGGTGGCGAGCGCCTGTAGTCCCGGCTACTGGGGAGGCTGAGGCAGGAGAATGGCGTAAAAACCCGGGAGGCGGAGCTTGCAGTGAGCTGAGATCCGGCCACTGCACTCCACCCTGGGCGACACAGCGAGACTCCGTCTCAAAAAATAAATAAATAAATGAAATGGCACACACATTCCATAACCTTTTTATTATGTAATTTTCATAAAATGTGCATGCAAGGTAGGCTGGCAAACTGAAATGTATGTTTTCACAAATAACAAATACCATGGACCCGCTATTCAGCTTTAAGAACAAAATATTACCAGAGACTTAGATCCTCACTTTCAGTTCCTCCCCAGTTCCACCTTCTTCCCCTCTTCACTGCTATCATCACGATCCAGATTTTATCAATTCATTACTTTAAAGGTGTACCATATATGGATCTATCCCTAAACAATTATAGGGAGGACTATTTGTCTCTCTCTCGTTTTTTTTTTTTTTTTTTTTTGAGACAGGGTCTCACTCTGTCGCCCAGTCTGGAGTGGAGTGCAGTGGCACAATCTCTGCTTGCTTCAGCCTCTGCCTCCTGGGCTAAAGTGATCCTCCCACTTCAGGCCCTCAGTAGCTGAAACTACAGGTGTGTGCCACCATGCCCAGCTAATTTTTACGTTTTTTGTAGAGATGGGATTTTGTCATTTTGCCCAGGCTGGTCTCAAACTCCTGGGCTCAAGCAATCTGCTCACCTCGGCCTCCCAAAGTGCTAGGATTACAAGCGTGAGCCACTGCGCCCAGCTATTTGTCTCAATATTCGTTTATTCCATTTTCCAAATTAATAGGGGTCGACCTGCATGTATGACTGCCTAGGATCAAGAATACACTTCCAGCCGGGCGCGGTGGCTCACGCCTGTAATCCCAGCACTTTGGGAGGCCGAGACGGGTGGATCACGAGGTCAGGAGATCGAGACCATCCTGGCTAACACAGTGAAACCCCGTCTCTACTAAAAATACAAAAAAACTTAGCCGGGCGAGGTGGCAGGCGCCTGTAGTCCCAGCTACTCGGGAGGCTGAGGCAGGAGAATGGCGTGAACCCGGGAGGCGGAGCTTGCAGTAAGCTGAGATCCGGCCACTGCACTCCAGCCTGGGTGACAGAGCGAGACTCCGTCTCAAAAAAAAAAAAAAAAAAAAGAATACACTTCCAGCCGGGCGTGGTGGCTCACACCTGTAATCTCAGCACTTTGAGAGGCCGAGGCGGGCAGATCACGAGGTTAGGAATTTGAGGCCAGCCTGGCCAACATGGTGAAACCTCATCTCTACTAAAGATACAAAAAATTAGCCGGGTGTGGTGGCATGCACCTGTAATCCCAAGTACTCGGGAGGCTGAGCCAGGAGAATCACTTGAACCTGGGAGGCGAAGGTTACAATGAGCCAAGATCGTGCCATTGCACTCCAGCCTGGGCAACAGGGCAAGACTTTATCTCAAAAAACAGAAAAAAAAGACCCTTGCCAGTGTCCCTTGCAGGTAGGGCTGGCTATGTGACCAAGGTCTGAACAATAAGAAGCAGAAATGACAGGAGAAACTTCTAGGTCATTTCTTAGGAGGGGGTCTGCCGCTTCTTCATCATGCTGTTTGGAACCTAGACATGATGGTCGGAAGCCATCTCGGACAGTGCAGACGGGTGATACCGTGGCAGAGTGGAGCACCAAGCTAGAAGGATCCTGGATCCCTGGACAACTCGTGGAGCCGAACCGCCATGCCCATCCATGACTACCTCCTCCCAGCTGCTCCAGGAGGGAGTGACAAACCAGCTCCTTGGGCTCACCATGATTTTGGACTCTGTTTCGTGAACCCAAAGCTGTAGCCTGACTAGTTCAGTAGTGTATTGGGATGGGGCACCTTTGCATTTTGGTCTGTTGTAAGAATTGAATTACATCTATGTGCTCTTCTGCAACTTTCTTTTTCATTCAGCTTTGTTACACTTAAATTTCTTTTTTTGTCTTTTTTTTTTCCTTTTTGTGGAGAACAGGGTCTCGCTGTATTGCCCAGGCAGGTCTCCAACTCCTGGGCTCAAGCTGTCCTCCCGCCTCTGCCTCCCTGAGAGCTGGGATTACAGGCATGAGCCACTGCGCCCAGCCAATTCAACTTTGTTTACAAGAATTGCCATCACGTTGCATGTGCTCTGAGTCTCATTCTTGCTGCTCTGTGGAACTCCGTTACTTAACTAGCCCAGATCCACATCCATTCTCCTGCTGAGGGCACCTGAGTTGTGTCCAGTCACTTGCCTTAGAGACAGCGATGCGGTGAACAGACTTGTCTCCTGAATGTGTGTTTGTTCAAGTCTCTCTAGGGTAAATACCTACAAGTGGAATTGCAGAGTCAAGCGTATGCGTACCTAAATTACTTCACTAGATCTTGCCAAATTGCTCTTCAAAGTAGCTATAAGAGCTCTTCCTGGTTTACAGCAAAGGTTGGCAAACTTTCTATTAAGAGTCAGATAGTAAATATTTTTTGCTTTGCGGGCCAAATGGTCTCTCGCAAATATTCAGTTGTGTCATTAGTCTCTCGCAAAGCCAAATGGTCTCACAAATAACCAGTTCTGCCATTGCAGATCAGAAGCAGCCGGAGACAATGTGTAAACAAGTGGGCGTTTCTGTGTTCCAATAAAACTTTATTTACAAAAACAGCAGCTGGCCCAGTGCAGCCTCAGGGCTTCGCTTGCGGGCCTCTACTCCGACATTTGGTTATTGTCAGTTTGGCCAGTCCAGTGAATGAAATGGAATCTCTTTGTGGCTCTAATTTGTTCTTGTTACAAATTAGGTGAATTATTTATTCATATTTTTATTGTCGATTTCTCTTCCGTGAAATGCTTACTCATTTTTGCTCATTTTCCTATTTAGCTGTTTGTTCTGAGGATTTCAGAGCTCGATAACCAACCCTGTGTCCTTCGATGTGGGTTTGATGTCTGCTCATTGCAGTAGTTTTTCTTTTTTTTTTTTTTTGAGACAGAGTCTGGCTCTGCCGCCCAGGCTGGAGTGCAATGGCCGGATCTCAGCTCACTGCAAGCTCCGCCTCCCGGGTTCACGCCATTCTCCTGCCTCAGCCTCCCGAGTAGTTGGGACTACAGGCGCCCGCCACCGCGCCCGGCTAGTTTTTTGTATTTTTTAGCAGAGACGGGGTTTCACCGTGTTAGCCAGGATGGTCTCGATCTCCTGACCTCGTGATCCGCCCGTCTCGGCCTCCCAAAGTGCTGGGATTACAGGCTTGAGCCACTGCGCCCAGCCTCATTGCAGTAGTTTTTCATTAAACAAATTACCACAAACTAAGCAGCTCCAACAACACAAATTCGTTACGCCTGGGCTCTGGAGGTCAGAAGTCCAGCACAGGTGGAGGTGTCGGCAGGCTGCCTGCCTTCTGGAAGCTCCGGGAGAGCGCCTGCTTCCTGCTCTTTGGTCGTTGGCCGAGTCCGGCTCCTCAGGGTCGCACGACCAAGGTGCCTGTTTTCTTGTCGGCTGTCCCCTGAAGCCATCCCCAGCTTCTGAAGGCCTCCTGTTCCCTGGCTCACAGTCCCTTTCCCTTCCCCGTGGAGAGGAGCCAGTCCTCCTGTCCCATCTCCGGCCCAGCTGAGGATGGTTTTTCCAACGCCAAGGTTTCGTGTGATTAAATGGAGCCCATCTGGATAATCTGGGATCATCTCCCATCTCAAGGTCTAACCTTAATCACATCCACAAAGTCCCTTTTGCCAAGTGAGGTCACATATTCACGGGTTCCGGGATGGGGGATGCACACCTTAGGGGGCCACAATGCTGCCGGCCACCCTCACGCTGAGATTCAGGCCACGTATCCCTGTCACAGAAGTGCCTTTTGGACACTGCGTCCCTCCTGTGGTGCACAGTGGCTGTGGGACCCAGGGCTCCTGAGCTTCCTGTCGCCTGCTGGGCTAGGCTTCTCCGCTGCAGCTTCCCCTTCGGCGGACCTGCTGGGTGCTTTGTGAGGATTGGGGCGCCTTCCACACTGAGTATCCTGGGCCTTAGTGAGTTTTCGGTCAGCCTCCAGTGATAGGGGCTCAGGGTTCCTACCTTATTCTGTGGGTCGGGGCCCCCAACTCACTATTGAGATGCTCAGGTTGTCGCAGGCTCCACCTTGTGGGAGTCCCGTCGGCTGGCCCCTGGGTCCTTCCATGTGTCCCTGATGTGCCCCCAGCATTCTTGCTTCCTGGCTCCGAGGGATGTTCTTGTGCTTTTCCTGCCCAGGCTGGGCTCGACCTTTCCCCAGGAGCCCTGGTTTCTGGGAGAGGGAACCTCCTGAGGGGAAGGGGAGTTAGTGGCCGAGATTGGCGTGCTGGGTGTGCTTGTGGCGCCTGGGTTCCCTCTGGACAGAGCAAGAAGAGATGGGGGAGCTGTGTATGATGTGTGGGGGGTGTGTTATATCTATGGTACGTGTGTATGGTGCATGTGTCTGTGCATGTGTGTGTGTATGGCATGTGTGGGATGTGTATATATAGTGTGTATCTATGTATAGTGTGTAGTGTGTATGGCCATGTATGATTGTGTGGTGCATGTGTGTGTGTGTCCATGGTGCCTGTGTGTGGTGCATGTGTGGGTGGATGGTGTGTTGCATGCGTGTGTGTGGTGTGTGGGTGGATGGTGTGTTGCACATGTGTGTGGTGTGTGTGTGGGTGGATGGTGTGTTGCATATGTGTGTGGTGTGTGTGTGGGTGGGTGGTGTGTTGCACACGTGTGTGTAGTGTGTGTGGATGGTGTGTTGTATGCATGTGTGTATGGTGCGTGTGTGAGTGGATGATGTGTTGCACACGTGTGTCATGCATGTGCGTAGATGGTGTGTTGCATGCATGTGTGGGTGGTGTGTTGCATGTTTGTGTGTGGTGCATGTGTGGGCGGTGTGTTGCACGCATGTGTGTGATGTGTGTGGGTGGATAGTGTGTTGCACACGTGTGTGTGGATGGATGGTGTATTGCACATGTGTGCCTGGTGCGTGTGTGGGTGATGTTGCACGCATGTGTGTGTCCACCACACATCCACCTCTAGCCCTCTAACTCCGCATCTGGCTACGTGCACTGAGGCTTCACACCAACACCTCCAAATACCTGTATAGATCCCAGCCCGGGGTTCCTCCTGGTGCTCCCCCTTCCTGGTTTGTAACTCCCTCACCCCCACCTCCCTCGGGCTCCTGCACCCCACCCTGGTCTGCCCCCAACCCTGCCCAGCCTAAATGCTTTGGGATGAAGTGTGAGCAGGAGGACAGGAGGAGAAAGGAAGCACCGTGGCCATCTTCCAAACAGCACCTTGCAGCCTTAATGCCCACACACAGTGTGATCACCAGAACTGATGGGATATCACTGTCCCACGGGAGCCGTGCGTGGCTTCCTGAGCACCAAGGCTGTGTCACCCAGGCATGCTATCGAACCTCTCTGAGCCTGGTCCAGGGCTCCCACCGCCAACGTTCAAGGGCAGCAGCTTTCCATTAGGTCACAGGGGATGACAGCCCTGGGCACCGTTTGGGAAGAGGGGTGGAGGGCTGGCTCGGACCTCTGCGGCCTCTGGGAACCTCAGTCTCTGAGAGCATGGGTCTGCCGCACCCGCTGCGCGTCTGTAGTGAGGCTCCTCCTCCCACATCAGGTACGCAGGCACCCTCTGCCCCACCGCAACTCCCACCAAAGAAATGGGGGGCCCCAGCTGCAGTGGAATCCCCTACAAGCCCTGGCCTGCTTCAGCAAAGAATGCCTGGGGGAGGTGGGTGGGCTCAGGAGCGCCAGGGTGGGCAGAGCTTGGCCCACAGAGCCGCACGACCCAGGTGCCCTGGACAGCTGAAGCCTGGTTTTTTTGTTTTGTTTTGTTTTGTTTTGTTTTTTTGAGACAGTCTCACTCCATCACTCAGGCTGGAGTGCAGTGGTGTGATCTTGGCTCGCTGCAACCTCTGCTTTCTGGGTTCAAGCGATTCTCCTGCCTCAGCCTCCCGAGTAGCTGGGATCACAGGCACCTGCCACCGCACCTGGCTAATTTTGTGGGGTTTTTAGTAGAGATGGGGTTTCACCATGTTGGCCAAGCTGGTCTCGAACTCCTCACCTCAAGCGATCCACCCACCTTGGCCTCCCAAAGTGCTAGGATTACAGGCATGAGCCACCTTGCCGGCTTGAAGCCCGTTTAACCCTGGTGTCTGCCGTGCAGTTTCTGGGAGGTCCTGTGTAGGAGCCCCAGTGAGGACTGGCCCCTTCCTTCCTGAGCGCTGCTTACTGGGCAGTCCTACGCTCTCCCATCTGGTTCTCCAATTTCCAAGCTGGGGGCATAAGCAGAGGCCAGGATGGCCTCTCGGAATCCAAACTGGGGCCCAAGTGGGTTTGGGGTGCAGGGGGAGCCTCAGGTGTGGCCTGGGCTTTCACCACCCCAGCAGGCAGGAGTTAAAAGTTCACCCGGACTCAGGTGCCGACTTGTCTAGGAACTCTGGTTCCCATCTCCCTTTCTCAGTGGACTCCCCACCTTTAGAATCCCCCAGGGTGGTATCCCATGGAGGGAGGGGAGGGCCCCACTGTGGCCTCTTGTCCAGTCCCCCCTGCCTCCTGGGGGTCTCCTCCCCATTTCTATAACCCCAGAGCCATCAAACTGACAACAGGTCCAGCAGAGCGACTGGATTTTAAATCCACAGCCCTTTTTTTTTTTTTTTTTTTTTTGAGACGGAGTCTCGCTCTGTCGCCGGGGCTGGAGCGCAGTGGCCGGATCTCAGCTCACTGCAAGCTCCGCCTCCCGGGTTTACACCATTCTCCTGCCTCAGCCTCCTGTGTAGCTGGGACTACAGGCGCCCGCCACCTCGCCCGGCTAGTTTTTTGTATTTTTTTAGTAGAGACGGGGTTTCACCGTGTTCGCCAGGATGGTCTCGATCTCCTGACCTCGTGATCCGCCCGTCTCAGCCTCCCAAAGTGCTGGGATTACAGGCTTGAGCCACCGCGCCCGGCCCCACAGCCCTTCTTAACGCGGCAGCTGGGGTACAGCCTGCGGCCGGAGCGCCACCATGTCACCTGACACAGTGGAGGCCACCAGGGCCCGCCCACATCTGATGGCCACACTGGGGCCAGCTGGGCTCCCACGGAGGGCCGCGTTGGAGGGGCAGCCGAGGCTCCAGGAAGACGGACAGGCTTCACAGGGGGCTTCGGGCTGTGCCCCCACCCCGCCCCTGGCCTGGTGCTCTGGGCCGGGCAGGGGTGCGCTTCAGAGCCCATCCTTGGCCAGAGCTCCAGAAGCCGCTGCCCCAGGGCTTCCCTCCTCGATCAGGCCTGTGTGTGTGCCCTTGGTGACTCCCATGCCGGGCCAAGGCTTGGGTGGGGCTGAGGCCCGGGGTGTGCTGAGCAGGCTGGGCACCCTGGCACTGCGTGTCATGTCTGAAGAGGGCCTGGAGGCACCATGGGGAGCCGGTGGATTCTGTGCGGGGCGGGAATGAGGGTGCCTTTGAGGCTTTCCGGGTGGGTTAGCCGTGGCCTCCAGAGGCCTCTCCCGCAGCAAAAAGACCCCTTGCTGGAAACACCACCAGCCGCAGCCCCAGCTCCACAGACTGACGGTCCAGTCCCCTGGTGCCCACCACCCGGGTCTGGGGACTATTGTGAGCCCGCCACCTTGGCGTCCTCCGTGTGGCAGCTCAGGACCCCGATGCTCTTTGTGCAGTGGTTCTGGGGTCTCCGAGGTGCTGGGAAGCATAGGTGTGGGGGGACCTCAAGAGAGGTGGGGCTTTCCCAAAGGAGCAGAGGAGGCACCTGCAGAGGGGCCCAGAGAGCACACCCAGGTGCAGCAGATGGCATAGAGGACGCCTGGGCAGAGGATGCCGAGGCAAAGGCCCCGGGGTGTGCAGGGTATTTGCAGGTTATCTCACCTCTCTCTGGAATCATAACGTTCTCCTCACTTCTGCCCTGGCCTCCCCATGGTCTGTTCCCACCCAGCAGCCGGAAAGTGAGACCATGTCAGCCTCTGCTCAAACCCACCCTCAACCCAGGTCCTCACAGTGACCCTGCAGGATGCACCCTGCCTCCCCTCGGGCCTCCCAGCACCCCCAGCTCACTGCCTGGCAGCCCCACTCCTGCTGGTGGGCCTACAAAAGTTCTGTAGCATTTGCTGAGGAACAATGAGATCTGGACCCCAGGGATGGAGGCTGTGGAGGGGCTTGGGGGCACCGTGGAGGGGCTGGGGGGCACCGTGGGGAGGTGGGGGGTGCCGCCCTAGCCCAGCTGCCTGCCCACCACCCATTGAGCAAGCCTCTGGTATTTAAGCCACTGTTTGGTTTAGGGCCCAATGAAAGAAGCCAGCCAATAGCAATCTCTCAGTGTCACCCTCTCCATTTTATAGATGGGGAAACTGAGGCTCAGAGAGGCAACGCAGTGTGCTCAAGGCCACAAGACTTCTAGGTGTGGACCTGGGCTGCATGCAGGGTGAAGGTTATCGTGACCCCCAAACTCAGGGCACCCCAGGGATGCAGCTCTGACCCCTGCCCTGAGAATGGGACACCCCAGCTCTTTCTCTCTCTCTTTTTTTTTTTTTGAGACGGAGTCTCGCTTTGCTGCCCAGACTGGAATGCGATGGCGAGACCTCAGCTCACTGCAACCTCTGCCTCCTGGGTTCAAGCGATTCTCCTGCTTCAGCCTCCTGAGCAGCTGGGATTACAGGCGCCCGCCACCACACCTGGCTAATTTTTGTATTTTTAGTAGAGACGGGGTTTCACCATGTTGACCAGGCTGGTCTCCAACTCCTGACCTCCGGTGATCCGCCTGCCTCAGCCTCCCAAAGTGCAGGATTAGAGGCGTGAGCCACCGCGCCCGGCCAGACACCCCAACTCTTTCTGTTGCATCGAGTCCAGCACTGTGCCCTGAGGGGCTGGCCCCGGGGACATTTTCAGCCACATTAGGGAAAAGAGGATGTAATGCTCACACTAACCACTCCACACCGACTCCAGGCTGGCCTGGCGCAATGCCCTGGGGGTCTCCAAGAGGGGCAGGGCTGGTCCCCACCCACCACCTCCCCTCACCTGGTCTTGGCGTGTGGAGCCCTTGGCCAGTTTCCAGGCAGTGGTGGGCAACACCGCAGATGTGTGTTCCCCAGGGCGGGGCCCCTGAGAGCTGGGGTGGTGCAGACCCCATCCCCGTCCCCACTCCGGGAGCAACGTCACGGTGGGGCGGGGCCGGACGGACAATGTGACCTTTGCAATGTCCCCGGTCAAGAACTGCAGATGATAATCACGGCCGCCAGGAGGAACCTTCCTTTGAATCTTCCACTACCATGGTGTAACGAGTGAGGGTGTGGGAGCGTTCAACAAGATAAAAAGCCTGCTTTCGTCTACGTTTTTTCCCCTTTTCTAAAAATTCCAGACACAAGGGGAGAGCTGCCCAAACACAGAGGTGGAGAGGTGCCTGTCCAGACACAGGGACACAGGCAGCTTGGGGAGTGACCACTAGGGCCCCACAGAACCTCACAGGTGGCCGCCCCTCCTGTTTGGAGCTGAAGGCAGACCATCTGGGAAGCCTGGGGGTAGGGAAGGGCCGGGGGGCAGCGCCCCCTCCTCCCTCCCCAGCCCCTCAAGGGGGAGCTGCCATTTCACAGCTGGTCCACCCAGCCCCAGGAAGGGGGAGGCTCCCCGGGACAGTAGCCCAAAGAGCAGGGGGTCTCCCCGAGAAGGTGCACCCCAGACGGGGCTTGTCCAGATACCACTAGGCTGGGGGTCCTGCTCCGGGGAGTTGGCGTGGCTGGAACCTCAGATGGTCCCATCCTGTGGGGGGTTTCCTGGGCCGCTTTGCTGCTCCCAACTGTGGAAGGTTCTCTTGCCTTCCCTTCCCTGCTGTTAGAAACACCCGAGCCCCTCCAGGCAGCCCCCAGGGCCTGAGTGATGAATCACTGACTTCTTGCCAGGCTGCAGGACAGGGTCGTGATGCAGAGTGGCAGGGGGATGTGGGCTGGGAGTCCCAGGGCACAGCCGGGCTGTCTCCAGGCTCCCCATCCAGCAGTTGCGCCCCCCGACACACACCCGGCTCCCTGCATCCCGAGGCTGCCCGCAGCCGGCAGGGCAGGTCGGCGGCCCCGGGGAGGAATGCAGGAATGCGGCGTGCCCAGGCGAGGGGCCCTGCGCCCGCCCAAGAGGCTCTCCAGCTGCGCAGGGGCCTGGGCGGATGGAGCCGGGGTAATTAAAGCTGGTGACAGCCGAGGAGGGATAGAGACAGGAACACAGGTGGGATCCCAGGCCCCTCCGCTTGCTCTCCGGGCAGAGGGCTGAAGCAGCCCCCAGGAAAGTGTCACCTTCATGGGGGCAGGAAGAGAAGGCTGCAGGGGCACTGGGCGTCAGTGGACAGCGAGGTCTAGGAGAGGCCAGCTCTCGGCCGCACAAGGCAGGCAGAGTCACCGTGAGCCGGGCCTGGCCGGGCCCTCCCAGTTCCCACTCAGACACCCAGACGCTGGTCACATCTAGGCCATCACGTGGTCAGGAATGGCGTCTGCCTTTGCCAGGTGAGGACCCAGCTTCTGTAGGATCTCTGCTCTAAAAGAAGAGGCAGGTGGTGCCGCCCCAGCGGGAGGACAGCAGTTCCAGACCCCACAAGGCTCTAGACTTCGGCTTCCTCATCTCTCCCGAGCCCGGGTTGACGTCCCTTCCCCACTTTCCACAGCCAGGGGACTGGACAAGTGTCTTCACTGGAGCCTCGTTTCCTCATCTGTCCCTCCCGTGGCCGTGGCAATAAATTAAATGAAAACCACAAAGGACCTGGCACACAGTAGGCGCTTAATCAATGCAGAACCCCTGCCCACCCTTCCCCTGGAAGCAGCCACGCTTCCCTGCACCACCTCCTCTCCATGGTCATCAAACACTCGTGACAGGCCGGCCTCCCCCTGCTGAGACGCTGACAGGTCCAGGCCTCTGCTCCTCGTCCCGGTCTCTGCCACGCCTGGTGTCATGAGGGTGAAACAGGCCCTGGTGGGGCGGCAGGCATGTTCGGGACTGGCTTCCTGTGATGGCCGCCAGCGTTAGTAGTGTTGTTACTGCTGCCTGGACACACACGGATGCCTCACAGAGCGATGTAACATGTGGGTGAAGTTTTCAGATAAAATCGGAGATTTAACAGAATTCCAGTGGGGTGCTGAGTCCAAACCCATGGCACATGCAGGGCCCATCATGGCTGGGGCTGATGACCAGGGTCAGGGAGATCTCAGGGCCCTCCAGCTCTCTCCCAGCCTCCTGATGTGGAGGAGAGGGAACTCGCGCTCACCCCCAGAGAGAAGGGAGTCCACACACTGCATCTGAGCTGGCGGTGGGCAGGGCACCCACCTTGGTGAGCAGCCTAGGGTGCGCCTGGGGTCAGGCCGAGGTCCCAGAGATAAAGGCTGGGGAGGTGGGTGCAGACAGCCTCCACTTTCACTGTGGCCCCTTCCTCTGAGGCCAGGCCTGGGATGCTTCTGCCGCATGGCTCCGGCCCACCTGCCAGGCCTGTCCGTCCTTGGATGAGGGCAGGGAGAGGTGGGGTGGCCAATGGCAAGCAGAGTCTTCGAAAGTGCACAGTGGCCCTTCCACGCCCTTTGCTTCTTAGCTCCCAACCCTCTGCCAGGCTTTCTCCCTTTCCCATGCCCCTGCACAGAAAAGTATCCAGCTCTCAGCATCTCACGGGGATGGGTGGCAGCCAGGAGCAGCAGCAGACGCTTGTGGGGAGATGAGATGCCCTCAGCTCCCAGGCCCCAGGAAGCTGCCCCAACCATTCCTGGGGGCTCCAGCCCCAAACAGGGGGTCTTGAAAGGGACCTCTTGTGTGGTGAGTGCCCCCTGAGGGCTGAGCCACAAGGTCACCTTGATTTCTCAGCGGACGGAGGCTGAGCTGGCTAGGGTTCCAGGCTGGGTGTGGGAGGGTCACCCCAACAGACGTGCCCAAGAGGTGTCCGGGCCTGGCCTTCCACAAGGAAGAACCCGTCCCCTGTGCCATCTGCAGGGCCTGCCACACAATCTGGGGGGCCAGTGCAGGGGGAGAATTCCTGGCCACTTGTTTAGAAGGCAGGGAAAGGGCCGGGTGTGGCGGCTCACACCTGTAATCCCAGCACTTTGGGAGACCAAGGCACGTGGATCACCTGAGGTCAGGAGTTCAGGACCAGTCCAAACAACATGGGGAAACCCCGTCTCTACTAAAAATACAAAAAAAAAAAAAAATTAGCTGGGCATGGTGGCGGGCGCCTGTAATCCCAGCTACTCGGGAGGCTGAGGCAGGAGAATCGCTGGAGCCCAGATCGCGCCTTTGCTCTCCAGCCTGGGCAACAGGAGCGAAACAAGGCAGGAAAAGTCTCCGCGGAGGTGCCGGCAGGGGAGGCGTTTCCTTCTCCTTCACAGTCACACGATTTGCCAGGGTGTTTATTTGCTATTTAATGTCCTTCTAAAATAAAGAAAAATGTTAAATTTTAAATGATTGGCCGGGCGCAGTGGCTCACACCTGTAATCCCAGCACTTTGAGAGGCCGAGGCGGGTGGATCACGAGGTCAGGAGTTTGAGACCAGCCTGGCCAACATGGTGAAACCCTGTCTCTACTAAAAATACAAAAATTAGCTGGGTGTGGTGGTGCGCTCCTGTAGTCCCAGCTACTTGGGAGGCTGAGGCAGGAGAATGGCATGAACCCGGGCGGAACTCGCAGTGAGCCGAGATCGCGCCACCGCACTCCAGCCTGGGCGACAGAGCGAGAGTCTGCCTCAAACAACAGCAACAACAACAACAACAACAAAAAACCCCACAAGTTCAGAGGTAAAATGATTAAGAATTTCAGGACAGCCTTGGCCACAGGTCCCTCCGATTCCAGGCCCTGGGCGACTGCACTCCCCACCGCCCATGCAGCCGGTCTGTTTCTCGGTAAAGACTTTTCTAGAAGTGTCAGCTATGGATCAAGGCTCAGGACAGCGGCCAAGAGAAGACCTGGGGGATGGCTGGAAGAGGCACCTGCTGAGCTTTGGGAAGTTCCCTCGCGGCTGATGTGGGGGCTTCCCTGCCGGGCCGCAGAGACCACACAGCTGTGTGGACCTTCTTCCGCCAAGAATCATGCATGGCTCCTGCCACTGTGTGGGACAGAACCCCGTGACCAGGAATGGGGTCTCCTGGCAGGCAGCACACCCCACGACGCCCCCCAGGAAGCCAAGTTTGTGATCCCTCCTATCAAGGGAGCCCCGTGGTCAGGGCCAGGACCCTTCCTCTTTTTTTTTTTTTTTTTTTTTTTTTGAGACGGAGTCTCGCTCTGTCACCCAGGCTGGAGTGCAGTGGCGCAATCTCGGCTCACTGCAAGCTCCGCCTCCCGGGTTCATGCCATTCTCCTGCCTCAGCCTCCTGAGTAGCTGGGACTACAGGCGCCCGCCACCGCGCCCGGCTAATTTTTTGTATTTTTTTTAGTAGAGACGGGGTTTCACCGTGGTCTCGATCTCCTGACCTTGTGATCCGCCCGCCTCGGCCTCCCAAAGTGCTGGGATTACAGGCTTGAGCCACCGCGCCCGGCCGACCCTTCCTCTTCTTGGAGATGCCAGCTCAGCCCTGGCTTGCAAGGACTTGATGTGTGCATTCGCCTGACCGGGAGTCAGGCAGTCGACTGGTGTGTCCTGGACACCTGCAGACCAGGCAGATGCTTCTTCACCGGGAGCTCCGGCCCCAGTGGGGCTGGGGCTGGGGCTGGGGCTGGCCTCCCACCTGTTTGATAGCAGCAGCATCACCTCAGCCAGCACTCTAGTACGTGACAAAGTCGTGCAGAGCTGGCAGGGGAGGCACAGGAAGACCTATGGTCCCAGGTTCCCAGAATTCTGTTTGAGGGAGATGGGGTCGCTCCTAGCAGAGGTGGGGGGCATGGGAAGCTGAGCTGTTTTTCCTCGAACATCTGCTGAAAGTTTTCTGAACACTTCCGTACCTTGTTATAAGATCAGAGCTTGTCAGCTGAAAACGAAGGACATTCACTATTTCAGGAGGTGGCCAGGGTGGCTGCTGAGGCCTCCGACCTCCCTCCTGCAGAGGGCACAGGCTGAGTGGGTCCCCACACTGGCCCTGTCTGGCCCTGTCTGCACCGGTGATCTGAGGACCCCGCTGCCGTCAGGAGAGAACTCTGAGTCCGAGAAACCAAAGTTGACTTAAGAGGTGAAAAACACGATGAGGAAGAAGAGATGGGAGTCACCTCCTCCTAATCCCTGCACCCCGGCCCCACAGCCCCTTCATCCTCACCACCCCGCGGGCTGCTGGTGAGAGGGCGGAGGGAGCCAGGTGCAGCCCCTCTGCGAGAAAGCCAGACTGCCCCCAGGCAGGCCCTTCATGTCTTCTCCTTCTTATCTTCATCTCACAGAGGCAGCTGGGCTCAGCATAGTCCCCCCAAGGAGGCCGAGGTGGGGACCCCTGGGGAGACGTCCTCGGGCCCTGTAGCAGGGTGAGGGGCCGGAGCCAGGCTGTGAACAAAGACCAGGTAAGGAGATAAATCAGCTGCCCGATCACATTTCCTGCCCTGAAAGCTCCTGTAAAACACGAGAGAAAATTGACCTGTCAGGGGGATAGATGGGCCCAGATAGTGGCCGCCCGCCCCAAGCCAGCTTCCCTCCACCCATCCCACCTGCACAGAGCGCCCCTGCCCGGCCTGGGCAGGCCCAGAGGAATCCCAGGCCCGGGGAGAGGTGGCCCCCATCCAGGTCTCCTGCGGGGGCTCTGCTCCCAGCCCCCGCCTTTTGCAGGCCCCTGACAGACGGACGAGGCCCAGCTGCTCAAGCCCGTCAGGCTATAAAACGGATGGAGACCAGGGGCGGTGTCAGCAGACAGCTAGAGTACCTTTTAAAAAATGTAATCTCTTTTTATTTCCCTCTCCTGCCCTCCCTCCTCCCTCGGACCATAACCTCCCCGCCACCCTCCCTGCTTCCTGTGCGGCCATGACCTTGGTGCAAAGACCTTGGTGTGGGGCGGCCAGAGCCTTCAAGGACGCCCTCCTCACCTTGAGAAGCATCGGGCTCAGCCAAGCCAGCCCGTGGGGGTGGGGAGAGAGGGAAGCAGAGCCGATGTGAACGGGCTGCACCCCCTCCAAGGTGACCCCACCACCTGCAACTCCCCCAGCACTGGGGTGGCCTGGGAACGCCAGACGGGGCCGCTGCCTGAGGAACAGGACAGGAGGCCTCTGCAGCCGGCTCCTCCAGATGACAGAGGGGGCACCTCTGGCCTCCCGGGGCCGCGCAGAGCCAGGCTGGCCTCTGGCTCAAATGTTCCTCACCCAATCCCGGCACAGAGCCTCCGCTCTCTCTCAGCCCATCTTATGGCTGAGGCCAGGAAGGCCGGCAGGCTCGGGAGATTGCCCAGTGTCCTGTCAGTCGGCACCATGCAGGGCCTGGGACCCCAGCTCTGCCTGGTCCCCATGCCCAGGCCCTGCCAGCCCCAGAGCACTGCGTTAGAGCCACGGCCTGCAGGGGCCATGCTGTGACGGCCGCTCCTCAAGCAGAGGGCTCCCAGCCGCCGCCAGCCAGAGGCCGCCTCAGGGAAGTCCCTTCTCCAATGCCTCTTTGGCCGCACCGGGAGCCCCCGTGTGTCCCCCGCCCCCAGGGTCTGCGCTGGACAAGAGGCTGTAGCAGCCGACCGGGCAAAATGCATATTCTTCAGCCTCCCTCAGGCTCAGCTGGAAAGGAAGGCGCTGAGAGGAGGGGAGGTGGCCTGCGAGCTCACTCAGGCCTCCCCAGCCGCCTGACGCTGACTCCACGGCCCACGGGCTGCCCAGCTGGCCCCAGGGGACAACCGAGTCCACCCACTGGCACACGCCAGAGTCTGACCAGTACCCAGGCCTGACCAGCCGGCCCTTCCCCTCCATCTCTTCCTGAACAATGGCTCTTTTAGCACATGGACAAGAGGTCACTGGCCGGCAGGAGCAGGCAAATGACTGACAGGGCCTGAAGGAGCGGGAAGGAGGCTGGAGCTCCAGCCCAGGGGTGGCGGGCAGCCAGGGAGGGCAGCCACATACTGTCCTTAGGGCTGGGGGCTGAAAGAGGGTCCCTGAGGGTTGGGAGAGTGGGGAGGACCCAGGGTCTGGGGTGGTGACAAGGCACAGGTTGAGGAGCATTGCGCAGGGCAGGGCTGGGTTGTACCCACGCTCTCCCCAGCACCTGGCAGCTCCCCCAGGCTGAGGCCTCTGGGGCCCCAGAGCTGCCCGGGTCTCCTCAGCTTCCCAGCCTCAGCCTCCCCTCACCCTGCCCTGCCCTGCCCCAGGTGGCACTCCCTCCCCTGGAACCTCCCAGACCATCCTCTAGGCCCCACACGTGGCACCCACTCTGCTGCCCCAGGATCCTCCCCAGGTGTTGCCTGGAGTGAAGACTGTTCTAAGCAGCCTCGCCATCCACCTGGAAGCACATGCTGGGGTCCGGAGCCTCCCCTGAGGGTCTGGTGCGGGGAGCAGTAAGAGTTGAGGGTGTATCCTTGTCTCTTACATGTGTGTTTACACATGTACACACATGTACTCACATGCACACATCATGCACATGGTCTTTTCCCACCTGCCCCCGTCAGTCTGCTGTCCCAGACCCTCACACTGGGGCTGAGGGTGTGCTTGGCTGTGAGGGGAGGGGGGACTGTCTAGCAGCTGCATGGGCTCTTCCAGTCTGGGGTGCTGTGCGAGGGATGGAGGCTACAGGGGCTGGAGCACAGGCAAGCAGCAATGCAGAGCCATAGCCCTGCAGGAGCCAGCTGGAGAGGGTCCCTCTGCCTCGGCTGCCTTCTCTGTCCTCCCTCACTGCTGCTCCTACAGCCCCTGGCAGGGCCGGCGGCCTAGGGACCCTGAAGGGCAGCCCCTCAGGACTGGTCTGCACACCCTGCTCGGGTCAGCCCCACCCCCTGGGTCCTGTCCTGTGCAGGTCCTCTTGCTGTTTGGGTGAGACATCCCGGAAGGCAGAATGGGGCAGATTTGCTTTCTTCTGTTTTGTGGTTTAAGCTTCGTCATGCCAGCCCTGGCTCCCTGGCCCTGAGCCCTGGAGGGGCCCTGGCTCCTGCCTCAGGCCCCCCCACCCCCACCCCACCGCTCAGCCCAATTCTGTACCCTCTGTTTGTCCATTGCCATTGGGTTTATAGTCTCTGACCGCTGATGCTGGCCAAGTGGCCCTCGGTGTTCTGCCCAGGACACCTGTCTGAGGGTCCCCTCCACATCCCAGCCCTTCCTCCTCCTCCACTCTGCCTGAAATCCATGATATTAACTACTCAGTCCCGTGCGGCCCAGGTGCAGACTTATGTAGGGCAGGCCTGGGCTCCCCAGGGCCCGGCTGACGGGGAAAAGCAGGTTACAGTCACCACGCCTCAGGGCTGGGCACATTTATAGAAGCAGCCAGGAACTGTGCATGGACTCTGGGATTTCAAGGCCTCCCCAGCATGGTCAGGGTGATCCGTGCTTGAATAAGTGAGTCATGCCCAGTGTCACTTCAAAGCCCCGAGTTCCAGGGACTCACTCTATGCCTGCAAAGCGTGGTATGAAGAATAGGCATCAGGCCGGGCGCGGTGGCTCACGCCTGTAATCCCAGAACTTTGGGAGGCTGAGGCAGGTGGATCACCTGAGGTCAGGAGTTCGAGACCAGCCTGGCCAACATGGTGAAACCCTGTCTCTACTAAAAATACAAAAATTAGCCAGGCATGGTGGTGGGCACCTTTAATCCCAGCTACTCGGGAGGCATGAGAATGGTTTGAAGCCAGGAGGTGGAGGTTGCAGTGAGCTGAGACTGTGCTACTGCACTCCAGCCTGAGTGAGACTCTGTCTCAAAAAAAAAGAAAAAAAAAAAAAGGATAGGCTTCAAACATACCCCTGAGTAGTCCCCCATTCTGATGTGTTTTCTTTTTCTTTTTTTTTTTTTTTGAGACGGAGTCTCGCTCTGTCGCCCAGGCTGGAGTGCAGTGGCGCGATCTCGGCTCACTGCAAGCTCTGCCTCCCGGGTTCACGCCATTCTCCTGCCTCAGCCTCCCGAGTAGCTGGGACTACAGGCACCCGCCACCACGCCCGGCTAATTTTTTTTTTTTTTGTATTTTAGTAGAGACGGGGTTTCACCGTGTTAGCCAGGATGGTCTCGATCTCCTGACCTCGTGATCCGCCCGTCTCGGCCTCCCAAAGTGCTGGGATTACAGGCGTGAGCCACCGAGCCCCGCCTGATGTGTTTTCATACAACTTTATTTTTCCATATCTCCAAAAAATTAAGTTTTCTAAGTCGAATGGAACAAAGAGAAACTCACGAAGCCAGCAAGGTTAGGTGCCCACGTGTGGACTGGCATATTCCGGGCCACCTGTCTGGGGGTGTGGATAGAGTACGGAACCATCTGGAGGTAAACATGTCATGGGGACTTAGGGTCTTGGGAACAACCAAGTCCCTTGCTGTCCCTGGCTGGGCCCTGTTCTTGCCACACCTGGGAAAGCCCACGGCTCCTCTTCCTCTCACCCCTCAGGACTGGCTCCCCGGAGCCTGCCCCCTGGACGGCCCCTCGTGGGGGCTCCCTGCCTGCGCACCCCTGACCCCCATACCCCCCGGGGAGCCGGACAGGGCCGTCTGCAGCTCTGTCTTCCGAAACACACCTCTCTCTCCCACAAAATAATTTAATGCAATTTAATGGCTTGAAGTTGATGTAAAAATTACAGGCGTGTGCGGGTGGGGTGGGGTGGGGGCCTCGTAAGAAATCCTTTTGAAAATATAATTGAGTTAATGGAGCCATAACTATGTCTCATTTTGGGGGTAATTGGCCTGCTTTTTGTCACCCCGTCCATTTACATACTCCTGTTTTCTTTTTGCTATTGATTTTTTCTTTATAAAGTGGGCCACTTTACTGCAATTTTTAAAGCCCCAGTGATGAATAAAACCTCATCTTCCCACTCATTAAGACACAAGAATTAGCCGGGCTCAGGGCCCAGCCAGTCAATTTGTTTAACAATCCCAGGCTGGCCGTGTTTTGGTGGAGACCAGGGGCTGCCTGCAGCAAGAGGGGCTAGAGCCGATGCCAGAAGGTGGCCCCAGGCGAAGGGTCCCCCTCAGGGGAGGAGTCTGCTGCCTCCGCCTGCCCTGGGACCTTGACCTTGGGACACCCTTCCTTCTCCCCCATCTCCCTGCCTTGCTAAAGGTTTCAGCAGCCTTGGACCCCTCGGAGTCGGCCTTACTGCGGCTGTGATCCAGAGGCCCCACCCACCTGCCTTTCACTGCAGATCAAGGTCACACTTCCTTTAGAAAATATTTTTTTAATTATAAAATCCATGCACACACAAAGTAAATGAAGCCAATGGCACAGTGGGATTTAAAGCAAAACGTAGTAACCCCTCCCACCGCAGGCTCCAGAGAGACACGTACGAACGGCCGGCTCCTTGTTCCCCCTCCCAGGCGCTCTGTGCACGCAGAGAGGTCGATTCCACACACATCAAACCCTCACACAATTCGAATCCTGCCACACCTGCCACTCGCAACTTGGCGTCTAGTTTAATTTCATTTACTGTCACATGGCCATCTTCCATAGTAGTACCGAAACCCACACGCCATTTTTCATGACTTTGTAGTATTTCTCTGCCTGTCCACACTGTAGTGTATTTGGAGTCACCAGCTGCCTGAGGGCTCTAGGGGATTAAAGAGTTTCCCAGAGCCGGCCGGCGCGGTGGCTCACGCCTGTAACCCCAGCACTTTGGGAGGCCGAGACGGGTGGATCATGAGGTCAGCAGATCGAAACCATCCTGGTTAACATGGTGAAACCCCGTCCCTATTGAAAATACAAAAAACTAGCCGGGCGTGGTGATGGGCACCTGTAGTCCCAGCTACTCTGGAGCCTGAGGCGGGAAAATGGCGGGAACCCAGGAGGCGGAGCTTGCAGTGAGCCGAGATCATGCCACTGAACTCCAGCCTGGGCGACAGAGGGAGACTCCATCTCAAAAAAAAAAAAAAAAAAAGAGTTTCCCAGGGCCTGGGATTTTTAGTACTAATACCAGGATCGCCCTGGGCAAACTGGGATGGTTGGTAGCTTGTATGTATTTGGCCAATTGTACTGTTGGACATTTATGTTGATTCTAATTTTTCTTTTTTTTTTTTTTTTTTTTTTGATGCGGAGTCTCGCTCTGGCCCCCAGGCTGGAGTGCAGTGGCCGGATCTCAGCTCACTGCAAGCTCCGCCTCCCGGGTCCACGCCATTCTCCTGCCTCAGCCTCCCGAGTAGCTGGGACTACAGGAGCCCGCCACCTCACCCGGCTAGTTTTTTTTTTTGTATTTTTTAGTAGAGACGGGGTTTCACCGTGTTAGCCAGGATGGTCTCGATCTCCTGACCTCATGATCCACCCGTCTCGGCCTCCCAAAGTGCTGGGATTACAGGCTTGAGCCACCGTGCCCGGCCTGATTCTAATTTTTCAACATAACAAAATGTCACTGCAAAGGACATCTCTGTTCATGTAGCTTTGTGACCTTATGCAAGTATATCTGGAAGATAAAATTCCTAGAAGAACAAATTGCCAGGTGAAAGCTATGCAGATTTCAAATTCTGATTGGTATTGTCAAATGGCCCAGCAAATGTGTGCCAACGTGCACATCCCTCCCACCTAGTGATGAGAGTCTGCCTGTTTCCCTGCATCTACGGCAAAGCAGGATATCGTCGGTCATTTTGACCCTTGTCATCTGATAGGTGACAAATAGAATCTTGGATTTTAATTTTAATCGGCTTCATTGACATATACTTTATTTTTTAATTTTTAAATTTTTTTTTTTTTGAGACGGAGTCTTGCTCTGTCGCCCAGGCTGGGGTGCAGTGGCCGGATCTCAGCTCACTGCAAGCTCCGCCTCCCGGGTTCAGGCCATTCTCCTACCTCAGCCTCCCGAGTAGCTGGGACTACAGGCGCCCGCCACCTCGCCCGGCTAGTTTTTTGTATTTTTTAGTAGAGACGGGGTTTCACCATGTTAGCGAGGATGGTCTCGATCTCCTGACCTTGTGATCCGCCCGTCTTGGCCTCCCAAAGTGCTGGGATTACAGGCTTGAGCCACCGCGCCCGGCCAATTTTTAAATTATTTTATTTATTTATTTATTTTGAGACGGAGTCTCACTCTGTCGCCCAGGCTGGAGTGCAGTGGCAAGATCTTGGCTCACTGCAAGCTCCGCCTCCCAGGTTCAAGCAATTCTCCCTGCCTCAGCCTCCTGAGTAGCTGGAATTACAAGCGCCTGCCACCGTGCCAAGCTAATTTTTTGTATTTTTAGTAGAAACAGGGTTTCACTGTGTTAGCCAGGATGGTCTCGATCTCCTGACCTCATGATCCGCCCTCCTCAGCCTCCCAAAGTGCTGGGATTACAGGCATGAGCCACCACACCCGGCCAATTATTTTTATTTTTATTTTTACTTTTCGATACAGAGTCTCGCTCTGTCGCCCAGGCTGGAGCCAGGCTGGAGTGCAATGGTACAATCTCGGCTCACTGCAACCTCTGCCTCCTGGGTTCAAGCAATTCTCTCTGCCTCAGTCTCTCGAATAGCTGGGATTACAAGTGCCTGCACCATGCCCAGCCATTTTTTTGTATTTTTAATAGAGATGGGTTTTTGCCATGTTGGCCAGGCTGGTCTCCAACTCCTGACCTCAGGTGATCCACCCACCCCAGCCTCCCAAAGCACTGGGATGACAGGTGCGAGCCACTGTGCACAGCCAAGATGACACTTTAGATACAAGAAAATGCACCCGTTTTAAGTGTACAGTTGGATGAGTTTTGATGAATGTTTATATTTGTGGAACCACCACCACAATCAAGACACAGAACACTAGCTACTTGGGAGACTGAGAGGGGAGAATCACTTGAGCCCAGGAGTCTGAGGCTGCACTGAGCCATGATCACACCACTGCACTCCAGCCTGGGTCACAGAGCGAGATCCCATCTCTCTCTCTCTCATCATCTCTTGTTTGTTTTAAACAACAACAAAAAAGACACAGAACATACCAAGCACCTCAGAACCTCAGAAAGTTCCTCCAGGGTCCTTTTCAATCTCCCACCTTATTTCAGTCCCAGGCAACTGTGGGTCTACTTTCCGTCACTATAGTTTAGTTTTGCCCTTTCTAGAATTTCCCAGAAATGGAGTCAGGCAGCATGCTCTGGCTTCGCTGGCTCAGCACAGCGGTTTGAGATTCATCCATGCTGTTTCATGCACTGACAGTTCTACCTCCCAGCTGCCGAGCAGACCCCGCAGTCTGGGCGCCCGGCATGTGGCAGCCCCCGCAGTCTGGGTGCCCGGCATGTGGCAGCCCCCGCAGTCTGGGTGCCCGGCATGTGGCAGCCCCGCAGTCTGGGTGCCCGGCATGTGGCAGCCCCCATAGTCTGGGTGCCCGGCGTCTGGGTGCCCGGCATGTGGCAGCCCCCATAGTCTGAGTGCCCGGCATGTGGCAGCCCCCATAGTCTGAGTGCCCGGCATGTGGCAGCCCCCGCAGTCTGGGTGCCTGGCATGTGGCAGCCCTCACCTGCTGGTGGGCATTTCAGTTGTTTCTTCCAGTTCGTAAAATAGAGCTGTTATGAACACTTGTGTATAAGGGTTTGTGTGAATCATGTTTTCACTTTGGGGTAAACAACTAGGAGTGGAGTGGCTGAGTCACACAGTAGGTGGATGTTTAATTTTTTCTCTCATTGCCAAACCGCCTTCCAAAGTGGTTGCACCATTTACGTTCCCACCACAGTATGAGAGTTCCAGTTCCTCCATATCCTCACTAACACCCGATAGTGTCTGCCCTACTGATGGTAGTTACACTGACAAGGGTGTGGTGGTATCTCACTGTGATTCTAATTTGCATTTCCCTGATCAATGTGTTGTGTTTTGTCATTTGCTAAGAGTGATCTCTTTTGGCAGGGTGTGGTGGCTCACACCTGTAGTTCCAGCTCTTTGGGTGGTCAAGGCTGGTGGATCACCTGAGGTCAGGAGTTTGAGACCAGCCTAACCAACATAGTGAAACCCGGTCTCTACTAACAATACAAAAAAATTAGCTGGACCTGGTGGCATGCACCTGTAGTCCCAGCTACTCAGAGGCTGAGGCAGGAGAATCCCTTGAACCCGGGAGGCGGAGGTTGCTGTGAGCCGAGATCGTGCCATTGTACTCCAGCCTGGGCAACAGAGCAAGACTCTGTCTCAAAAAATAAAATAAAATAAAGGATGATGTCTTTGTCGTGCAGAAATGTCAAACATTTTATGTAATCCCATGCCTGTAATCCCAGCACTTTGGGAGGCCCAGGTGGGCGGATCATGAGGTCAGGAGATCGAGACCATCCTGGCTAACACAGTGAAACCTCGTCTCTACTAAAAATAAAAAAATAAAAAAAAATTAGCCGGACGTGGTGGCAGGCACCTGTAGTCCCAGCTACTTGGGAGGCTGAGGCAGGAGAATGGCGTGAACCCGGGAGGCGGAACTTGCAGTGAGCCGAGATTGCGCCACTGTACTCCAGCCTGGGTGACAGAGTGAGACTCTGTCTCAAAAAACAAAAACAAAAACAAAACAAAAAGAAACCCAGTGACAATGGCTTAAGTCCCCCATTTACTTTTAGGAGTTTCCAGTGTGATGGAACCGGTGCCCATGCTCACAATCCCCACCCAGCTTTCTTCACTCTGGCCACATAGCTTGTCTTCAGGGCTTTGTGGAAAGCTATGCAGACAGACACCTCTGTCCACCTGGGGCACTGATGCCATGCCAGGGCCTGTCCTGCAGCTACTGGGGTCACAGCCCTCCAGGAGTCTGGGCAGAAGACAGTGTTCATGCTGCACCTGAAACCGCTTTGCCTGTTTCTCACCCACAGAGCTCCCCTCCAGACAAAAGCTCTGCAACCCAGGGCACGAGCCCACGTGCAGGAAGCTAGGGCCCCAACGGGAGAGAGCTGGTTGTGGGGAGAGGCCAAGGCCACCCAGCAGGGAAACAGAGCGAGGTCTCACCCTGACCAGTGAGTCCAAGCTACCTGTGTCACTGGGGCTCAGGGGACCCCATTCATTCTCCTTCTTTCTGGGCGCAGGGCTGCGTTTCCCAGCACCCTCTGTGGCCATGGTGACCTGGTGTTATGGACAGCGGATTGCAAACCAGTAGGGTGGGATAGGGGACCACGGGAGCCATTTTGGAGGCTGCATGAGCACCCCGCCAGCCTGGACCCCCAGGAACTGACAAAGGTGAGGGAAGGGCACCAGCAAAGCCAGGACACCATGGGCCTCCTGGAAATGATTGGATATTTGATGGTTCCAAATAGCATCAAAGTAATCAACGTGGGAGCAGCTCAGACCTGTGCCAAGGGGGTGGGCACCAGTCGGCACTCCCCACCACCCTTGCTGGGACCCCTCCCCGCAGCCTGGCTCCTGGTGCCCACCTGCCTTCTGGAGGCTCCAGTCCCGCCCGGCTTCTGCCCATCGCTCTCACCACAACCCTCCCCGCCCCAGTGTCTCGCTCATGCCTCACACCTGGACTCCCCAGTGGGGCACACCTTAGAGGGTCTCACGTGGGAAGCCCCATGGCAGGCCCAGCCCGGGTTCTGCACGTGGGCCTCCTGGGAACCGTCCCACACCTGTGCTTCTCAGGGGCACCCGCTGTGAGTCCTGCTATGGGTCTGCAGACCACACTCTGAGAATGGGCTCCCCGGGTGGTGGCCGACACCTGTCACCTGTGGCCCCGCTTAACCCACCCCTCACCGGCACCGAGTCCCCCGGCACAGACCCCGGGATCCAACTCCCCACTAGGCAGAAAGGGAAGCTGCACTTGGAGTCTGTGACAGGAGCAGGTCAGGGGCCCTGCACCAGCTGCTGCCACCAGCCCCTCCGCCTCATCCTAGCTGCCCGTGGAGGGAAACCCCCGAGTCCGGCCCTGACCCAGCCCCTAACCCTGACCTGCTCACCCCCATCCCCATCCCCACTGAACACCCCAAAGACCACAGCGCCCTCTGCCGACACCGGAGTCCCACTGCTGAGAAGGCTGATTGGCCCAGCTCTGTCAAACCCAGTCACGTGATCAGAGCAGGGCCTCCTCTGATTGGCCGTCGTGGGGGCACTGTGAGTGGCAGCCCGCCAGGCCTTGCTTTTGGGTGGGAGCCGGGTGCCTTCAGCCCCTGCACACCAGGTGCAAGCCCTGACTCCCACTGCCGGGGATTCTGGGTGGCGCTGGCGCCCGGGCCTCGGGGGAGCCCTGAGCCAAGCCCTGGGTGGTTGAGCTGGGCCCGGAACACCTGGCCTTGGCTGTCCCCTCTCACTCTGGGGTCACTGGGTCAGGCGCTCCCTCCTACAGGATGCAGTGGATGCAGAGGGGGCTGTTGGCTGAGGAGGGGGTAGTTGAGGGACCCTTCCTTGGGGGTGGAGACAGACGTGCTGAGACTATCTGGGGGGTTGTCTATCCTCAAACTCCCACATGGGCCCCCCAGGTCGCCCCCTCCCCACCTGCCCTGGGAAATCTCCCAGCAGCTGTTTTCTGGAACAACTGATGACTGAGGTCAGCTGGAGGTCAGAAGGAGGGTTTGGAGCCCGGGTGGGGGTGAGGATGGGGAGGCCCCAGGAGGGGTGGGGGTGGCCCGGCCAGCCAGGAGCCACAAAGGGCAGAGAGAGTGCAGTGCCGCGGCCAGCCGCCAACGGGGCCGCCAGCAATGTGGTTTCAATCTAATTGTCCCAAAATATTGTTACAACACAAACCACGTGCCATCCACTCACCTGCAACTAATCAGCGGCAAAGCTACCGAATAAATCGGTTCCACACCCTGGGGCCGGGCAGCCCAGCATGTGAACCCGGGTGCCCGGGCTCGGACGGAGGCCAGGCGGCTTGCTGCTGGGGCCTGTTTCCTGTTGGGGCAAGAATTGTCAGGACAAGTGTGGGTATGACAGGGGACTCCTCCTCTCTTTGTGACACCCCACTTCACGCTGGAGGCAGAGTCAGAAGGAACAGTCCCTCATGTCACAGCTGGCCCAGGCCCGACAGGCTCAGCCAGGGAGTGGGGGGCCGCGCTGGGGGTCTGTTCAGGATCTGACAGCCCAGGAAGTCTCCAGTGTCCTCTCTCCACCCTGATCATTCTGTCCTGAGATGGTGACCCTGAGGGTCTTCACCCGTGCAGGAACATTTGCACGTCCACCCGCGGTGACAGTTAAGACAGGCTTAAAGGCCACTGAGGCCTTTGGTGACTATGATTTGAGTGATTCCTCCAATACTCAGAAGAGCTAAGGAGGAAATGGAAGCTCACTGAAGACCCTGGAGCCTGGACCCCAGGCCTGGTGCTGGCAGGTGGGGCCTCCCACACTTGGGTCTCTGCCCGGCAGCCCGCACACCAGAGCCCAGCTGGGTTGGGAACAGGCCCTCCTCAGGGAGCCGGCAGCCCGCACACCAGAGCCCAGCTGGGTTGGGAACAGGCCCTCCTCAGGGAGCCGGCAGCCCGCACACCAGAGCCCAGCTGGGTTGGGAACAGGCCCTCCTCAGGGAGCCGGCAGCCCGCACACCAGAGCCCAGCTGGGTTGGGAACAGGCCCTCCTCAGGGAGCCGGCAGCCCGCACACCAGAGCCCAGCTGGGTTGGGAACAGGCCCTCCTCAGGGAGCCGGCAGCCCGCACACCAGAGCCCAGCTGGGTTGGGAACAGGCCCTCCTCAGGGAGCCGGCAGCCTGCACACCAGAGCCCAGCTGGGCTGGGAACAGGCCCTCCTCAGGGAGCCGGCAGCCTGCACACCAGAGCCCAGCTGGGTTGGGAACAGGCCCTCCTCAGGGAGCCGGCAGCCTGCACACCAGAGCCCAGCTGGGTTGGGAACAGGCCCTCCTCAGGGAGCCGGCAGCCTGCACACCAGAGCCCAGCTGGGTTGGGAACAGGCCCTCCTCAGGGAGCCGGCAGCCTGCACACCAGAGCCCAGCTGGGTTGGGAACAGGCCCTCCTCAGGGAGCCGGCAGCCCGCACACCAGAGCCCAGCTGGGTTGGGAACAGGCCCTCCTCAGGGAGCCGGCAGCCGGGCCCAGGCCTCCAGGGACAGCAGGCATTCCACTAGTAAGTGCGGGGGCAGCAGGCAGCCCTGACTTCTCCCAGAACCTGGGGGCCCCCATGGCGGCCTTTCAGCTTGGCCTTGGGGGTAAATGGGGTGCCCATGGGCAGGAAAGATGGCATAACACTGGTTCCACTCACATGGGCTTCACATATGGTCACAAATAAATTCCTTGTGAGTTTGGGGATGGCCCAGCATCTCCCAGCATCCCACAGAAGGAAGGGGCCTCATCAGCTGAGGTTGCAAGGGTGTGCCTGGTGCCTACCACCTCAGTGCAGTTGGGTGGGTGTCGGTGGCCGCCACTGTGGAGGGGAAGCCAGTCTCAGGCTTTGGAGGGTGCACAGGCCCCTGCCGTCCTTCCCTACCTGGTGCCTGGGCCACTTGCTCAGTGAGTCTCTCTGAAGTCCCAGCACCCACTGGCCACTCAGCAGTGGTGACTCAAGTTCCCGCACCTGTGCCTGGAGCTCCCGCACCTGTGCCTGGAGCTCCCGCACCTGTGCCTGGTCCTGCAGCAATGGTGAGGGCTCTGGAGCTGCCGTGACACAGCAGAGTGATCTGTGAGTGCTCTGGGGCTGCCCTGACGAGTAGCCACAACCCAGTAGCTTCAAGCAGCAGACCTTTATTGCCTCACAGGGCCACAGGCAGAAGCCCGTAGTCAGGATGGCACATAGCTGGCTCCTTCTGGAGGCTCGGAGGGAGATCTGCTCCTGACTGTCCTAGCTCCTGGGGGCGGCTGGTAGTTCTCGGTGATCTCCGGCTTGCAGCGGCATCACTCCGATCTCTGCTGTCATCAAGAGACCTTCCTCCCTGATGTCTAAGGACACGTGTCATTGGATTTAGGGCCCACACTAACCCAGGAGGATCTCAACTGGAGATCCTGAAGTGAGGATCAGAGATGTGAAGCAGCCTGCCCCGAGGAGGCTTAGCTGGGAAACAGCCAAAGAGTAAAACCTGAAAGGCCACAACAGGTGCCTCATGACAGCGGTCAGAAGCCCTGTGGCGTGGCCAGGGACCCATGCTCTGACCAGGAGCCGCCGCAGTCTGCGACTCCCCTTTACAGCGGCTGGCCATGCTGCCCACCCGACTGTGCTGAGGTGGTGGGCACAAGGCACACCCCTGCAACCTCAGCTGATGAGGCCCCTGCCTTCTGGGGGACCCTGAGATGCTGGAGAGATGCTGGGCCATCCCCAAACAACTGATGTCACTTGAGGCTGAGCATCATTAATGCCTGGGCATCCCTGAGTGCCACCGTGAGCCTGTGTGTCTTATGACACGTGTACAGATGTTATTCTCGGCACAGGTACTGAGGGGCGATGTGTGCACTTGGCGGCCAGGAGGGTTGCAGGGCCAGTGGTGACAGGACCAGGTTCTGTCTCAGGCTCACACTCTGAGGCCCCCCAAAACCCAAACCACGAACCAGGCAAGGCCTCAGCCTCAGCCACAGGGGAGGCCATGTCCACCAGCACCTGCCTGAGGCTGGGGTCCACCTCCAACAGGTTTCTGGCAGTGGGAAAAAGTGGAAGATGCAGGACAGAGGAAGGGTGCTGCCCGACCAACCACAGCCATCTCTGCCCAGCAGCCCCGAGAGCAGGCAGAGGAGGGAGAGGAAGAGACCATGGCTGATCCCAGCCTTCCTTGCCCTGGAGATTTCACCTTCCCCATCCAACATTTGAATGAGAAGCAAAGTGGGCCAGGCACCATAGCTCATGCCTGTAATCCCAGCACTTTGGGAGGCTGAGGTGGGCAGATTGCTTGAGCCCAGGAGTTTGAGACCAGCCTGGGCAACACAGCAAGACTCCCGTCTCTACTAAAAATACAAAAATTAGCCGGGTGTGGTGACACATGCCTGTGGTCCCAGCTACTTGGGATCACTTGAGCCTGGCAGTTTGAGGCTGCAGTGAGCCGTGATTGTGCCACTGCACTCCAGCCTGAGCAACAGAGCAAGATCCTGTCTTTAAAAAAGAGAAAAGGTGCCGGGCGCGGTGGCTCACGCCTGTAATCCCAGCACTTTGGGAGGCCGAGGCGGGCGGATCACAAGGTCAGGAGATCGAGACCACGGTGAAACCCCGTTTCTACTAAAAATACAAAAAATTAGCCGGGCGCGGTGGCGGGCGCCTGTAGTCCCAGCTACTCAGGAGGCTGAGGCAGGAGAATGGCGTGAACCCGGGAGGCGGAGCTTGCAGTGAGCCGAGATTGCGCCACTGCACTCCAGCCTGGGCCACAGAGCGAGACTCTGTCTCAAAAAAAATAAATAAATAAAAAATAAAAAATAAAAAATAAAAAAGGCAAAGTGGAGGCATTGCCTGCTATCCCTGCTGCCAACAGGCCTGGCCCTCAGAAGGTGTGGGCTGCTGGGTGCCACAGGTGGGCCCCTCCTGGCCTTGCACAGGGTCCCCCAACCTTTTTTTTTTTTTTTTTTTGAGATGGAGTCTCGCTCTTGTCACCCAGGCTGGAGTGCAGTGGTGTGACCTCAGCTCACTGCAACCTCCACCTCCCGGGTTCAAGCGATTCTCCTGTCTCAGCCTCCCCAGTAGCTGGGATTACAGGCATGTGCCACCACGCCTGGCTAATTTTTGTATTTTTAGTAGAGACAGGGTTTCCCCATATTGGTCAGGCTGGTCTCAAACTCCTGACCTCAGGTGACCCACCCGCCTCAGTCTCCCAAAGTGCTGGGATTACGGGTGTGAGCCACCTTGCCCAGCCCCTACGGAACCATTTTCAAGTGTATAATTCAATGGCATCAAGTCCATTCACGATGTTGTGCAACTACCAGCTCTATTAATAGTTCCAGAACGTTTCATCATTCCAAACAGAAACTCTGTACTTGTTAAGCAATATCTCTCCCCCCTCCACCCCCCGCCAGTCCCTGGTGACCCCGAATCTACTGTCTGTCTTTGTGAATGGCCTGTTACAGACGTTGCACAAAGTGGAACCACACACCACGTCCCTTTCTGTCTGGAATTCCTCACTTAGCATAACGCCCCTGAGGTCCATCCATGCAGCAGCGGCTGTCAGATTTCTTTTCTTTTCTTTTCCAGGCTGAACGCTGTTCTGCATGTGACTGGACCACGACTTGTGTGTCTGTCCACTCGTGGGTCGACGGCACTGGGGTGCTTCCACCTCCTGGTGACCGTGACCGGGGCTGCTGTGGACTCTGGCGCTCTCCTATCTGCACCAGCCCCTGCCTTCAGTTCTCTGGGGTCTGTAGCTGGAGTGGCATCATTGAGTCATATGGGAATCCTATGGTCTGCTCTTTTTTTTTTTTTTTTTTTGAGACGGAGTCTCGCGCTGTCGCCCAGGCTGGAGTGCAGTGGCCGGGTCTCAGCTCACTGCAAGCTCCACCTCCCGGGTTCACGCCATTCTCCTGCCTCAGCCTCCGGAGTAGCTGGGACTACAGGCGCCCGCCACCTCGCCCGGCTAGTTTTTTGTATTTTTAGTAGAGACGGGGTTTCACCATGTTAGCCAGGATGGTCTCGATCTCCTGACCTTGTGATCCGCCCGTCTCGGCCTCCCAAAGTGCTGGGATTACAGGCTTGAGCCACCGCGCCCGGCCACTCTTTTTTTTTTTTTGAGACGGAGTCTCGCTCTGTCGCACAGGCCGGAGTGCAGTGGCATGATCTTGGCTCACTGCAAGCTTCACCTCCCGGGTTCAAGCGACTCGCCTGCCTCAGCCTCCCAAGTAGCTGGGATTACAGGTCCCCGCCACCATGCCCGGCTAGCTTTTGTCTTTTTTTTTTTTTTTTTTTTTGAGACGGAGTCTTGCTCTATGCCCCAGGCTGGAGTGCAGTGGCCCGATCTCGGCTCACTGCAAGCTCCGCCCCCCCGGGTTCACGCCATTCTCCTGCCTCAGCCTCCCGAGTAGCTGGGACTACAGGCGCCCGCCACCTCGCCCGGCTAATTTTTTGTATTTTTAGTAGAGACGGGGTTTCACCGTGTTAGCCAGGATGGTCTCGATCTCCTGACCTCATGATCCGCCCGTCTCGGCCTCCCAAAGTGCTGGGATTACAGGCTTGAGCCACCGCGCCCGGCCAGCTTTTGTCTTTTTAGTAGAGATGGGGTTTCACCATGTTGGCCAGGCTGGCTTCAAATTCCTGACCTCAGGTGTTCCACCCGCCTTGGCCTTCCAAAGTGCTGGGGTTATAGGCATGAGTCACCGCACCCAGCCTATGCTCCAGTTTTTGAGAGGTCATCAAACCCCACTTGCTTTTTCAATCCAGATTTTAATCTTTGGGGGAAAAGAAAGATTTTTGTATCGATTCCTGGGCCAAGGAGGGGCCTGTGGGGTGAGGAACACCCAGGAGCAGCTCAGGTGGGAGCGGTGGCCTCCGAGACCACATGGCCTGGACACAGCATGGCAAGCAGACCAAAGCAGCCAGGACTGCCTGGAGGGCCTCAGTTCTGCTCCGCCCCAGCTGCAGGATCTGAGCAGGAGGTCTCCTCACTCTGAGCCTCAGTTTCCTCATCTTTATCTGGGGACGGAGCAGCCTCTACCTCTCTAGTTGTGATCATGGCGGCAGCTAAGGCCCAGCACTGGTATGCAGTGGGGGTTCAATAGAGCCAGTCCCCACTCGCCACAGGCTTGCCTGGCGGAGACAGGCGCAGATCAGCCCCCAGATCCATTTCGCAGCAGGGCTGATCCCACCCAGCTCACCCTCACTTCCCCAGAAGCCTCCACCTTTCACCCCACCCATCGTCCCCTCTGAATCACCCCCAGGGTCTCCAGGGCAGAAGCAGGGCTGGCAAGGGCAGGGCTGGCAAGGACAGAGCTCACAGCCCCATAGGGAGGACGCAGTACCCGCAAGAGGGACTGGGCAAGAGGTGGACAGGCAGGGGGCGGGGGGCCCCAGAGCCTGAGTTCGAGGCTCTCAGCAGCCCGGGCTGGGCAGTAGTGTGGGCGTCTCTCCTGCAGGGCAGCCTCTGCACTTTCCTGCAGGCCTGCAGCAGCCCTTTCCTGATGGACACCTGGCTCCGGGCCCGGGGTGTGGGTGGGGCCTCGCGTGGCTCCCTTGATTTGTAAGAGTCCAAGGCCATCGGCCATGGCCACACTAGCACTCCTGGGAGCCAAGGCAGCTTAAGGACAAGCTGTGTATGAGGACGGCGAGGCCCAGTGGGGAGAGGCTGGCCCAGGGCTACCTGGGTCCACAGAGCAGGGACAGGGAACTTGAAGATGAGCCCCCAAGGGACTGTGATGGGGGCAATTCCAGGAGAGGCGTGGGCGGGTGTGGGGCTGGAAAGAGGCGCGTCCTTGTTCCCTTGCCCTGCACACTGTGTCCAGGGTGGCGGACCTGGGCTGCCTGGTGAGGCTGCCTCTGGATGCCTGAGGAAGGTTGGGCTGGGGACTCTACCTCTCCTCAAAGCCACAGCCTCCCTCTCTGGGGCTGCACCTCGGGAAAATCCCTGCCTGGGTTACCCCAGCTGGGGACTCAGACTCTCTTTGGGCCCTACAGGAAGGGCTGGCTAGCCCCCAGGCCAGAAGGGCCTGCCGTGACCCACAGATGGCCCCAACACACTGTAAAACACGCATGATTTATTTTAGTGTGTGTTAGAAAAATAAAGCCAACACATCAAGCCTGCAATTTCGCAGATACTAACACTTCGGACGAGGAAAAAAGAAGGCCATGACATGGCAGAGCGCTGTGGAGTGAGTGAGGTCTGGGATGCGTAGGCCTGGACGGCCGAGGCTTGGAAACCCCCTCCCCTCCCCGCCCTTTCCCACCATGCAGGGGCCCAGCTGGCCCTCAGCCCACTCAACCCGCCAGAGGAGGGAGGAGGGAGGAGGGAGGAGGGAGGAGGGCCTGGGCCATGTGGGAGTTCCTCCCCAGAGGCCTGAGGCAGCTTCCCTCCTCTCCCAGGAAGGGGCTGGCCCAGGCCCAGCTAGGATGCTCCCAGCCCAGCTCCCGCCCGCCTGTCTTTCCCGTTTGTCAGGCAGGCTGGGAGGCTGGGCTGGTGACTCATGGATGGCTGGGCCATCTGCCCTGCACCCCTGCCCCCGGCGAAGGGAGAAACCTGACCAGGCTCCAGCGCAGACAGGAAACCCCACCCCAGGGCCCGCAGTGGGACAGGTGTGGCTGGGCTGCCGCCCTCCATCCCCACACAGGCCTCAGGGAGTGTGTCTGAACGGCCTGGTCTTCTCTGCAGCACTGATACACCAGCTGCCTCTCCCCAGCCCAGAACTGGGGATCCAGTGTCCTCCGTGCTGACCCCAGGCTCTGCTCTCCCTGGGAAGCACCCACTTTGACAGTGGGGCCGAGGACTGGGGTTCCCACCCTTCTCTGCCCAGTGGGCTTTGTGGCCTCAGGCAGGTTGCATCAGCTCTGTAGACCTAAGCTTCTCATCCCTGCAGGGTTCATCAGCTCAACAAGCATTTGTGCGTTCCTGAGACCTGGAGGCTCCACTCCCCCACCTAAGTACACAATAGCCCAGGCACCACCCACATCTCCCTCTTACCTGGAGCAGAGGGGCCGGTGTTCGGAGCCTTGGGGCCCAGGGTCAGTCACACTGGAGGGGCCAGGAACGCTCCCGGGGATGTGGCAGCCCCTTCCTAAGGGGCCTCTCTTGCAGCAGCTGCCTTGAGAGCCCAGAGCCTGCAGCAGAGCCGGGTGGGGTGGCTGGGCCACTGCTATCTGGCTTCACTGCTCTCTTCCACCATTCCTCCCAGGCTACCCAGAAGATGGGAGGGGCAGGGTACTGGCAGCAGCAAGAGAGAGCCCGCCCTGGAGGGCCCCGCACAGGAACTCCAGCCTCCAGAGCCAGCAGAGGCCTCACAGAGGACGCGCTGTTGGAGGGCCAGGAGCAAACTCCCAGCAGCGCACAGTGCAGAGGTGACCAGCCCGGGGCACATCAGCCACTGAAAAACCCAGTGCTGGGTGCTGCCGTGGGGATCCAGGGTTGAGGGACTCTCAGACAGCCCCCAGGCTCGTCCCCATGCGTATGCTTTGAGCTGATGGGGACGCAGTGTTCACAGTCCTGACAGGAAGCAGGCGGGGTCGGACTTGGCCCTCTCCACACCCCCAGGGCAGAAAGCCCTGTTCAGAGGTACCAGGCAGCAGGCACAGGCCAGCATCCGAATTCGTAACAAGCATCCAGGACCCCGCATGATGCAGGTCTGAGAATCACCCCCGGGTTCCAGCCCAGCCATCATTTTCAGAGAATATGGGCCCTGTCCCAAGCCACCAGCCGTTGCCAATGGGCACCCGGAGGAAGGGAGGAAGGGGTGCCCGCCAGCTTGCGGAACCAACAAGGGCTTGGTGCTGCTGGTGGGGGGTGTCCAGGGCAGACGTTAAGGAAGGAGAGGAGGGGGCTGGGGCTCTGGCCAGGGAGGCCGTGTCCTCTGCACCAGGCAGAACAGGGGGCTGGGCCGCCCTCAGCCTGGATCTGGCCAGGGCTGGGATGCGAGCTCCAGGAACAGGGCGCAGCCCTCACCTGCCTGGCCTGCTTCTTGCCAGGGGAAGGGGCTCAGGAAGGTTTCCAAGCTGCCCCACGCCCCTGCCTGGAGTTTCTGACTCTCAGGGGAAGCTGAGGCTACAGAGAGCACCAAGTGGAAAGGACCTGGTGGCTGGACCCAGAGCCCTTGTCCCCGGGTCCCCGCTCCTCCCCACGCCCTGTCCTGGCTCTCCCACCGTCCCACGGGGCGACATCGTCTTCTGCTCCTGCTGAGTTCCCCTTCACATTTGAAAAGCAAATTACAGACCGGGCGCGGTGGCTCAAGCCTGTAATCCCAGCACTTTGGGAGGCCAAGACAGGCGGATCACAAGGTCAGGAGATCGAGACCATCCTGGCTAACACGGTGAAACCCCGTCTCTACTAAAAAATACGAAAAACTAGCCGGGCAAGGTGGCGGGCGCCTGTAGTTCCAGCTACTCGGGAGGCTGAGGCAGGAGAATGGCGTAAACCCAGGAGGCGGAGCTTGCAGTGAGCCAAGATCGTGCCACCGCACTCCAGCCTGGGCAACAGAGCGAGACTCCGTCTCAAAAAAAAAGAAAAGAAAAGAAAAGAAAATTACAGGAGGGAGAAGACAAACCCAGGGTGAACAGGGGCCTCCTAGGCCTCCTTGGACCCCTGGGGGAGCCGGGGAGGGCTTCTATAGGCCGACTGGGATCTCAGGGGCAGAATAGGGGCCCCCAGCCCATAGCCGAGGGCAACTCTAATCAGCAGAGATGGCCCAGCATGCTTTATCCTCAGTGGCACAGGGCCACCTGTGGGGAAGGGGGTGGGGGCCTGACTGGCTGGGTCAGCCACCCCGGCAAAACCAGGGGCCACCAGGAGCAGGGCTGTGTGGTGCAGAGCAGCCATGTCCTGGGGGAGGGGGAGGAGGGTCTGGCTCTGCTCCTCTCAGCTGCGGGCCCTGGGCAGCCGCACCTCTCGGAGCCTGCCTGTCCCTCTCCCGAGGTCTGGGTTTTGCCAGCACAGAGCAGGGACATCAGCAATGTGCCCAGCCTGGCGCAGGCCCAGGGCAGGCCCTCTCTCCACAGGGTGTTCCTGGCTCTGGTCTATAAGTTCTGTGACAACATGGCTGGCACCAGGGTCTGAGGGCTTTGATGCCGGGGAACATCCTTGCACCTCTGCAGTAGATGTGAAAGTGTGTGGAGCCCGGGGACCTGGAGCAGGTGGCCTGGGTGAGGCTGCTGCCTTCTGGGTCGGGACCAGATTCTCCTCCCTGGCTGGACAGCCCTGGGCACAGCGTTCGAATACCCAACACTTCGACTCTGCTCTGTGCGGTGGGAGTGATTCTAACAGTGCTGGATCAAGGCGTGGTTGGGAGGCTTGGGTGAGGTCATGTGTTCCACGGTCCTGTCCACACAAAGGTCATGTAGCCTTGGGGGGCACTGGAGTGGCAGGTGTGGTTTTGGGGACCTGCCACGGGCCACAGCCCTGGACCACGCCAGGCCATCGGGGCTCTTTTCCTGGAATTTGAACGCTGAGCTGAGGGACACTGGGGTGGTGCTGGGGCCACTCCTGAGCCGCTGCTGTTGGGGCCTGAACAGTGCCTTCCCCCTGCCCTCCCAGCTGCAAGCCCCAACCAAATACCTGCTCCCGGCTTCAGTTAGTCAGAGTCCACTTTGGCACCTGCAGTCAGACTTATTTATTTGTTTGTTTGTTCGTTTGCTTATTTGTTTATTTATTTGTTTATTTGAGACAGAGTCTTGCTTTACTGCCCAGGCTGCAGGGCAGTGGTAAGAACAAGGCTCATTGCAGCCTCGACCTTCTGGACTCAAGCGATCCTCAGCCTCCCAAGTAGCTGGGTCTACAGGCACACAGCACCATGCCTGGCTAATTTTTGTGTTTTTTAGAGACGGGGTCTCACTATGTTGCCCAGCCTGGGCTCAAGCAATCCTCCTGCCTTGGCTTCCCAAAGTGCTGGGATTACAGGCGTGAACCACCATGCCAGCCAAAAGTGCCTTTGCACATCTACACAAATAAAATGCATTTCTGTACGTACACTGGTTTTGTACCCAGCAGCCCTTTTAAAAAATATTATGTCACATTGGCTTCCTCTCTCACTCACTTCTTGCTCCTCCTTTATGTAAAACTGTAGAATCTTTTGAGTGTCAGTTGCAGACACCTTGACACTTCACCCTAAATACTTTAGTGTCAAATGTCTGAGAACACCAGCAGCATGCCTGGGGAAACGCAATGCCACACGGAACGAAGCACAGCCCCGCGGCCCCGCCTGCTGGGTGTAAACGTGCCCGTCAGCTCCGTGGCCCGCCAGAGCAGTCCCACCCTAAGCCTCATTCAGGATCCTATCCAGAGTCTCCCGTTAGCCTCCTCTCATCTATAACGCACACCGCACCCTTTTGCCTTTTAAAAAACATTCTCCTTTTCTGAGCATCTGGAGTGGCGATTCCGAGAATGCCTCCAGATCCGACTCCCCTGTGCTCAGTGCAGGTCAAGCGTCCCAGGCAGGAGCATCACTTAGGGGCTGCTGAGCCACCCGAGGGAAGGCAAGCCTGGGAGAGGCAGTCCCACAGCCGTTGGCCTGCCACTCGGGGGCCTCTCATGGCCTCTCCCCTGGTGCCATCTCCTACCCCAGAGCTGGACAGCAGGCCTGGGGAGTGGCCTCTCAGATCTGTCCCTTTGATGGACTTGGGGCTCCTTCAGGGGCACCTGCCTCTTGTTTCTCCCCTAAGCAGGCAGAGGGTGACTGGCGGAGAGCAGAGGGGATCCCCGATGGCTGGAAGCGAGGGGGACAGTGCAGAGAGAGCACAGCTCAAGATGGGGAACTCTCCCTGGGTGTCTGGCCACTGCCTGACCCTCAAACCAAGGGGAGTGTCTGAGAGTCAGGCAGGAGGGCTGGGTGCAGAGGCAGGCCCGGGAGGCATCCGGACGGGAACCGGCCCACCTTCTCCTGAGAAAAGGCTCACAGAGATGGCAAGCGTCCCAGCTGAGGCCCCTTGGGGCATGGGGTGGCCCTGTGGTCTAGTTGGGTACAGAAGGAAGGTGGGACCAGCCCTCAATCCCCCCGGCAGCCAGGAGTGCTGGGAGACAGAGGCGGAGGTAGCACCACATCCTAGGGTGGACGCCCATCAGGGTGGGTGGAGGAGAGGGGACGCTTCCTCTGGCAAGGCCCTCTCATCTCTGTCTTGGAACTGCTGCGTGGGCGTGGGGTCGCCACTTCGCAGCGAGCTCTGGCTATCAGGTGGTGCATGGTCTGGAGCTGTCAGGGCCCAAGGAGGTGCCCCAGGACTTGGCAACAGCAGAGGCCCGTCACCTTCTCAGGCAGAGGGTGAGGAAAGAAGGTGCTGCTGGAACTGGCAAGAGGGGCCTTGAGCACGGGGGCCTGAGGTGGACAAAGCATGCACGCCCTACTCCCTTCCCGCTGCCCTCAGGCTTCCCTCTGGCCCCAGTGCCCAGAAGCCACCGTTAGGCACAGGCATGGAGTCAGCCTCCAGGCTCTGAGCACGGTGGGGACCCGGGCCATGGCCCCCACCTCTCTAGCCCAGCAGCCACTCCAGCCTGGCCCCTTCACTCAGATCAATAAACAAGTGTAGGAATGAATTCCATTTCGGTGAAAGCATCAATAAAGAGCAGATTCCCAAGCCCTAGGATTGGGTCCACGGCCAACTCTGCAGAGCTGAGGGCCCCCAGTGGGCCGGCTCTGGCACCTGTTAGGACCCGCCCAGGGGGAAGGGGAGGAGTCATGGGCCTCCTGATATCCACCCTGACTCACAGGTCACCCTGCAAGGCCAGCACCGCCCTTCTGATCCCCCCAGTGCTGTGGCCTGGGAATAGCCAACCCCAGCCTGGGACGAAGCAGGTAAGGCCCAGGAGGAGGGGACTGCTGAGCTTCCCCAGGAGTTTGGGAGCTGCTCATGGCTTGTCTCAGTTCTCCAGCTGGCTGTGGACCTGGGATGTATGGGAACAAGGAGGGAGCCAGCCAGAGGTCAGGGAAGCTGGGCACAGGGTGGAGCAGGGGCCCAGTGTGACACGAGACACCTGGAGCTGGAGAAGCTGTGCCAGCGGCAGGTTCAGCAGGACTTGCTGAACCCCAAGGGTGGGGTGCGGACAGGGAGACCACCCTGCTCGGGAGATAGCAGCCCCCCTCTACCATCCAGGCCCTCACTCCGCATCCCACGAGACCCCTGCTGGGATAGCAGTCTCTGCAAAATGCCCTTAAGTCCACAGAAACCGCCAAAGCTTTCCTGAGACCAGGGACATTAACCAGGGACATTATATGAAGCAATGGGGACCACACTGGTGTACCGAGGTCTCCAGTCCTCGAGGAGGGAGGTGCGTGAGAGCAGAGGGGACGGGAGCCCTGAGTTCCTGAGCTAATGCTACAGAGTCACCATTGGACTAGCGCATCAGGTGGATCTAACCAGGCCCCAGCGAGGCTCTGCAGAACGTGGACGGGGTCAGAGCGCGCTCTTCCCAGCAATGTCCTAGCGGCATTGGCCCCGCTGCCCTGGCCTGATGCAGGCTCCAGAGCTGTGGGGTGCAGTGTGAGCCCTTGGCCCTGAGAAGCTGCTCTCCCCAGTCTGCCTCGTCTGGGAAGCCGGGTCAGCTACCTGGCTGAGGGCCATGGGCACTATCCTGGGCAGGAGGAGGGACCTGCCATGTGCCCTGCTGGGATGATGATTTTCATTAATCTGCAAAATATTGTGTCTTAGATAATGGTAGGCTTCTTAGTCAGACAAACCTAGTTTCAATCCTGCTGTGTGGCCTTGGGTAAATTACTGACCCTCTCTGTGCCTCATCTTTAATGTGATTTCCATGGCAGGGCAGCCATGGGGACCCCATATGCTAATACTATAAATGGACCAAGTACAGGTAGGTGCTGGCCTGTGCCAACTTTCTCTTCCTTCTCCTCTCCTTTCCTACCCCATGTCTCTGTGGCCAAGGGACAAGGTGGTTGGCGATCTCCGTGAGGTACCTGGGGCTGGCACTCTTGGCTGGCATAAGCCCGCCAGGCTCTGGGAGGGGTCAACCCTGCTCAGAGTGGGCAGATGGGTAGGCATGGCCAAGGGCCGGAGGTGGTCCCAGGTAAGCTGCGGGCGGCAAAGGGCAGCCTCTCACCTGGCCTTTGGTGAGAGGAGAAGCCCTGCCCAGCCGTGGCGGTAAGCTGGGAGCGCATCGGTGGCCCTGCCCTGCTCTTTCCCCTAATGTG
Organism: Macaca fascicularis; assembly: GCF_037993035.2. Lineage (NCBI taxonomy): Eukaryota > Metazoa > Chordata > Mammalia > Primates > Cercopithecidae > Macaca > Macaca fascicularis. The sequence goes on from NC_088390.1 coordinate 87,757,338, forward strand.
AGCTTCGCCCCCGCCCTCCCTGAGCATGCCTAGCTCCTCCAGACTCAGGCAGTCACATTCCACCAGTACAGGAATGCTGGGGGGCCGCGGCCGGGCCAGGTTGCACCCAGGGCCACCCACGTGCCCCCACCCACGAGAAGCAGCACGAATCCCCTCCCCCTCCTCCACCGCTGTCTGTCCCCCTTCAGGGTTTGGCTCTGATCTCTGGCTCTCCAGGGGAAATTTCCTTGTGGAGTTAGTGGAGTCGACTTCGCTGACAACCAACAGTGGGGCCTATAATAGGCTAAGGATATTATCTCTGCACCTAGGAAACTCCCACCATTCACTACTTATTCATCTACCCACCCACCCATCTATCCACCCACCACCCACCCATCTATCCACCACCCAACCCACCCATCTATCCACCCATCCACCCACCCATCCACCCACCCATTTATCTATCCACCCACCCACCCACCTACCCTTCTATCCACCCCCCACCCATCCATCCATTCACCCTTCCACCCACCAATTTACCCATCCATCCATCCACCCACCTACCCATCTATCCACCCTATCCACCCACCCATCCACCCCACCCATCCACCCACTCATCCACCCACCCATCTATCTGCCCACCCATCCATCCACTCACCCATCCACCCATCCACCACATCTACTCATCCATCTACCCGTCCGCCTATCCACCCATCCAACCATCCATCCATCCACCCATCCACCCCATCCAACCATCCATCCATCCACCCATCCACCCATCCACCCATCCACTCCATCCAACCATCCAACCATCCACCCATCCAACCATCTACCCTTCCAACCATCCATCCATCCACCCATCCACCACATCCACCCATCCATCCACCCATCCACCCATCCACCCCACCCATCCATCCACTCACCCATCCACCCATCCACCACATCCACCCATCCATCCACCCATCCACCTATCCACCCATCCACCCATCCAACCATGCACCCATGCACCCATCCAACCATCCAACCATGCATCTATCCACCCATCCAACCATCTACCCATCCACCCATCCACCCCATCCAACCATCCACCCATCCACCCATCCACCCCATCCAACCATCCACCCATCCACCCATCCAACCATGCACCCATCCACCCATCCAACCATCCAACCATCTACCCGTCCAACCATCCAACCATCCACCCATGCACCCATCTACCCTTCCAAACATCCATCCATCCACCCATCCACCACATCCACCCATCCATCCACCCGTCCACCCATCCACCCCACCCAACCACCACATCCACCCACCCATCCACCCATCCACCCCACCCATCCATCCACTCACCCATCCACCCATCCACCACATCTACCCATCCATCCACCCATCCACCCATCCACCCCACCCATCCATCCACTCACCCATCCACCCATCCACCACATCCACCCATCCATCCACCCATCCACCCATCCACCCCACCCATCCATCCACTCACCCATCCACCCATCCACCACATCCACCCATCCATCCACCCATCCACCCATCCACCCCACCCATCCATCCACTCACCCATCCACCCATCCACCACATCCACCCATCCATCCACCCATCCACCCATCCACCCATCCAACCATCCAACCATGCACCCATCCACCCATCCAACCATCCAACCATGCACCTATCCACCCATCCAACCGTCCACTCATCCACCCATCCACCCATCTACTCATCCAACCATCGAACCATCCACCCATGCACCCATCCACCCATCCAACCATCCAACCATCCAACCATCCAACCATCTACTCATCCAACCATCCAACCATCCACCCATGCACCCATCCAACCATCCAACCATCCATCCATGCACCCATCCACCCATCCACCCATCCACCCATCCAACCATGCACCCATCCACCCATCCAACCATCCAACCATCTACCCGTCCAACCATCCAACCATCCACCCATGCACCCATCTACCCTTCCAACCATCCATCCATCCACCCATCCACCACATCCACCCATCCATCCACCCGTCCACCCATCCACCCCACCCAACCACCACATCCACCCACCCATCCACCCATCCACCCCACCCATCCATCCACTCACCCATCCACCCATCCACCACATCCACCCATCCATCCACCCATCCACCCATCCACCCCACCCATCCATCCACTCACCCATCCACCCATCCACCACATCCACCCATCCATCCACCCATCCACCCATCCACCCCACCCATCCATCCACTCACCCATCCACCCATCCACCACATCCACCCATCCATCCACCCATCCACCCATCCACCCCACCCATCCATCCACTCACCCATCCACCCATCCACCACATCCACCCATCCATCCACCCATCCACCCATCCACCCATCCAACCATCCAACCATGCACCCATCCACCCATCCAACCATCCAACCATGCACCTATCCACCCATCCAACCGTCCACTCATCCACCCATCAACCCATCCAACCATCCAACCATCTACTCATCCAACCATCCAACCATCCACCCATGCACCCATCCACCCATCCAACCATCCAACCATCCAACCATCTACTCATCCAACCATCCAACCATCCACCCATGCACCCATCCACCCATCCAACCATCCATCCATGCACCCATCCACCCATCCACCCATCCAACCATCCAACCATGCACCCATCCACCCATCCAACCATCCAACCATGCACCTATCCACCCATCCACCCATCCACCCATCCAACCATCCAACCATCTACTCATCCAACCATCCAACCATGCACCACATCCACCCATCCACCCATGCACCAATCCACCCGTCCAACCATCCAACCATGCACCCATCCACCCATCCACCCATCCAACCATCCATCCATCTACTCATCCAACCATCCAACCATCCACCCATCCACCCATCCACCCCATCCAACCACCCGTCCACCCATCTGTCCTTCCATTCAATAAACGCTTCGTGAGAAGAGACCCACCCGCCAGAGCTGACCCTGCAGCCCAGACCAGGTCTCCTGGCATATGGTCGTTGGACTGCCTGGGTCAGACCACGTGGGGTCCTGGTGGTCACTTCGACACCTCCTAGGCTCTACTCTCCAGGGCTGGCCCTGGGCATCTGCATTTTCACCGAGGTCCTCTGAGGACCACATACGGATGCTTTTTTCCACAGGCTCTGAAGGCCCTGCCAAGGAGCTGACAAAGCAATGGATGGTGGCAAGGTTCTGCCAGGGGCCCAGCCATGGCTCAGGAGGTGCAGAGACCTGAGCAGAGGCCTCTAAGCTCCGCCCATTCCCCACCAGCCTGGCACAAGGTCCGTCAAGGCCAGAGTTCTGGAATGTAGGGGATTTGGGGCTACACTTCCTTATAGGACAGGGGAGTCCTGGGGACAAGGTCCCCAACCCTGTGCACCCTTTGGTGGGCCGGCACTTGTCTCCAAAAGGAGGGCTCCAAAGTCAGGGCAGGCTGCCTGGGTCCCAGCTGGGCCCTGCTCTGGCCTCCTGGATCTCCTTTCAGGCCCCTTCCCCAAGGGCCCATCTCCCGCCAGGCCTGAGCTTCAGTCCGGGCTCACACCCTTCCCTGTCTCACTCATGTGGGCCTTTCCAGGGTCAGTGAGACACCCTGGGGACCCCATCCAGCCCAGGCCACACAGCAAGAGGGGAACTGCTTGCCTGGGCCAGGTGTGGGTGTGGGAATGGCTGGAATCCTTCCAAGGTGCCCTTGCCTTCACCCTGTGCCCCCATGTTCCTGCACCTGGGCACTGGGGTTGCAGAGCTGCTGAATTGCATGGGGACCCTCACCCTTAGATCTCGTTCGTGCTAATGGCTTTTCAGGGGTCCTCTGATGCACCCAGGCCCCTCCTCCCAGCTGGCCTGATTAGCAATGAGTGCAACACCGGGAAAATTATTAATTTCCATCCCTCAAGTTTACTTCTGGGAAAGTTTGCCAATTAACTTGGCAAGCTGAGGCTCCCAGAATAAAAGGAAAAGGGAGGGAGAGGCACTGGGATGGTCCTTGGTGGGAGGGGCAGCAGGTGCAGACTCCATCCTCAGGAGCAGGGGTGGGGTGGCCTCGGACAGGCCCGGGGCCACTGGCTGGGAGTGGCCTAAAGTGGAACGAGGAGGTACCCTGCAGCCCCCAACCGCCCACCATACCAAGGGTGGCCCCACACAGGGCTGCGCTGCATCTGGCTAAAACTCGTGGGGGCCTGGAAGTGGGATACAGGGGCACCTGGGGGCCCTGGTTCTGACAGTGTCCACATCTGGATGCTGAACACACAGGCTATTGGTGGGTCTGAAATAAAAGGGGCTGAGGGCAGCAGGCAGATCCTGGGACCACCACGGCTGGACATGGTCCCATCCAACAGTCCCCAGCTCCGGTCCTTCTCACACTTTCTTTTTTTGTTTGTTTGTTTTGTTTTTGTTTTTGTTTTTTTTTGAGACGGAGTCTCGCTCTGTCGCCCAGGCTGGTGTGCAGTGGCCGGATCTCAGCTCACTGCAAGCTCCGCCTCCCCGGGTTCGGGCCATTCTCCTGTCTCAGCCTCCTGAGTAGCTGGGACTACAGGCGCCCGCCACCTCGCCCGGCTAGTTATTTTTTTTTTTGTATTTTTTAGTAGAGACGGGGTTTCACCGTGTTAGCCAGGATGGTCTCGATCTCCTGACCTAGTGATCCGCCTGTCTCGGCCTCCCAAAGTGCTGGGATTACAGGCTTGAGCCACCGCGCCCGGCCTTGTTTTTGTTTTTTTGAGACGGAGTCTCACTGTGTCTCCCAGGCTGGAGTGCAGTGGCGTGATCTCGGCTCACTGCAAGCTCCGCCTCCCGGGTTCACGCCATTCTCCCGCCTCAGCCTCCCAAGTAGCTGAGACTACAGGCGCCCGCCACCACGCCCGGCTAGTTTTTTTTTTGTATTTTTAGTAGAGACGGGGTTTCACCATGTTAGCCAGGATAGTCTCGATCTCCTGACCTCGTGATCCACCCGCCTCGGCCTCCCAAAGTGCTGGGATTACAGGCTTGAGCCACCGCGCCCGGCCTTGTTTTTGTTTTTGTGACAAGTTCTTGCTCCGCCTCCCAGGCTGGAGTGCAGTGGCGTGATCATGGCTCACTGCGGCCTTAACTTCCTGGGCTCAAGCAATCCTCCTGCCTCAGCCTCCTGATTAACTGAGACCACAGGCATGTGCCACCAAGCCCAGCTAATTTTATTTTTTGTAGAGATGGGAGTCTCCCTATGTTGTCCAGGTTGGTCTCAAACTCTGGAACTCAAGTGAGCCTCCAGCTTTGGCCTCCCAAAGTGCTGGGATTACAGGCCTGAGCCACCAGGCCTGGCCCCTTCTTTTGTGCAAAGCCAGCCCCCCGCCCAACCCCAATGCTGGGCTCCACACTTCCCAGAAGCCTTTCCCCCTCTCTTCCCCTCTCTTCCCAGGAAGCGGTTTGCTTTGGCTCAGTCACTAGGGGTGAAATGTTGTTGTCACGATTTCAGCTCCTGCCTTGCCCTGAGGTCTGTGTATGAGTTGGGGAGGGGGCAGCGGGATGGTGCCCCTTCCCAGCCAAGCAGCCTCTGCACAGTGGGTGTGCAGCCTCGGGGAGGCAGATGCCAGGTGCAGAAGGAAGCCAAGGGGACCCACCTGGAGAGGTTTCTGGGTCCTCAGGCCTTGGCACTGACTACGGGGCCCTGGCTGGGCAGACAGCGCCAGGAGGGACACTGGACTCTCCCAAGGGTAGAATAAATAACCAATCCCCACACAACAAGGCTGCTTCCTCTGTGGCCAGATCCAAGGCAGGGCTCCTGAAGAGGGGGCCAGAGACACTGGGCCAGCTGCTTTTGGACCCAAGGGACCTGTCCAGATGCCTGTGGGGGTGCAGGGAGTGAGGGGAGCCACCGTACCCAAGGTCACAGCATCCCCGGGAAATGGCCCTGCCTAGCAGGCTTCCGGATGTCAGGCTCCGGAATGTTTCCCCAGGCCCACTCTGTAGTGGCCAGGGACAGAATGGGCACGGCCACGGCTTTTTATTTTTATTTTTATTTTTTTTTGAGACGGAGTCTCGGTCTGTCGCCCGCGCTGGAGTGCAGTGGCCGGATCTCAGCTCACTGCAAACTCCGCCTCCTGGGTTTACACCATTCTCTGCCTCAGCCTCCCGAGTAGCTGGGACTACAGGCGCCCGCCACCTCGCCCAGCTAGTTTTTTGTATTTTTTAGTAGAGACGGGGTTTCACTGTGTTAGCCAGGATGGTCTCGATCTCCTGACCTCGTGATCCGCCCGTCTCGGCCTCCCAAAGTGCTGGGATTACAGGCTTGAGCCACCGCGCCTGGCCTGGCCACGGCTTTTTAAAAGGCAGCCAGAACATTTGTCTTCTGCCAGAGTAAGGCCATGGCTGTGCCCTCCACGTCCCCGGCACTTCCCACTACCCCAGGCTCACCTCATCTCCGGTGCCTCCTAATGGAGGCACTGTGGCCCAGCCCCTCCAGCAATTTCCCAACAGCCCCCATCAAGCCCCAGAAGTACTCAGAAACGTAAATTAAAACAAATTGCATTTAAAAACTACAAATAGGGGCCATTGCATTGTTTTTTATTGCATAACAACCATTAATAAAGTATAGTCCCTGCACCTTAATTGCCTGGAGACTAAAGTTCAATTCCTGTCCTCTATGCAGGCTGGGGATGCCATTGTCACAGCCACGTACCTGGGATAATACAAGTGTAAATACGTTTATGGGCAGGATGAGGGGCTTGGGAGAGGGCCCTGCTGCCCACAGGGCAGGGCGGGTCCTGGAGCTCTCCGCTGGGAGGAGCCGCTGCCCTGCAATGACCACGACACTGATGATGGGGTAGCGGATCCTGGGACCAACTGGACATGAAGAGGCCACTCCCACTGGGGTGGAATGAGGTAGGGGCTGAGACCCTCCTGCCTCCCCTTCCTGACCAAGGAGGGCCCACGCAGGAGAAGGAGATGCAGGCACAGGATTGGCTGTATGAGGGCCCCTAGCAGTCTACACACACGAGCGCACACATGCACGTGCACACACCCTGGACCCCTGTGACAGGGAAGCAGAACAGGAGGCCAAGACCAGCCACACACTATAGGACTGGCTGACCAGGCTGCCCAGAGCCCTTCCTGGGTTCAGCCTCTTTCCTGGGCTTCTCCTCCCACTGGAGGAAGGGCCAGGAGGGCAGAGGTCCGTCCTCTTTCCACACCAAGCACCCACACTCTGCAGGGATGTGTGAGCCAGAAGCTGTGCTAAGCAGTCAGGGCTCCCCAGTTGCCCTTTCCAGACAGGTGGGCCCAGCAACTGCTTCCCCCCTGAACCCACTGCACAGCCTGCCAGGTGGGGGCAGGCTGGAGCGGGGTCAGCAGCACTGGGGGGATGGGCGGTGTGCAGAGCCCAGCAGTCGCCTGGCCGCCAGGGAGGGGCCCAGGAATTGGGCACCACTTGTGCTGGAGCCCCTTCCCCTCCCCCTCCTCAACCCCCTCTTCTACCCCAGGGCTTCTACCCCAGGGCCGGTTAATCTTTAACTGCTTCTGGGCCAGTGCTGACCCCAAAAGCAAACACAGCAGAATTCCTGGGGAGGAGGCAAGTCTTCCAAATAGGGCTGGGCAGTGGTGTGTGTGTTTTTTTTTTTTTTTTCCCCAGATGGAGTCTCCCTTTGTCGCCCAGGCTTGAGTGCAGTGGTGTGATCTCAGCTCACTGCAACCTCCGCCTCCCGGGTTGAAGTCATTCTCCTGCCTCAGCCTCCCAAGTAGCTGGGACTACAGGCGCCCGCCACCACGCCCGGCTAATTTTTTGTATTTTTAGTGGAGATGGGTTTTACCTTGTTAGCCAGGATGGTCTCCATCTCCTGACCTCGTGATCCGCCCGCCTTGGCCTCCCAAAGTGCTGAGATTACAGGCGTGAGCAACTGCGCCCGGCCCTAGTTTTTGTATTTTTAGTAGAGATGGGGTTTCACCATATTGTCCAGGCTGGTCTCAAACTTCTGACCTAGTGATCCGCCCTCCTCAGCCTCCCAAAGTGCTGGGATTACAGGCATGAGCCACTGCGTCCAGCGTGCGATGGTGTGTTAAAGGAAGCACTGGGTGAGGGTCACCGGGGAGGGCTCCGGGTGGGTGGGGTGTCCAGGCCTCTGCCTCGTGCCCCCCAAGCCTCATTCATGCTGGAGACTATCAGCTTCTCCCCAGTTCACTCCCCAGGTGTGACCAGGGGCAGGGACGGTAGGCACGGCAGGCAGAAGGGGCCAGCAGGACCCCAAGGCCACATACTTAGGAGCCTGCTGTAAGGCTCTGAAGGCCGGGGAGGGGGCTGTAGGGCCAGAGCAGGGGAGGAGGTCCCCACTGCAGCTCGAGGGCAGAAGTATCCCTGGAGAAAGCAGGGGGAGGGGGCGCTTCCTCCAGAACTCCGCCGGGCCATTGTTACACTTTCTGAGGCCAGGGAATTTTTCCAGGAGGTTGTGACAACCAAAAATAATAATAATATCGCCCCTCCCCCAGCAGCAGGGATTCTGGAAAAAACAGCTGCTGCCGTTATCGGGGCCGAGGAAAAAACAAGGTCAGGCACTGGGAAGATTTAATTTCAGGCGCGTCCCCTCAGCCCGCCGGCCACTCACCGCACGCACGTGTCCTCCCCGCGCGGGGTGGCGGCAGGCGGGAGCCACGTGGAGCAGCCGCGGTCCCTCCGGCCACGCCTGGCTACCGATGTCGCGAAGGGGGTCTTGGGCCAGGCCCCGCTCCCCGAGGCTGTTGCTGCGGCTCCCGCCCGCCGGGAGACGACCAGGGGAAGGGGTGGGCCGCGCTGGGCCTTCTGTCCGTCCGTCCTTCCCCAACTCTGCGGGGGCTAAATCCGTCTTCAACAAACCTCGCAAAAAAGCCGGGGGCGGGGGTTGACGCCGCCGTTGCTGGAGAATAGGTCAGAAGTGACAGCAGAATGGGCCGCTGAGACCCCCGTTCCCGCCTTGGTCCTCCGTCGGCCTGGCGGGTGGCGACGTGGGGAGGGCCCGCTCAGAGGCGGGTGTCGCCCGGGCCGGGGAATTCCTCGCGCCGACGCCCATTCCCCACCGGCCGCACTCGCCGAGGGGCCGAAAGGGGCCCCGGTGGAGGACGCGGTGGGCGCTGGGTCCCGCTCTAGCTGCTGCCGCCGGCCATGCCCGGGTCTCCGGGAGCGCAGTCGTTTGGCACAAAGTAGCGCCGAAGACCCCTGCCGGGTGTCCCGCCGCGGCTGCCGCTGAGCCCGCGCAGGGCCGGCTCGTGAACGCGTGCGGGGGCTTTCGAGGGCGCTTCCTCTACTCTGCGCGCCCGGGGGAGCTGTCCGGTCGCCGCTGGCGGGCAGAGGCTTCGGGCCTCATGGGTGCCCCCGAGACCCCGGATCCTGCGCTGGGAATGTCGACGTTTCACACGAGCCAGCGGAGCGGGCCCGAGCCTTGGCCGGGAACCGGCGCCGCGTGCGCACTGGCCGGCGAGGCCTCTGGCCCGCCGGGGAAGGAGCCCAGCCCCGCCCCGCGTGAGCGCCTGTCTCCCCGGTAGAAACTAACACACAAAAATAATTCTCCGTATTTCCCAAACTGGGGGTTTGGGAGTAAGGAGCAAGGATAGGGGAGGGGACAGGGTCCAACCCGCTGGTTTTTTACTTTAAAAATTATATATTTTATGTCACGATCGCTTTTCGTTAAGACCACAAACATCCAATTTGGCTTGGCGTAATAAAATCAGCCGGAGCTCCCTTAAACGGAGCCATTCCGGTGAATTAAGTTGTGAAATCTAATCTATTATATCCATAAAGAAGAATGCTTTCATTGTAAATTCAGGTTATAAAGAAACTATACCTGGGCCGCCGGCCTCCCTTTCGGATTTACTACTTGAAGGCTTATCAAATTACTTCAAAATGCTGGGCTACCCCCTCCATATCTCATGGCAACAAAAATTAAACGTGGCAACATTTCTTTTAATAGTAGGAAAGGTCAAAAACAACCGCCACAACAAGGGGATATAATTTTTAAAAGACATCCTTCCCCACCCCCGGACGTCTTCTCCGCGTTTGGAAGCGCCCTATTTTCCCAATTAATTGGAGTTTTTAAAACATCTAAACGCGCCACGACCTCCTTCAGGTTCTCCCCCGCTCCAGGAGGCGTCTGGGGCGCAGCTCCCGGGTGGATCGCACGTGGGCCGTCAGACTCCGGGCGCCCGGACGTCAGCCGGAGGCGCGGGGGTCTCGTGGCTCGGCGGCGAACCCGCGCCCCAGAGTGGCCCGCACACCTGGGCCGAGCCGGGGCCGGGGGCCGCCTTGGGAGCCCCTTGCTGGCTCCTGGGGGCCTCACTCGGCTCAGCAATAGCCGGGCCAAACAAAGAAGTCGCTAGGGAGGGGTTAATCCGCCCCTCACCCTTCTTCGTCCTCCCCTCCGCCCCTTCTCAGGCGGCATGGAGGAGGGGAGATGCGGCCCCTAATATTATGTGTTTGGTTTAACCCACGGGGTGTGGGTATTTGCTGAGCTTTCTTGGGTGAGGGTTGGGCCCCTTCCCCTCCACTCCTGTGCATGATACCCTGGCTGGGGCCGGGGGCGTCCTGCGCTGGCCAGAAGTCGGGGTCACCAGGGACTCTCAGCTCTCGCTCCCGAAGAGGGGAGTTGCACGGACAGTGAGGAGGATCGATACGTTCCTAAGTTCCCAGGGAAGCGAGGCCGCGGCTGTTGTCAAGTCGCGAAGAAGATTTATGAGGCGCGGGCCGAGCATGGCCCGGCCCGGCGGAGGCCGCCCGCGCACCCAGGCTAATCTTTGATTTCCATCTAGTTATTTTTTTTCCTGCCATCTCCAAGTCGGCATCCGGAAAGGGGAACAAAGGGAGGAGGATGGGGGATGGGGGCGCCAAGCGGTGGCGAGGGCTCGGTCCGGCGACCTTCCTCCTCCGTGGGGGCCCCTGGGCGCCCCAGGCTCGCGCCCAGTGCGGTGCCCAGGAGGGCGCAGTTGGAAAGGTGACCGGGATGGGGCTGTCGGGGACCCGCTCTGCGGGGTGACTCTTCCAGCCGCTAGGCCCACGGCAGGACTTCTAGGGAGGGGTTCCTGGAAATGCCCTTGGACGAAGAGAGGACGGAAAGAATATTCTCCCTTAAATTGCAATTAAGGGTATGCGGGGCGGCGGTGCTGGGGGGTGCTGCGGCAGGCCCGGTTCGCTCAACCGGAGGCAGCAGCTCAGCCCTGGGCCGACAAGGCCGAGGGAAACGGGATTTCTTTGCTTCCCGCACGGAAAAGATCCGTCCAAGCGGGTAAGAGGGAAGCAAAGCTTGCATTTTGCATGTTGAAAAAAAATTCAAAATGGAAAATCATTTTATTGGTCACCACCCATAAGTAAACTAAAAACAGGGATAATTAGAGTGTGGGGATTTGGAGGGACCATAAATCTGCGGCGCCTTTTCCACTGGAATCAGGAGCCTTTATGGCTTGTTGAGTTTTATTTTGAGAGAAATGAGATCCCTGGCTTTGGTGCAGGCGGGTGTGCACTCCGAGCGTCTTTCGTGGGGCGGGGGGGAGGGGGGAGCGAGGAGATTCGCGCAGCCAGGGCGCTGCGAACCCCGAGTCTCGGTCCTCGAAGGCGGCAGGAGAAACTGCGCGCTGTGCCCCGACCCCTCTTGCCCCCAGGGCCCTTCTCTCCCCAGCTCGGAAACCGCGACTTGGGACGAGCTGGGGGAGGTTCCCCGGGGCTCCCGACGCCCGGGCCGAAAACCAGGCCATGGGTACCAAACCCGACTCTAGGCGGGGATTGACTTTGTCCCCACCCAAACTCTGATGAGCTATTTGGGAGTGCGCGGGGACTGGGAAGTGACAGATTTTTATAACGTTCTTCTTTAGACTCCGGCTTCCGAGCCCACTGCCCATCGTGCCTCCTTCGCCTCCGCCCTTTGTTCTAAATTGGGGAGGGGGGAGAGGGGAGAGAAAAGGACACAAAATCACCCCCGCCCCGTCAAATCCTTAAATTTCCAATCTTCCGCAAAATGGCCAGGAATCCATTTCACTCCAGTTCTATCCCCCACCGGGTGGAGGCCAGCTTTCCAATCTCCCACACAGGCAGGATCTTTCCCACTTCTGAAAGTCTTCAAACCCAGTCACCCCAAATGCAAACATCGTGTGAAACCCCATTAATCAGTTAAGAAAGTAGGGAGAGCTCTGACTCAGCTGCCTCTAATTTTGGGAGCAGAAAGTGAGTTTCTCTTTCATCAAATACCCCAAAATAACAGCGCTCCTTCCCTTCAGCCCGCTTCAACCGCAGCCTTGCCTTTGTTGTAAGACTCCTGTCCTTCCTGGGAAGGGGGGCGGGGAGGACTACAGGCTCACATTCCGAAGAGTTCTGTCCCCAAAACTGTTAGAAGATTCTTTTGTTTGACGTGCGCATGGGGGAGGGGAAGGAGCCCGCTCAGGCTACCCGGCCTCCCCGGACCCCGCAGAATACCTGCAAAACCCATGGGCGTCTTCTAACCGTCAAAGTCCGGGGCTCCGGGGGCTAGGAGGGGCTGCTCCAAGACAAGGGGAGCTGCCCACCAGACTGGGGCCAATATCGGGTTTTCCCAACCCAAGCTTCCTCCGAACATAACCCCCTCAAAACTGAGCATCCCTGGAAAATCCGGATTTTCCAGGAGGACGGGTTGGGGAGGGCTGCGGAGAACAAAGCCCGGTCATTCCAGCTCTGAGGCCGAAGCAGGGCGCACCTCCTCCCGGGCGAATTCAATCGGAGCTGCAGAAAAGGGACAAGCATTTCCAAACTGGCACCCGCTCCGAGCCCACGGTGAGGGTGGAAAAGGGTCCCGGGTGGAAGCTGCAGGAATACCTTGGGCCGGGGTCTACCCCGTGTTCGGCGGCCCCCCGAACCCCGCAGAAAGACACGTTTGCAGCGAAAGGCTCTTACACACCAACCGGGATTTTATTCGTTCCCTACCGAGAGTGCGCACTGGGAGCGCGGGAAACAAGGAAAACGCACGTACCTGGCGGCGCTCCGAGGGCGGCCTCGCGGGCCCTCCGCTGGCGAAGGCCCCCAGAAGCCACTCCCCGCCCGGCTGCTCGCCCCACGGCCAGTCCCTCCCTCCCTGGCGACGCACCGAAGCTCCAAGAGCCGGAGACCCGGCTCGCCTTTCCGGGAGCTGCGTCCGTCTTCGACCGCCAGGGCCCGAGTCCTCTTCCCGGCCAGAGGGTCCCCGCGGCTGGTCCTGGCTCGGGCACGTCCTTCTGGGTTCGAGTTCTCGCGTTCCCAGGTTCCCGGCCGCGATGTGGAGACGGACGCGGAGCCCTCGGGGAAGACGAGGCGGCGGCGGCCGCCGTCCGGGCAGGAGCCCCGGGGCGGGAGGGGTGCAGGGCGGAGAAGGCGGGCGGAGGAGCGGGCGGGATCCCAGCGCCCCGCGCCCCGCGGCCACCGCCCTCCGGGGCGCCCAGCCCCACCCACGTGGAACCGCCCCGCCCCCGCGAGGGAAGGCGCCCGAGCCACGCCGCACACCAGCAACTCCCGGCCCCGGGTCCGAAACGCCGCGCCCCTCCCCCCGGGCCGCGCTCCCCGTCTCCCCAGCGCGCGGCTCCCGCCCGACCCGCGCTCTCGCCCGACCCGCCCCCCAACCCCGCCCAATCACCGCCCGCCGCGGCCGGTCCCTTTGTCTGAGCCGCCGGCGCAGGCCAATGGGATCGCGCGGAGGCGCGGGAGGCTTGGCCAATGGGCGGCCCGGGGGGCGTGGCTGGCGGGAGGCGCTGCAGGCGGCCGGGATCTGTGCGCTGAGATTGGAGACTGTGGCGCCCGCGGGTGCTCCCCGGACGCCCAGCTACAGCCAGCAGGATCCCGCCGCCTTGTTGTGGGTTTCCGACCCTCCCTCCGCTGTCGGGAGAAGCGCCCGAGTCGGGAGGGAGGTGGGAGAAGGTGACCCCGCGTCGAGGCTGCGGGGAGCGGGACGGCGGCTTGAATGGACGTGGTCAGCCCCGGGGCCGGAGAGGGTTCGGCTCAGAGCAGCCTGGGTTCGGTTCAGAGCCCTGCTGTGCACGTTTCCGCGAGGATCTGCAGAGACGTGCAGGCGACGCAGGCCCCGGGAAGGAAGGAGGGTGCGTGTGCTCGGACGAGCGATAACACTGTGTTCTGTGACTCCGTACAAAGGGATCCTGGAGTCCAGGGAATGCGTCCCAGGCCCCGAGCCCGGACAGGGTTCGTGAGATTGGCGTCCGCTGCCCCAGGCTCACCCCGAATGGGGGAGTGACCCCTGTCGCCTGAGCTGGGTCACATTGAGGGGAAATGCCAGGACACCCTCAGCAGGGCCCAGGGACTGAGATCTGGAGGGGAGCACAGCCAGGCGGCGTGGCCTGTGCCCTCCGCCCTCCCCAAAGGGGGTCTTCTTCCAGGCTGGAGCGCACATCTCCCCTGGAGCAGGGGATGAAGGAAGGGCCTCCTGTGCCCTCAGTCCGGCCCTGTAGGGCAGCAGGGGCGGAGAATGCCTGGACCTTCTTATCTTGCTATCCCTGATTGCCTTCACCATGGCAAGGGAAAAAGTGACAAAACTGTCTTTGGGATGCCAAAGAGCTGGTGAGTGTCGCCTTCTCTGTAACAGAAACATGTGAAGGGGGTTGTCTGCTTCGAGGTGGAGGACTTTAGTCCGCTGTGTCCTGCATCTTCTTTAAAAGTAACAGACACAGTCTTAATTCCCTGAGAAGGAGGCACACGTGGGTGTCAGTGGTCCTAGGCCTCAGGGAACGTGCTTTTCACATTTTCCTAAGTTTCTAAATCTTGTCCAAATGAAATCACAAACCAGAATACAAACAGGAGCAAAGCAGGCCCTGACTGTGAGATTTCAAAGGGCCTCTCCCTGCAGGGTCCAGTCCATCCCTGCAGAGTAAGTGGAGCCCTGGGCATAAATAAGGCACAGCATGGCAGAGGAGCCAGCACCAGGGAACACAGTCTTGTCACAAACATCCCAGGACCTGCTGGAGTCCTGCCGGGCCAGCCTGGGCCTTCTCAGTCCTTATGTCCCTGGCACTGTTGTCACCAAAGCTACCATCCAACTCAACTGCTGTTGCCAAAGCCACTAGACAGCAACTTTTAAGGCTCCACCCTGGGGTTCCCCACTCTAGGGGTCACTGGAATTCTGAGGCAGGCACTCTCTGTGTCCCCTGAGGTCCACAGCAGCCCCGGGGTCTGGGGGACGCAGGCAGGACTTCCTAGCATCCTGACCTCCTCCAGCCCTGGTTGCAGCCCACAGACCCAGATCAATATGACCTTAATGGTGTGGCTCCCAGGGATTAAGCAGCCAAGTCCAGAGACCTGGATAGGTTTAGAGGCTGAGAAGGGATTTAATCAAGGTAGCCCTCCATACAGTTCCTCCTGACACCCTCCTCTCCTGTTTCCAGTCCCTGGAGATGACAAAAAAAAAAAAAAAAAAAACTGAGGCCAGGCGCAGTGGCTCACGCCTGTCATCCCAGCACTTTGGGAGTCCCAGGCAGGCAGATCACCTGAGGTCAGGAGTTCAAGACCAGCCTGACCAACATGGAGAAACCCCATCTCCACTAAAAATACAAAATTAGCCAGGCGTGGTGGCGCATCCCAACTACTCAGGAGGCTGAGGCAGGAGAATTGCTTGAACTGAGGGGGCGGAGATTGTGGTGAGCCGAGATTGTGCCATTGCACTCCAGCCTGGGCAACAACAAGAGTGAAACTCTGTCTCAAAAAAAACAAAAACAAAAAAACCTGTAAGTCTATTATAACCAGGAGGGATAAGAAGGGTGCCCTCCGTGGCCCAGAAATCTGGAGGAGTCGTGGGGAGACAGGGGTGGGGGACATTGCTCTGGCTGGAGGGAAGAAACGACAGCCTTGGTGCCCAGAAGTGAAACCTGCTGGCAGGTGACGGCAGCTCCCAGGGGAGCCGAGGGGCCCTGGGACAGTTGTAGGGGGATGGCTGGGGGTGTCTGTGGGAGGGCAGCCTCACTCTTGGCTGAGTACACTCAGCATAGGCGGTGGACAGAGAAGAGATCCCGTTGTGGAATAACACCTAGAGGGAGCGGGGAGTCATGGGCCCCAAGCCGTCAGCCACAGTTGAGGTGCCTGACCACGTGCTGATGGACAAGCAGGGATCCCTCACAAAGCTGGGATCACCAACCCCGAGGACGCACCACAAACCAAAGAACTAACACGAGCAAACTAACCAGTGGAGAGCCGCGCTGTCCAGCGAGATTGGGTGCCCCTCGTCCTGGGCCTGGGCTAGACTGAATCCGCCAGGTTCCCTGGCAAGGGGTGTGCCCGGGTGGCCACCTGCAGTGGAGGTGACAGCAGTGACGTGTGCCTCTCCTGTGACTGGTCCAAAAGGCCCTCTGTTCACTTTCCCTTTCCCAGGGCCTGGCAACAACCAGGGTGACACAGGAAGCTTTGCTGGAGGACAACAGAGTCACCCTCAGCCTGGGGCCCTGAATGACTGGCCATTGTCAAACTGAAACCCTGCCATGGTTGTCAAGAGAGAAATCCACTTCTCTTTTGTTTAGGCATTTACACCAGTCTATGCCTTAGAGCAGTTTAACTTACAATTCAATTAGCGATTTCATCATTGGTTTTTCAATCCCCTGTAGCAGAATTTTACCTCCGTCTTCTTGCCGTGGCCTCTGGGTGGTGGGTGGGCTCTCCTCCCTTGACTTTGGACTTGGTGAGTGATGCGCTCTGGCCAGTAGGAAGGTAGCAGATTCAAAGTGGGCAAAGGCTTGGAATGTGCCAGCAAGGGCGGCCTGGTCTTCCTGCTTGCCAGGGACCCACTACAAGCAGGCCGTGCCCCAGAGAAGAATGGAGAAGGATGGAGAACGCAGACACTGACGGGGGCTCCAAGGAGGAGCGAGAAACCTGGGTGGACCTCAGCCCGGCCCACATCCCAGAACCCGGAGGCCAGGGGCTCGGCCGGGTGGAGGTCGGCCCTAGCCCTGTGAGCGTGAGAATCGGCCGCCAAGCTTTGAGGTCCTCGTTATGCAGCATTGTTGTGGCAATAGCCGACTGATATGCCTGCCCCGAATCACACAGAAGTCAGTACACAGGGTGCTGGCTCGGTGGTTGGACTGGGGATACGGGAAACGGATGTGGTGAATTGGAGATGACGCCACACGTCCCTTGGTGTGCCGAGGCAAAGGCTTGGGAACGCTGGGAAGGGGGAGGAAAGAGCCAGAAGGTTAGTGCGAGGCGCCCCTTCCCTGTAGCTTGGCCACTCTTTCCAGAAAGTGAGGGCTGGTTTGCAATTAGAGTTATCCCAGAAAGATGAGACTCCCAGGCTGAAAGAGCCACGGTTTATGCCTCAAACAGTAGGAGAAAAGATGGTGGCTGTTCAAGGCCTGTCACTCAGGCAGCGCAGTCCAACAAAAGTGTGCAGGCCTGCGGCAAAGATCAGATGAAGGCTCAGGTTGCGGGGGAGGGGAGCAGATGGCTTTAATGAATCATCTGTCAGTTGGACCCACGGAAAGGCTCCGCCCATCCTAGACAGGCAGGCTTTGGGCTGGGTCTGCTCCCTGGAGACGATGGTGACTTTCTCTAACACGAGGTGTGGAAGGAAGGGTGGGTCTCACAGATGTCTGGAGGCCAAGGGCTGGCTGGCTGCCGTCCGGCTGTCCAACAGAAGCCGTTACCCCTTCTCACGGGGCCCCTGGCTGCTCTGCACTCCCAGGCTCCCTTGCAGGAGGTGTGGCTGAGTAACTGGTGGTGTCCAACAGAATCTGGCAGAAGCAACGTGCGCCAGTTTCAGGAGTATGTGAACCTTCCAGGAGGCTTTTAGGGTTCCCCCTTCTGATGGCTGGAATGGGGACATCAGAGAGATTGTAGAAGGCAAATGTGCAAGATGACAGGGCAGCCTCCAGCCTGGGGCCCACCCAGGCCCCACCCCGCAGGAGCATTTGCTCAGGCAGGTCAGGGATAGATTAGCCGCTGGCTGGCGTGGGCAGCTATGTTTGGGGTCTGTTTGCTGCAGTTGTGTAACTTGCACTGAGCAAGAGTCTTGGAACACACAGCGTTCAAAAACAACACCAGTAATAGCTTCAGAGAGAAGAGAAAGATATTTTACTCTTTCAAAA